>NW_006207284.1:1103333-1128173 GCF_000334495.1 Tupaia belangeri chinensis
GCAGGAAACTGCCATAGTCTCATACTTGTTTCAAAGAATCTCTTGTCCAGCAACATAGAGGATTGATTGAAGTGACCTAACAGTGAGAAGAGAAGGAAAGAGCAGGACTGCAGAACAGGGACTGCTTAGACATCCTTGCAGAGTGTATGTGCGTGTGGTGATATACAGTATCCGTTGATTTAAATGCTCACAAACAGAAACATCCTAAATCTCTGTAGTAGGGTATATTAAATAGGATTTCTGTAAAACTGGCTTGGTCCCAAAGGCTTGTTGACTCTGGTCACCGGGAATTGTAGCTGGTTTTAGGCAGAAGTGTCTCGTAAGACGTCCTTACTTTCTCCATATCTCAGCTTTACATTTCTTGGGGTTAGTGTCATTCTCAGGCAGGCTGTCCATACATGGGTACACAGGGGACATCCTCAGCTCTAGACTCTCCACCCTACCTGCTTAGTGACTCTCAGATGTTGACTTCAGAGTAGCTCCAATTTGTCATGGAGAAACCGTGAGTGCCAGTAGAATCATGGACCTTTCTTTCAATTGATTTCAGTCAGATAGAGTCTTCTCTCTAGTTTATGTGTCCCTCCTTGGGGACATGGAGAGTGAAGTGAGTCTGGGGGCCGGGACTGGCACCACCACAACCGCCTGTGAAGAACAGAGTTGCATAGTGTAGGGGACAGGAGATCTGTTCACAAAGGGATGTTGGCAGATGAGAGCCATAGGGCATCCCCCTCTGAAGGAATGAGTTCAGCATTTTCGGCACTGAAGTGTTATGCTGCTTTAACAAGCAGTGATGAGCATGGTTATTACCTGGAAAGCTATCTGCAGCACATTGTGTAAGTGAAAAAAGTTTCCAAAAGAAAGAGTGTACTTGAATCCAATTTTAGTTTCAAGATAAAAAAAGAACCATAAGCCCAGGAAAAAAGTGCACTCGCTAATAGAGGCTGCTTCAAGGTGGTATGAGTAACTTCCCCGTACCTATCTCATATTTTAATCTTACTATCAGAAAAAGTTTTACACTGGCAATATATTTCTATTATAATCAGAAAACCTGTTTTTATTTAGAAAAGAGAAAAGCTTGCTTATTATTTATTCTTTTAAAAGTTTATTTCATCCAAGAGTGGGAGGGGTAGAGAGAGGAGACAGCACTTCCAACAGGCTTTTGATGCCATGATCCACCCCAGCCTCATAACACAGGCACATGTGCACCCAGCATGCTCAAAGTGTCCAGATGTGAACCCCAAACCTTTCCATATGGGCCAGCCTTGCAGAGTGTCACGTTTTACCACCTGGCCCCCAAAAAGCTTACTTACTGCAGAAGTCTTCTGTCATCTGCTGGTCCTATCAAATACTGAACATTGATGAACAAACAATGATGGAGAGAATGAATGAGAAACTAACATCCCAACTGTGGTTATTGCCTGACTGTCAGGGTTGAGGGTGGCTGAGGGCCTGGGCTCTGCCTTTGATGACCAGGTGGATTGGCGGTATGCAATATTGTAGAGCCAGCTGCCATGAGTGGTAAAAGGATTATTTGCACCACTTGGAGATGTTTGGGACTTTGCAATAGAAAAAGCAGACCTCAGAAACTTCTGCAATTGAAATAAAGGCCAATTAATAAAATTGACTTAATAATAAATTTTGAATTATATTTTAAAAGAAAACATTATTCCCTGGATGTGGTACATACTTCATTTACTATGTAGCTGGCACTCTTTGAGGGCAGGAAGTCATCTTTATGCCACATTTGCTAACCTACCACCTGGTTCAATCAAAGAGTGCTCTAAAGGGTTTGTAGTTGAAGAACAGTTCAAGCTAAGCTAACAGTTTTTCCTAAAAGTAGTTATTACCATAATCTGTTCACGAGAACTAACTCATCAACCAAATTAGTAATCACTTGTAAACAGGTACTTCTAAAGTGTCTACAACAGTGCTTTTCTTAATAAGAACAGATGTTTGTCCTAAATTATTTTAAGACTATTGTTTAGCAAACACTCAGCTTTGTGACCAGCATGATCCTTCATGGGCCAGCTTACTCAAGAAACTGAGATCATTTTGTATCTATTCTGGGTCTCTTATGTGTATTTAGGTCTACCTTCAGCATTGTTTTCCTTTTTATCATAGTTTACCACTTTAGTTTACAGGGTCCAGAAAATAAAATATTTGGACTATGAGACTATATATGCTAGTGCTTTAGGCTCTGGAATCAGTTGATCTGGCTCTGAGTGCCAGCATTGTTGTTTTTAATGTGTAGACATAGAAATTTTAAGCTTCTCTCTTGCTTTCCTCTCTCTCTTTTCACATCTGCACAAACATGTTATGAGATTGTTGTAAATATAAACTGAGTCACTGTAAAAGCCCTTAGCACAGAACTTGCTCACAGTCAGAATTCAAATATCAGATTTTTTTAGAGAGATTTTTGCTATAGGACATGTGTACTTGCCCAAAAGATGGAGACAGAAAGAAAGAAATCACCCCCAACCCCCCAGGGGGATGGCCACACTGCAGTCCCTTCTCCATTGTCCTCTCAGGATCTTGGGCATGCATGCACATGTGCCTGACACGAGTTTATGCCGCCAGGTCCAGAACTCGAACTATAGTTGATTATGTGGGAGTCCAGTGACATAACATTATGCTATCTACTGGTCCTATCAAATATCAGCTTTTGGGAACAGTAGTTGGCATAGTGGCTACATCGCTGGACTCCCATGTAGTCAACTGTGGTTTAAGTCCTGGACCTGGTGACTTAAACTCACGCTGGGCACGTGTGCTTGCGTGCCCAAGGTCCCAAGAGGAGAATGGAGGAGGAGGGATTACAATGTGAGCATCCCCCCCAGAGGGTGATTTCTCACTTTCTGTCAGTCTGTCTCTGTCTTTCTGGCGAGTGCACACGCACTATAGCAAAAACCTCTACTCCCCCCCCCCCAAAAAAAATCAGCTTTTTAAAAACTCATATTTATTTTTTGGTATAGACTGATTTCAAGAAGTACAGAGTTTCCTGTTTATCATTTATGATGTGATGGCTTTGACTTACCTTGAAATGTAAATACCTACTGTTGAAACCCTCCCAGTACCAATCCGTGTTCCCATCTAAGACCAAAAGAGAAAGCTTCTTCTGACGTTAGATCTTGATGAAAAAGGTCATTTTAGATAGCAATCAGCCTGGACTTGTGACTTCTGGTATTATGAGCAACGTTGAGAATGTGTGCATTAAGACCAGGGTGCTTTCTGCAGATGTTACTGAGCAGGCACCCAGCTGCTGCTCAGCCCCTACTCCTTGGAAGTAAGCCACACTGGGCCCGGAGTGACTTCAGAATCGTATGCAGGGGACCAGTCACAGCTGAACAAAACTTAACACTGTTGAGGCGCTGTGTCCTGTGGCAAATCAGCAAAGAGAAGAGACCTGAAGGAGTCGGACCATGCTCAGTTCTCTGCTTGTTAAACGTGTTTGTGCAGTTTTTAAGCAAGGTTTTATTTCTTTAATTTATATATTTATTTTACATTCATTCACTGAACATCATCTCAGCATACAAAATGAGATTTCCCATCCAGAATACATTGTATAGAGGCTTAATTGTACATGTTATCGTCATACAAATAATTTTCCATTTCTTTTGTTTAATCACATATATCTTTATAGTGTATAGTATTTCTTTTTCCAGCATGATTGCCATGCATATCAGTCAGGAAATAATTTTTTGCTTGTTTGTTTTATGGTTATCATAGTCTTGTTTATATCACATTGAATCACGTATAACTTTACAGTGTATTACATTTCTTTTCCTAGAAAAGATATACCTTGCATATCAGTCAAGACAAAGACATTACCATCCACATCATCATCATCAAATAGCTTTTCATCATTTTTCCAAGGTTGTATTTTTTCTGTCACCTGAGCTCCTTAAACTACATCTGTAGGTTGTTGATCCCCAAGTTACCATCTCACACTGGAAGAGAGGAGTTGAGATATACATTATAACATGAAATGAGACCCAGTCAGTGTTTTACATGCTAGATCATTATGATTATTTGAGAGATTGTTACTATAGGGTATGTGCAGTCACTGGAGAGACAGACAGAAAGTAAAAATTCACTCCCCAGGGAGATGGTCACACTGCAGTCCCTTTTCTTCTGTTCTCCTCTCAGGACTTTGGGCTTGCATGCACATGTGCCTGGTATGAGTTTTAGGCCTCTAGGTCTGAGACTCAAACCACTGTTGGTCACCTGGGAGTCCCAACACCTTAATCACTACACCACCTACTGGCCCTAAATTGTTATTACTTTTTATTTTATTTTTTAGAGAGATTTTTGCTTTAGGACGTGTGTGCTCAACAGAGAAACAGAGAGAGAGAGAAAGCAAGAAATCACCCCCCGGGGGGAATAGCCAAGCTGCAATCCTTTCTCCTCAGTTCTCCTCTCGGGATCTTGGGTGTTCATGTGCGTACATCCAGTGTGTCTTAAGCTGCTGGGCCTGAGACCCGAACCACAGTTGACTATGTGGGAGTCCAGTGATGTAACCATTATGCCATCTGCTGGTTCCAAGATTATTATTATTTTTAAAAATTCCTGCATAGGGATGAAATAACTGAATTGCCAAAGCAAATATCCAAAGCATGAGGGTTTAGTCAGCAAGTAAATTTTTCTGAAACTGAAACACACAATCCTGAAGTTTAGAGTGCCAGATTCTATTTTGAAGCTTTTAGAATGAACAAGAAATCTTGCAGAGCGATGAAAATGCCCCAATGACATTGGGGATGCACATAGACTCTCCTCCCTTCCTCTCCCTCATACTCCTTCAATTCTTATCCGCCTGCAGCTCCTCAAAGGAAGAAGAAAAACCCACCCTCCCTGGCCTCTTGTTGGCGGTAGAATTTATTCAGTAATTTACTTTTCAGCCAACTACATCCATTGCCATTGCCTCTGGGCACTTGTTCAAAACACAGAAATGAAATAACAGATTGGCCAGACCGAACACAACTCCCCAGTCACAGCCCTGTTATCTCCTCGTTCTGTCAAGCCCATTAGGCAGAGGCCTGGGAGACCGGATGGTGACAACACAGTATTTATGTAGCTCGTGCATCTCCATAGTTCACGGCTTTCTGGCAGCGCCCCCTCTTCCTCTTATTCCTTTGCACGCAGAGTGATGAGAATGGGGTCGGATCCCCTATCTATAGACCTGTACTCCAGCCTGCCTCTGCCCATCCTGAAGGGCATCTGGGCTACCTTTTGGCCTGGAGAGGGGCACTCAGTTCTGAGAAAGCAGGAGCAAGACAAAGGGACTATCTTCATCCATTTGCTGGCCACCCGCCTGTGAATGGATGTTGTTAAAGCTGCAGTGTATGAATTTTCCAGAATCTCTAGTATATCTCAATGACCAGACGAAGGTTGGTTTCATGTTATTTATAGCTGTTCTATTCAGGTCAGAGCCAGACAGAGCAGTTGCTTCATTTACTATCGGCCATGTGTGGTCTCTGCAGGACCATCTCCTAAAAAGCTGAGGTGTTTCTGGACAGAGACAGAATGAACGTAGAGGAGAGAAGGATCTCTGTCTAATCCAGAGAAGATTGTTTTATGATCGTGACCTTTTGGTGAAACTCCTTTTAAAATTACAGGCACAAGATACAAATGCTTGGGAGAGGTGGGATGTTTCTCCCTTGATCAGGTTTTAAAATAGAGAAGTTGTAGAAGTCATGATGAGGGATACAGAGGAGAACTTTCTCTCTTCCAAAATAGTCTTACCCTATAGACACTGTTTCACAAAGGGTGATAAGCTTTTTGGAGTGATTTCTGCCTCTGTGAATGATACCTTACCTTTTATTGTCTTCATGCCATGTTTCTGTTCAGTATAGCCCCATAGTCATTTATGTATTTTTATTAGTGAGTAATTCTTTTTTTTTTTTTTTGAGAGAGATTTTTGCTATAGGGCGCGTGCACTCGCCAGACAGACAGAGACAGACATAGAGACAGAAAGCGAGAAATCACCCCCCAGGGGGGATGGTCACACCGCAATCCCTTCTCCTCCATTCTCCTCTTGGGATCTTGGGCACACACGCACACGCGCCTGGCGTGAGTTTTAAGCCACCGGGTCCGGGACGCGAACGGCGGCCAACTACGTGGGAGTCCAGCAACATAGCCATTATGCTAACGGCTGGTTACCATTAGTGAGTAATTCTAATAGGAAGTTAAAATTGGGGTGATAGTGCTCATTTTTGCACCTAAATTCCCCCATTTTATGCCAGAGATGATAAGAGAGAGAGAGAGAAAGCATCCCCCAATGGGACCTAGTCACACTGCAATCCTTTTTCTTTCAGTTCTCTGTCCTTCCAGGCTCTTGGGCATGCACACACATGCCTGGTGTGTTTTTAAAGCTAACAGGGCCAAGACTTGAACCCTGGTAGGCCAGATGGGATCTAGCTTCCACTGTACAATGCTTGATTGCTTTGCTATGCTATGAGCACCCTGCCTCCACTCCTGCAAATACCCTTTTATCCAACTGTATGATTATCCCAGCATCAGGTCAGACTGTGGGGACCCCTACCCTGTTCAGAACTGCTGCCTCAACCCTGCCTTTTTAAAATTTCTGGCCATCAAACCTGGATGACATTTCTACCTCATGCGAAGAAGCATGAAAGAAGAAAGAACGCAGCATAAGATGAGTTTTTCCCTTAAAGAAAAAAAAGAATTGGCTCAGTCCATCCTGGAGAGGATTCTCTTGTGAAGGTTTTTCTGGGGATCTGTAGAAAGGGTGATCTCCCATCTCCCTTCCTTACTTCCCAGTAAGGAAGCCTAATGATAGGTGCAATGGCATATAGTGTATTTGTAATTGTTAGTTCTTGCCAATTGACCCTAACTGCCCTGTCTTTTCCTTCCTACATCAGCTCATACCCCAGACAACAGCTTTCTGGGGTTCGTGGTTGAGCAGCACCTGAACTCCAGTGACATTCACCACATTAACGAGATCAAAAGACAGAACCAGTCTCTGGTGTATGGCAAAGTGGATAGCTTCTGGAAGGTGAGTCGGTCTATGTCTGTCTGTCTCTCTCTCTCTCTCTCTGACAAGAAACTTGTTGAGTAATTTAATTTAACTTTGATCTGGGGAGTAATCAAGCCAAGTGCCCAGGGCTTAATGGGATCTGCTTAGAAGTAAACAAGAATGTTCAAGGATTTGGTTGCTCAGCATTTGGGTATTTAATTAAAGCTATACCTGATCATTCAGGTGGAGGCTGTATGACAAACCCCTTTACTCTGCAGGTCGGAAGTGACACATTGCAACTCCATTCACATCTTGTCCTTGCTTCCGAGCACCAGGGTCCCATGGGGGTCAGGAGTATCTTTCTGGAACTAAGCACTGATTGGAGAGACTTGAGAGTCTTTCCTCGTGCCTCCTGGGAAGTAGTCTAGGGCAGTATGTGGCTCTGTTTCCTTGGAGTTCAGTGGCCTTTGCACCTTTTAGCTGTAGTCAGTTCTCACCCAGCTGGAAACAAACAGCCAACCAAGCTGACTGTGGGCTCTTTGCCCAGGATAAAACAGGTCTTGGATAAAACAGCACCTGACCATGTATTGGGCCAGGTTTTCCAAAATGGTGAACCCCATTGCCTTTCTGTGGTGATGCCCAGAATGCACTCGAGGGAGATGCAGCCCAAGAGCCAGATTAGGTGGGATGCATTAACAGGCAGTGTAGACCTTCTTAGACAAGAGGTCTGTTTCACTGGGCAGGTGTCATAATATTTTCTTTGTGAGGAAATTTTTATAGGACAGAAGTCCCCAGGACTTCAAAACATGCCTCTTCATAAATGTAAAAACAAACCACTTTCTGGAGTGATCACAAACTTTTGTCTTATATTTGGTCATCAGAAAAGTTAAGGTACATTTTTGCATAGAAAAGCAATGAAAAATACATCATGACTTTCCCAACTAATCTCTCCCTATTGAGGAAGTTAGAAATCTTGCAACTTAAGGGAACACAGAGGTGATACAGGATAAATAATTGAGTCATTGCTTTTTCTGTGGTCAAAAGGGGAAAAACAGCACACAGTGCTTCAGCTCAAAGACTCTAACTTTATTGATTTGATATCACAGAGATGCTCTGATCAGCCTACTTCTAGTTTAATTCCAGGTAACTGTCTTTGTTATGAACAGCTGGAATTTTGTCATTGTTTAGTTCAGTAGTTTTACCCTCTTCTCCCCTGCAGGGGGATTTGGCTATGTCTGGAAACAGTTCTGGTTGTCACAGCTGGGTGGTGGTATTACTGGTGTCTAAGTCACAGAGGCCAGGGATTTGGCACATCCTATGATGTGCCGGACAATACAGAGAATCACATGACATGAAATATCAGTAGTGCCAAGGTTGAGAAACCCTGGGCTGATCACTGAGAATTATTTCTTGAATGCATTACTCCACACTTAATCTTTTCAAGGAAAAAAAAAATCAGTGAGATTATAAGTGGCTATTTAAAATGTCCTCATTAATTTATAAATCTTTTCTTCCCTTGTATCAATGTACCCCATGTTGATGGTACATTTTTCAGATGACATTTTAAGTTGAGTTAAAAAGGACATACATGCTGGGTGTTCCCATTCTCAGTTTGGCTGGGAAATGAGTGGATCATGGCATTGGTTTTAGAAAGATTCAGGTTCTTAAAGAAAAGCTGAAGCTCCTTTGTCCATCTATACCTGCTCAGGGAGAATCGCTTGCAGTTCACATGGGCTTGACCTTAAAATTCTATCATATGTGTTTTGGATTTGAATACAACCTCCTCATATGTGCTTTCAGTAGCTTTTTTCATTTCCTTAGAAAAACAAAACAATAAATTAGTTCAGAAAGCGTTTTGGTTACCTATAATATCGTTGATAAATTAGTACTGCCACTAAAGGGATGACTTTCACTATACCAGTCAGAATCCTAAAAGCATCAACCACGTTGTTCTAGTGATTTGTGGTGTGATTTGGAAATCCTTCTGTATTTTGAGGTGTTAAAACTCTGCAGGTGTGGGCCAGCAGGTGACGTGGTGGTTAAAGGCGCTGGACTCCCACATGACCGACCACAGTTTGAGTCCTGGACATGGCAGCTTGCTCTCTCTTTTCCTCTCTCTCTGTCTGTCTGTCTCTGGTCAAATTAAAGAATAATAATAATAATAATAAATTAATTTAAATAAAATAATTCTTTATTTAAAAAAAAAACCTCAGTAGGTTACCCAACCTTCTGTACCATGAGTCATCCAAAGATTATAAAAGGCTGAGTTGTAGTGTGTCTACGTTTATCCTTGCCCAAATACTGAAAATTTAGGGTGTTATTTAAATTTTATTACATCATTCTAGCATTCTCTGCTTGGAAAGGGCCAAAAAAAAAAGATCAAAAGTGTCATAAAGTTTTCAAAGAAATTCGGGACATCATTTTCGACAATTGAACACAGCACAGTATCTGCGAGTTTAGGTTGTTTTTCCAAAACATTCCCATGGATTACGTGAATGCACACAGAAAATGGATTTTTTTTTTTTTTTGAGAGGTTTTCACTATAGGGCGCGTGCGCTCGCCAGACAGAGACAGAGAGACAGAAAGCGAGAAATCACCCCTCAGGGGGGATGCCCTCGCTGCAATCCCTTCTCCATTCTCCTCTCGGGATCCTGGGCACGCACACACACGCGTCTGGCGTGAGTTTTAAGCCACAAGGTCCAGGACGCAAACCGCGGTCGACTACGTGGGAGTCCAGCGACATAGCCATTACACTAACTGCTGGTCCCAGAAAATGGATATCTTTTAAGAGAGAAGTTATTTCAAGCCACTCCCCCTTTTGTTTTTTTGGCCAGTGTGTGCATGTGCCCACTGAGGAGAGAGATGGGGGAAATGTGAAAGTCCCCTCCATGGGGGAATGGTCATGGCAATCCCTTCTCTGCTATTTTTCCCTCTCTTGGATTTTGGGCATGCATGCACATGTGCTCAGCATGTTTCTGAAGCCACCAGGTTTAGGACTCAAAATGTGAATTCAGCCATGTGGGATCCAACTGCATTAAGCACCATGCCATGGGCTGGCCCTTGAGCTAGCTAGCTAACTTGCTTTTTCTTCCCTCCATCCCTCCCTCCTCTCTCTCTCTTTCTTTTTAAGGTTTTTGTCATAGGGTGTGTACACCCATTGGAAAGAGACAGAGAGAGGAAAAGTGAGAAATCAGCCCCCCCCCGGGGGGGTGTGACCATACTGCAGTCCCTTCTCCATTCTCTAGAGATTTTGGACAAGCACAGGCACATGTATCCAGTGTGATCTTCAAGCTAATAGATCTGGACTTGAACCATGGTCAATCCTGTGGGTTTCCACTGCCTTAAACTCTGCTGCTGACCCCAAGCACATTTTTTATGCTGCATTCAATACAAGCTTTAACTATAGGAAGTTTCATAAATTGTTTCTCCATTTACCTTAATTCTCCTTTACCTCAGAGATCTTTGGAAAAGGACATGACACCTGTCAATTTCAGGAAGTTCAGAATTTCCACCCAGAGTGGGGTTGGGGGAGGAGAGAGTTTGTACCAGATGATTTTGGAAGATCCTCCTTCACCCTCAAATTCTAGGAATTGCTGAAATTCTAAGATATCTGCTGTGCTCTAAATCTGATTCCGCAAGCAGGGTGTTTCCACTTCCCAGAGCCCTTCACAGCCATCAGTTAAGGTGTTGCCCACGCGTCCTTTTGAGAAAGCAAGGGCAGCTGTCACTTCCTTTACTGTCCTATTGATGGATGAGAAACTGACTCAAGGAGATGGAACAACGCAGCCAAGATGCCACAGCACATGACGTGACACAGCCAGGACTGGAATTGGGGTTCTGATGCCACCTTGGAGGCTTGCCACTTGTCTAATGGAGTGTTCCTCTGCCTCTACTCTGAAGGGTGCTTCTGTGTTGGCAGCAGGATTCCAAAGCTGGAAAAGAAGGTCTCCACAGGTGACCTAAGTGCAGCAGGAGCCCTGGGCAAATTTGGCATGATAAGTAAAATGTTCTTCCTGGTTGTTCATAAGATGTTCAGGTCAGCCTTGCCTTGCAGCCAGTACTACAGAGTACACCTTATTTGAAAAATTCTAATTATTTCCAGCTCTGGTACTCAGGTCTTGGCTTTCCCCAGCCCTAGCCTGTCTAGCACTACCCAAGTCAACAGTGTCAGCTGAAATTGCAAAGGTCCTTTTTTCTAGACTTCAAGATTTTTCTGAAAGCATATCTTCAAATTACATGTAGTCTCTCTTCTCTGGGCCTAAGAAGTTGGGCAACAAAACTCTCAGAACTGTGCTGCAGCCAGAATGTGTTTTTCTGAAATAGGAATTGGATTGTGTTATTTCTTTCCTCAACATCTCCAAAGGCTTTGTTTTAAACATAGAACAAGGGGCTGACAGTGGTGCAGTGGTAAAAAGCAGTACTGTGTGAGGCCAGCCCACAGGGGAAGGTTCTGTGTTTGCATCTGAATATGACCTCAGTATCACACATGCCCATGATCCTGGCTGGCTGAAATAGGTGTAGATTATGGCATCAAGACCCTGTTGAAGTGGCTATCTCTCTGGCTCCGTCTCTCTCTGGCTTATGGAAGAAATAAATAAAAATTTAAAAACAGAAAATGGAGCTAGTCAGTGGTGCAGTGGTTAAGGTCCTGGACTCCCACATGGTCGACCACAGTTCAAGTCCTGAACCTAGCAGCTTGAAAATCATGCCAGGTGCATGTGCATGCATGCCCAAAAGCCTGAAAGGAGAATGGAAGAGAAGGGATCGTGGCAGGGCCATTCCCCCGGGGGAGGAGAGGGGGTGATTTCCCTCTCCTCCTCCCTCTCTCTCCCCAGCAAGTACACATGCACTATGGCAAAAACAAAACTAAACTCAAACAATACACAGAAGATGGAAATATAGAACATGTTACATTTACAATGAATTCCAGCGTCAGTAGCATGGTTTGGCAAGCCATCCCTGCCCTGTACCCACTGCTCTCCCTGCCTCAGGGCAGTGGCCATGCAGGCTCCTACATGGCACTCCCTCCCACCTGGGGACCTCTGTAATGGCTGCTGCCTGCCCTGACCCGCCCCACCTTAACCTCCTAGGCCCATTCTGACCCACACAAGTGCCCTCTACCAAATGCCAACCCTTTCCTATCACAGCACCTGGTTTACTCCCTTTATGTGATATTAATAATTTTGTGGTCATGTTTGTCTTTTGTTGTCATTTTCATAATAGACCAAGCTGTGGGCAGGAATGGTATCTGTTTTGCTTACCTGTCACTGCCTTGCACATGGTAGGTACTCAGTACCTACCTGATGACTAAATGATTCTCCTTTTGTTTTAACTTAAATACTAATTTATCTTGGGAACCTCGGCTACAACTTGGAATGGTTTGGCTGTGGGCATTTCGCTGTGCTCTCTGGTGGTCTTGAGGAGACCACGAGCAGGGGTTTGATGGGAAGGGAATAGAGCCACACCTGCACAAATTCTGCAGACCCAATGGAGGCTTCTGGAGTCTTTGAAACCCAGGGGAAAATGAGCAGTGAGATGGCATAGTGAGAGAACATCACACAAGCAGGTCAGAAGTCTGCTGTAGGACAGCACTACTGTCGCCAGTGTGATTTGGGTCAGGTAACTCCAGCCTCAGTTTCCTCACTTGTACGAGAAGTCTTCACAACGTCCATGGAAAATGCGTTTTATGAAAACGTTACACAAGGATTTCAATTTTTCTTTTTGCATCAAAATAAACTCATACTTTAATTCCATTTTTTTTACAACTTTTTTGAATTTCCCTTGGATAAATAAACATACTGGTTTAAAAGAGAAATGAATTATTGATATACACAACCATGGGACTGACCTCAAAATAATTTGGGTACATATTCATACTTTATAATTCTATGAATATAAAACACAAGAAAATGTAAACTAATCCATAGCGATAGAAAGTACATGGGTGGTTGCTTGGAAACAGGACAACAGAGAGAAATGTGTTCACCATTGGATATGGTGATAGTGCATGGAGCATTTGTTTTTGAGAACTTCAAATTTGTGTTTTCTTATGATTTAATTGCCAGAAGGCATGTGTACTCACTACCAAGAGGTATAGAGGCGGTGGGAGAAGGCACCCATCTATGGGGTGTGGTCATGCTGCAATACCTTCTCCCCTATTTTTCCATGATGTTGGGATTTGAGACACACACTCATGAAGCTAGTATTTTTTCAAACCTCCAGGGCTGAGATTCAACTGTGGTTGACCTTGTGGGATCTAGCTCCCTTAACCATTAGGCTATGGAGCCTGCACTAAAATCATACACTGTAAATATGTGTAGTATTTCATATGTCAGTTACCTCCATAAGGCTGTTAAACAATAAAAGAAAGTTGACAAACATCAACCTAAGGGCCAGTCCAGCTTCTGGCCTATCTTTGTATATTTTCCAAGCTAAAAATGTGGTTTTTTAATTTTTTATTTATTTATTTTATGTTTTGAAGGTCATCAGAAAATGAAAATATGTGAAAGAGACCTTACGTGTTCTCACAAAGTCTAAAATATTTGTTGCCTGGCCCTTTACTGAAAATTCGCCAACCTTGGATGCGATCAATAACTACTCACCTATGTTCTTTGGAAGCCCGGGGGTCTGGCTGCTATGGGTGATGGAGGGCAGCCACACATTGCAGTCCTTCTCTAGCTGTGGTTCTGATTTATCTGGCTTTCCAGTAAGATTTCACTGGGAAAACAGGCTCAACTCTTTTAAGCAACCAAAAATCTTGAAAGTCTCTAGACTTTCAGGTGACCTCTGAGTCTGAGATATTGTAGAATCCTATTCTGAAAACTATGTAATTATCTAGCTAATTTGGTTGACTTGGGTTTAGTTTAAATTAGTGCAAATTGGAAATGGGAGTCATTTTATTTCATAGTAGGAATTAACTGCTGTTAGTGCATTGTTTTAATGAACCACCGAAGACCTTTGTAATTAAAGAATGTACTGAAATCCTTGAAAAGAACACATTTTTATAAGTAGGTTAAACCTTGTCATCCCGTTCTTTAATCTACTTAGACTTTTCTCTTCCCAGATAGTGTAGAGATAAACCAGATAAATTTAAACCTTCCCTTGGTCGAATTGGTATATGTTTTGAAATAACGAAGTTGGAATAGGTTTTGTTAGATTTGCTGAAGAGTCTAATGTAATCACAGTTCCTGGTTCTGATTCCAACCAGAAAATCATTAGAAGATAAAGTATCTCTTTTAGTTTCTTTCCCATGGGGGGAAAGCCCATCTGAAAAGACCTCATTGTGATCCCTTGGGGACAGCACCTGCCAGAGCAAGGGGTGCAGGGGTTCAGTGAACACTGGAGAGGGTGACCCCTTGAGGACAACCATTCACCAGACTGCAGGCAGCTGGGCCTGTTTTGTGCCTGGCATTCGATAAAGTATAGTCACATCCCAGAACCTTTTCTCCAGATTAAAGTGCAAGCTTGTGACTGGGGTACGAGGAGGAACAGGCAGGAGAAATCAAATGCAAAGAAACATCAGAAATGAAGCATTGACTTTTAAGATTCCAGGGGCTACAGTCCAGAAGACTTAGGATTTTTCACAAATACTGTTGGCTACTTGAGACTGTAACCTCATCCCATGCAGCAGCATCCGTCGTCAGCACGTCAGTGCTTAATGAGCTTGCGTAAGCAGGAACGAAGCCTGTTCCCATCTCATTATCCTAGTGGTCTGTTCCCTGTTTCATCAAGCTCTCTGCAATCATCTTAATCCCATGAGGTTTGCTTGCTGATTGGCAGAAAGAACCCATTCTTGTATCCCTGGTTTAACCCAGAGGAGACTCTCTAGAGCTACTGAAGAGGGGAAAGTGGGTGAAAAAGCAGACACCCAGGTTTTCATGTCAGATGTTCCATTACTGCCTGCCAGTCCTTGGAAGTCATTTGTCCTCCAGGACTCACTTTCCTCATCTGTAAAATGAGACAGAGAACTGGGTGTTCTTTTGTTTAGATTCCCAGAGTTCCATGAGTCTATAATATAAACTCTACCTTGGCTGGCTAATGTTTTTGAGAGCAAGGGCATGGAGGAGACAGCCTGTAAAACAGCTTTATGGGCCATCAGAAATAGGGCAGAGCCAAACAAGGAGCCTAGGGGAGCGGGCTGGGGACGGAGAACTGGGCCAGGCCAGGCCCAGAGTCCATAAAACCAACTGCCCGAGAAAAGGATGGGGTTGCTGTGACTTAGCATCCTGGTATGTAGGAGATATTTGAGGGCTTCATTGATGTTAAGCTCATGCGGTCAACTGCCAAGAATTGATCGTGAACTTGAGGTATAACATAGAGGGCTTCAAAAAGCTCATGGAGGGGCCAGGTAGTGCCACAGCGGTGCTATGACTGAACCTACATGGAAAGGTACTGGAGTCTTGTCCCCGGGCCTCCCTGAGCACAGAGTGGCACATGGGCCTCTGATCTAGGCCAGTAGAAATGGGATGGATTGGTGTGTAAGGATCCTGCTTGGGGTGACCATGTCCCTTCTCACCCCTTCAGTCCCTTTTTCTCTCTCATGGAAAGAAAGTTGTTTTTTTGTTTGTTTGTTTTTTTAAATTCATGGACAAATGGAATTAAAGTACAAGTTTATCTCTGGTACAAACAAGTTGTGAAATCCACGCAGTTTCTGTGTACGGCATGGCTTCCATTAACTTTTTAAAGACCCCTGTAGAGAATGAAGGGGCTGATATTCTGCCCCTCTCCCCACTTGAGAGCACCAAGCATGCTCCCTACTACTCAGGCCCCTTCCTTTGTCTGCACTGACAAGCCCCCCTGGAGATGTGGAGTCCCAAGAACACAGACTCCAGAGCCAGCTCTCTGAGCTTCATCCTGGCTCTCCACTGACTACCTGCATGACTGCACCAAAGTCCCTTAGGCTCCTCGTGCCTCTGTTCTCTTAGCTGCAAACTGGGTGATAATAATACCTACTTTAGGGTTCTCATGTAGATTACTTGAGTTAATAACTATCAAGTCTTTAGGGCAACCTCTGATCATTAATGTCAGTTAGCTTTTTTTTTTTTTTTTGAGAGATTTTCACTGTAGGGCGTGTGCGCTCGCCAGACAGAGACATAGAGACAGAAAGCGAGAAATCACCCCCCAGAGGGGATGGTCACGCCGCAATCCCTTCTCCTCCATTCTCCTCTCGGGATCTTGGGCACGCACGCACACGCACCCGGCGTGAGTTTCAAGCCACCGGGTCCGAGACGCGAACCGCCGTCGACTACGTGGGAGTCCAGCGACATAGCCATTACGCTAACTGCTGGTTCCCCTGTCAGTTAGCTTTTCTTGCTATTTATATTATTATGTAGACAGAGCTTATTTGATGGGAAGGAATGACTTGTGGGCTCGGAACCATGCTCTGTGAAGACTAATTGAAGAAACTCCTGTGTTTGGGGGGGAAAAAAAAAAAGGCTTGATTGGTGGCAAGGGAAGGTGGGCAGGGACCTGAAAGGGTGACACACAATGAAAAATCAGATTTGCCCAGCCTGACACACAGAGGAACAAAAAGTAAGTAAGCTGTCTGCTACAAGTAAGCAGACAGAGCTTCTAGGAATATCAAACAAGGCCACTTCAAGCCACTTCAGAGGCCGTTGACCTCCTGTTGGCTGCACTGACATTGGCAGGGCCTTTGAGAGGTGCCACTAGTGCCAGTGCAGATTGGACTGAACTCTAAGGCCCTGGAAGCCCTGAGATTCTGGGTTTGCAGGATGTGGATGGAAAGAGGGAGGGAGGGACAAGGGAAGCAGAAACACTCCACCTGAGAACTGGCAACATTAAGAATAAACTGCTGCCCAAATATACAAGTGAAAAAGTTGATAGAAAATGCTTATTATGAAAAACATTATGCATGGATTTTATTTATTTTTTTCAAAGTCCCCTTACACTTTTATCTGGGCATAGCTGGGAGCCTAAATGTGGTGGTAGGCAGATTCTAACTCACAAGACATTTTTGTTTAGCCAGCACAGTAATTTTAAATTCAGAAAGTTGTTTTTCAGGAAGATTCATCTGAAAAGCCAGAATTCCCAGCTGCTTTGGAAAATTTAGATGAAGGAACTAATT
The DNA here is from genome assembly GCF_000334495.1 of Tupaia belangeri chinensis. Taxonomy (NCBI): domain Eukaryota; kingdom Metazoa; phylum Chordata; class Mammalia; order Scandentia; family Tupaiidae; genus Tupaia; species Tupaia belangeri. Next base: position 1,120,388 of record NW_006207284.1, read on the forward strand.
GGACCCTCGGTGCCTACATGCCCAAGACTGTCTGGAGTTGAGTGACTATGGCTCCATATGTGGGTTATGGGTTGTTCCAGGGATGACAGACAGTCTTCTGAAGTCTAGTTCTTCAAAATCCATGGCCTCTTTGGTCCCCAAGGTGTTTGAGTATGTGACTCTTGCACTAGAGAAGCCAGGAGAAAGCCACCTTTTTGTTTTGTCCTTTGAGAGGGAACACGCTTCCTCTGAAGAGGGCAAAAGTTACAGAACAAGCCATGAATGGACTAATGAATTTCATGTTCATCCAAGCCCCGTCATCCATTTAGTCACCTGTTTGGAAGCCTGTCAAGTTGTAAGGCATAAAAGTGGGTGAAGGGGAAAACCAGGGTCCTTTGTTCAACATTCAGCTCCAGCAGGAACCCCAGATTTAAAAAATCTCTGTGGTGGACTGTAAGTTTTTCTTCCTGACAAACTCCAGGCCATGAGCAGTTTCCAGTTGACAGCTCAGCACTGATATGGGTTGCACTGGCTTCTGCTGAGTTGTGCTTGTGATTGAAACCGAGTTCTTATCTCAGGGTTGGGAATTGGGATGGACGGGAAGAAAGCAGGCAGGCCATCCTGCATCTGGGACTTTGATGCTGTCCCATATCGCTCTTTTATAATGTGAAGTCTTTAGATTTCTTTTCACCTGCCAGTGAAAACCCTTCCTTCAAACCTAAGTGGTAGAGCCTCTCACAGTTATAGCTTCAAGCAGTAGGTTTGGTTGTAGGGCTGGGCAGGAACCTGGCACAACCCTCTGAAGCAGCATCAATTTACTGGGTTTTTGCCAGGATGATTCCAGGCTGTGTTCCAAGGAAAGGCAAGAAAGTTTAAGTTCATTCTTAGAATGTAGGGCAGAGTTAAAAACGTGTCTGGTCGTCCTTAAGGTGCTACTCAGGAGCTTGTTAAACACCTGATACCAGGGCCTTGATTCCACTTCCTCTAGTTAGAATCTCTACCAAAGGGACCCTGGAATCTGCATGTTCAAGTACTACAGACAGGCAAGGTTGGGGAACACCATGCTAGGTTGTCCAGTTTTCTAGAGCAGATGAACCTAAACTACTACTTTCGATACTGGTACGTAACTGCTGTGTAGTCAGTAGCCACCGTTCTGTGGAAGATACTTTGTGCCATCTTTTACCCAGGTTATGTCCTGTGTTTGGGACCTTTGATTCCTGGGACAGCTAACTCGTTGCATGGCCCATCCCCCAAGGACCCTGCCCCTTATTTCTATGGTAACAGCTAATTCCCTGTTTAAGTAGTTAAGGATACAAAGGGCTAGCAGTGGTTCCAGTGACCTCTCTCTTGAGAATGCTTTCCTTGGGACCAGCAGGTGGTATGGTTAAGGTGCTGGACTCCCACATGATCAACTGCAGTTTGAGACCCAGAGACTTGAAAATTACCCTGGGAGTATGTGCGTGCATGCCCAAAATCCCAGGAAGAGAAGGGATTGCGGTGTGGCCATCCTCCTGCAGGTGGTCTCTCATTTTCTCTCTCTATGGCAAGTACACATGCCCTATGGCAAAAAATTAAAAGTAAGGTGGGAAAAAAAGAGAATGGTTGCCTTTTGGGCTGACTTCATGGTGCATTGGTAACACAGCGCTCAACCTAAGCTGGATCTCTATGGAAGATGGCAGGTTGGGTGTCCACATTGACCTGTACGCATCAGGCAACGCACACCCATGATTTTGGCTGCCGGCAGGGGTTGTGGTGCGAGACCTTTTTGAGGGTATTTGTCATTCTCTCTCTCTCTGTCTCTTTCTGTTACTCTCATGAAAGAAAGAAACTTTAAAAATTAAAAAAGGAATGCTTACCTTTTAATCTAGGGGTTTAAATAACAATTTATATGCATTTTAGAGGTTACAGAGCAATTTCTCATAGCCTATAGGGCATGTATCAGTTTTATAGGGGATAAAAAGCCTCAGATATTTAAAAAAATGACCCACCTTAAGGTGTGGCTGCATAGTTGCCTTCTTGATAGCATTCCCTTCGCTGTGACATGTACGCTTTAGCGACTGTTCATAGTCCAAAGGTTTGAGTGAGGAGTGGTCAAGTTTTAGTCCTTGCTGCAGGTTGTTAGGGAGGCATTTGAGAAGTCGAGAGTGAAGAGTTGTTTTCTTGGTGTCCACCATGAGAACCACTAACCCACGCATAGGGTGCCTACTCCTTGGGTGACTGGCAGCCCTCCCGGCAGCATAAACAGCAAAGTGCACATCACCACAGCTGTGGGAAGGAAGCACGTGAAAGTGCTGTGGGTGAAGAGGCCCCCTGGTGATCAGCAGCCGTGCTCCTCCCTGGAGCCAGGACTGGCTTGGGAATCTGGAGGCTCAGGCAGCCAGCAAATGTCCCGAGGGTGGGGTGCTTCTGGAAGGTTCTGAATCACTGCGCCTGCTCTAATAGCACTGGGATGAGTTCATGTGTAGCTCTTAGTAAACACAGCTGTTGTGGTTGTAATTTGCCTGGAGGCTTTTTACTATTACTCCAACCCTCACAGTTTGGCAGCCGATCTGGGAACAATGGTGTTGAGGGACGGGAAAAGAAGCTGCCATCTGAGAGCAAGGAAAGAAGAACAGCGGCTGTCCGGAGACAGAAGCCATGGAACAAATCTAAGCATGTGGAAGCCGGGACTCATGGAGGAGGTGGCGGCACCTCGAGTAGTGATTGCAGGGTCTTAGGTACCCAGGTGATGAGCAGTCCTGGGACAGACCACAGGACCATGTGGAAAATTGTGCCAGAGCATTGCAAGATTGTTCCCTTCAAGTAAAGAAAGGGTTACCATCCTTGAAAGGTGACAGAACCTAGTGTTTCTGATTTTTCTAAGGTCTGAAAGGTGTGGCCTTCTGCATGTGATTGGGCACAGATTTATAAGAATGAGATAATTGTATTGGTTATGATTTTCCCCCTAAGTAGAACACCATTAAATCACAACTTATAAGAAAATATGTTTTGGATGAGAATTCTGGAATTAGTCCATATTCTTTAAAAAGTACAGTGGCCCAGCCTCAGTGGTACAGACCATAACGTACTGAACTTCGGTGCTGGAAGCCACGTGGCCAGCTAGTCCGGATGCCAAGTTGACCTGAAACCCACTGGGGCACACACATGCCCAAGATCCTGACTAGCTAGCCATTAGGAGGAAAGGGATGATAGCGTGAGGAGACCCTGTCGAGGGCACCTCCTTCCCTCTGCACCCCCTCAATAAAATAAATGAACTTTAAAAATACATATAAATAAGGGAAAGTACAGCGTGAGCATGAGAGTCCTAGACTGTCCATTCCAGGCAATGGTTGGTTGGTCATGCTAGCAAGAGGCGGTCCCGCTTTTGGGGACTGGAATACTGGAGACAGGAGGAGCTGGTGTGCTCCCCTAGCATGCCCATGTAGCTCCTTGCACATCTCAGCTCTGCTAAAGTTGTGCAGTCCCAGGTATGAAGGCAATACCAGGGATACTGCCACCCTCTCTGCTTGAGTACTTCCTAGGGGAAAGGGAACTTTGATGCCTTTGTTTGGTTCAGGGATAAAAATCTCTGAGACTGCGTAGCTTCATCCTGGGAGAGTATGTTCATTCCCCCATGAGCATTGCTAGAGGTTCAGACATTCCTTAAAAAAGATGTCCTCTGGTCCTTACATCAACCTTGTTTAGAAACAGCAAAGAGAGCAAAATTGTAGCAGTACGAGAAAATATAAGTATGGATTTCTGCCTGTTTCTTAGGAAAAACAAAGTAGACACATTTTTAATCCTTAAGACTGTACTCAACTGTTTTTTAAGCTTTTTACATATGGATGTGTGCTAATTTTAAAACATTTTAATTGGCATATAATTTATAGGGTACAGTGTGACTTTTTAGCACATGAATACCATGTCTAGTGATTAAATCAAGGTAATTAGCATATCATCATCTCAAACATTTATAAATACTTTGTGTTGAGACCATTCAGAATCGTAGTCATTCTGAAATATACAATGAATTATCAGTTACCCTACCATGTAGCTCAACTATGCCACAGAATACTAGAACTTATTCGTCCTTACTGTAATTTCATATCTGTTAGCCAGCACCCTCTCTGTCTCCCCTGCCCCCTCCTCCCCAGCCTTAGTAATCACTACACTGCTCCCTATTTCTATGAGGTCGACTTTTGTAGTTTCCACATGAGTGAGAACACAATTTTTCTCTGTCTGTGTCTGAGTTATTTCATTTAACATAATGTCCTCCAGACTTGCTCGTGTTGCCCCGAATGACAGGGTTTCATTCTTCTTAATGGCTGACATCATAGGTATACTGCACATTTTCTTTACCCATTTGTCTGTTGTAGACACTTAGATTGAGTCTGGTAATGGCTGTTGTGGACAGTACTGCAGTAATCATGGGCGTGCAGATTCTCTACAACATCTGATTCCTTTTCCTCTGGATGTATGCCTTGTAGTGGGATGCTGGATCATATGGAAGTTCTATTTTTAGTTTTTTAAGGAACCTCCATGCTGTCTTCCATAACGGCTATGATCATTTACATTTCCACCCACAATGTAAGAGTCCCCTCTCTCCACGCCCTCCTCAGCATTTATAATTTGTCTTTTTGATAATAGCCATTCTATCTGGGGTAAGGTAATATCTCTTTGTGGTTTTGACTTGTATGTGCTGGATGCTTAGGGTTATCGAACTCTTTTTCATAGTCTTGTTTTTGTTTTCCATGTGCTATTGCATCTTTCTCCTGAGATGTGTGTATTCAATTCATGTGTGCAGTGTAGGAGGATTGTTTTAAGATGGAGATGGAGAAGCAAGTCCTACGTCAGAGGATGGATTCAGATACACCAGCTGAGAGTGTTGAGACAGGTGAAGGCGTCTGACCTCTCTGGCAGCCGTTGACACTGCCTTAGAGAACAGGTATATGAAGTGTGTAGATTGGCATCCAGGTGGTGTCCCATGCCAGCTGGAATACTTGAGAAATAATTTTTGATAGAAACTGAAATCATGGGATTTGCCCTGCAGAACCTTCTACACCCCTGCAGAGCCATGTCTTAGAGTCCTTCAAATGGTCCTTGGAACGTGCCCTGCAAGGACACTTGCTGATGGAGTTTCACAGCAACAGTGCAGACTAGGAGCAGACTTTACCGTAGGGCATGCTCCCTGGGAACAGAATCATCCTTCTAGCATAAGACTTATTTTGATATTGAGAAATGGTGATTGATATACCAATTTAGAAAATACTTTTAAAATGTATTGTGTGTGCTTAGAAAATCAAATTTAGCATCTATGTACAATTTTATACTTAAAATAAAAACCGTATATGCAGCATATGGTCAGGAAATCTGGCTGTGGCTGTGATGCCCTAAGTACTGAGTGAATCCATCTGTACTCCAGATAAATCGAGAATCCCAGTTTAGCCTCAAGGGACAGCAAAGCTCCAGGGAGCACTTGGGTTCTGCTGCTCCGTGGGGGTTCTTACAGCTGGCTGGCCTTCCTGTCTCCCTTCTTGGGTTCTGATTTTGACTGCAGTGAGCTCCTTGGTGATGATGTGAAAAGTGGCCAGCACTGAGTTTTTTTATGTGCCACTCACAGATCTCATGGTGACTGAGAAGGCAACATTGATAATTGCATTCTATACTGTAATTTCTAGTTTACATATGATAGTTGTACATAGTGTGAGTTTTCAAAACACTTATATAATATGTAATAATAAAATTAGGGCAAGAAACATATTCACTATCTCAAGCTTTTTATCATTACTTTGTGCTGGGCACATTCAAAATCCTCTGTTCTAGTTATTTTGAAAAAGGTATTGAGTTGTCACCAACTTCCTTTACAGTGCTGTAGAACTCTCTAACCCATTCCACTTGTATCTGTTAACCATGTTCTCCCCACCCTTCCCCTTTCTAGCTTCTGGTATCCTGCCATTTCTGAGTGAAAGAACAGAGGCAGATAGAGGGTAAGGTTCTTCGGGTAGTAAAGATGTGGCTCGAAGCATGTACTGTAGCCATTACACTGGACTGCAGTAGTGGACTCACCTTCCTGTCCTCCTGCAGGAATAGCCTTCTGCTTCTTTCTGTTCAGTCTTTCAAAACTCCAGGACCCTAAATACATCCTTGATAACCTGGACAGATTTCAAGGGAGATCTGTAGGATTCTTTGTAGAGACTTGGACTCCTTTACTAGTAAGACTGAGCTAGGCTTCATCCATTTGCCTTTGTGCAAAACAAGTAAGATAAACCCTTATTTAAAGATGAAATCTGTCCATTTTCATCAGATTTATAAGGATCGTTGCCATCATGAACTGGTTGTTAGAAACTTACCTACATTCAGGGACTTGCAAAGACTTGTCTGCCTCAGAGCTTGGAGAGCAGAAATACAAACCTGAACAAGTGGAAAATTGGGGAAATTTTTAAATAAAGCATAGGTCAGATGGTGACCCAGTGATAACACAACACTCTGCAAGGCTGAACCCCATGGAACAATTCTTCCCTGAACATCCCAGGTATACATATGCACTTAATCTTGACTGGCTGAGGCTGGGGGTGGATCACAGCATGACAACTTTATTGGGGACGTATTTCTTCTCTCTCAGAAGAAAGAAAGCATTTTAGAAAAACCTTAAAAATGATAATACATTGAAAACTGGATGGTAGAGCACATTACATGAGCCTGGATGGGCTTGAGGGGTTTGAGGACGTCACTCTTAAGGTATGAGTGATGCTCTTTGTGTGGGTTAGGGAAATCTTGTCTCACTTCTTGCACTGAAGGAGACAGAAGAGGGGCAATGGTGTTGTAAGTGAGGGAATAAGACCTTGGATGCATTCGTGTCTTCCCACAATGTCAGAAAAGACAATTGCTTAGCCTGAAGTAGCTTGGCAAAGCAGTCAGGCCAAGGATGAGAGTGGCTCAGGCACTCTCTGGAGGTGAAGAGGCAGTTGTTGGTCCCCACATTTCCCAAGCATCTGTCAAGGCTGCATTCACAGCAGATATGATCCATTACTAGAGGCTGCACGAAGGGTCTGAGGATGGACCCTGAGGCCAGAACGGAGGCAGCGAGTCTCTTGGAGAGTGACAGGGAATGATGTTCTCTGGTCTCTGTGCCAGGAGCAAATGGCAGAGTGGCTCTGGGAAGGCTCTTCTTATGCCCCAAAGTGAACGGTGTCTCTCAGATCAACACACGCCCAAGGTGGGCACATGGCAAGTCTGTCCATCTCTGTTCCCATGGACCAGCATGTCTGGAGTTAACACGTTGGGTGTTCCTATTTCACCCTCAAAGTGCCCTTTCTGTTTGGTAGGTGAAGTGAGGAGTTGGGATGTACAGGTCACATGTTTTATGTTCAATGCAGTTTTGTCATCGCGGAGTCCACTTTGTGTAACCTAGTGCTCTCTACAAGTGATGGTGGGAAGGTGGGCTGAGGATGGCAATAGTGCTGGTTTTGACCAGATACGTTCATCTTCTGTCCAGGCTACTGGGAGTTTCATGACCACAGAGGTGAGAGTCAGGGATTGCCCCTGTTTGCCCCAGCTCACCTCCAAGGGTACCATTGTCATCACAGAGGATGGAGTAACACACTGGTTAGAGCCATCTGTCTAGACCCATTGTTGATTGGCTCAGGTCCTAGAAGCCTACAAAGATTGGGCCAGTCCTCCAGGCAGTGCCAGCATGCTTGCAATGAACAAGGTCCTCAGAGCAGGGGCTACTCAGTAGCCCCATTTTACCAGGAGAAACCAGGCTCCTGGAGACAGGGCATAGGCTGCCTCCAGTTCAAAGGCTCCCTTTCCCTCCTTCTTCTCTTTC
>NW_006207284.1:1128193-1152298 GCF_000334495.1 Tupaia belangeri chinensis
TCTCCCCTCCTTCCTTCCCTTTCTTACCTTCCCTCCTCTTCACCTTATCTTTTTTAAAAAATTAGATTGTTGGAACCAGCAGATGGCATAATGCTTATGTTGCTGGACTCCCACATAGTCGACCATGGTTCAAGTCCCAGACTCAGCAGTTTGAAACACACTGGGCGCACACACACATGTGTGTGTGTCCATGCCCAAAATTGCAAGAGAAGAATGAAGAATAAGGGATCGTGGTATAGCCATCTCCCCAGGGGCTGAATTCTCACTTTCTGTCTCTCTGTCTGTCTCTGTCCCTCTGTCTGTCTGTCTCTCTGACAAGTGCACAAGCCCTATAACAAAAATCTATCTTAAAAAAAAAAAATTAGATTGTTTACCAAAGTTAATGTACATCTTTTGCTAGAGTTAATGTAGAGAATTTGGCCTCAGTCATCGCCTTTTTATTTTCTTCTTATCCCCATGATGACGTTTACATGGAGTGGACAGGTGGTTGGATCATTGAAACCAGTGATGGTAACAACTGGAGGAGAGGGACCAGCAGTTGGCTATGTCGTTGGACTCCCATGTAGTCAACCGAGGTTTGAGTCCCAGACCCAGTGGCTTAAACTCATACCAGGCGCATGTGCGTGCATGTCCAAGATCCTGAGAGGACAATGGAGGAGAAGGGATTGTGGTGTGGCCATCTCCCCTGGGGGGTGATTTCTTTCTTTCTCTCTCTCTCTCTCTCACATGCATCCTATAGCAAAACCTCTCCCAAAAAAAAACAACGGGAGGAGAAGCAGAGGGGTAGCCATCTCTATAGACAAATCCCTCGCTATGTAGACCAGATTTTCTTCCATCTCTTGGATCTCCTGGTGTGGAGGAGCCTTCTTGGCAGGCCTAGAGGTGGAAAGAAGTAATTCCCTGCCCTCATCCAGGGACTCACTGGGTTCAGCTAGAGCTAGCAGGCCTCCCCCATCCCTCAGCTGAGGTTGGGGTCAAAAATAGTAAATTCACTTTGCTTATATTTTGTGATGATGTGCTGGCTCTTTGCTGGAATGTCATCCAAGGATAGTGTCCCCAAAGATGGCACTCACTTGGCAGCCAGGGTAGGTCTTCCTACCACCATCATCCAAGAGTTCCCTCCATCAAAACTTGCCTTTTTTCAATCTGGTCTTTTTCTCCCCCTGTTTTACACTCAAATTTTCTGGAACAGAGGGCCTCCAACTCCTCTTTTAGAGAGAACTGGCAAATGCTCTTACTGCCACATCATAGATGTGTTTATACCTTGGAATTAATTCTAGAACAATCCTCCATGAAATCCATGTGGCATGTACTACACCCAACACCCATCTTGCCTCTTCTCCCGCTTCCTCCCAGCCCTACTTTAAAGACCTCCAAACTCACTAAACCGGCCAAGTTTGGTGGGGAGGGTAAACCAGCGTGCAGGTACCTATGCACAGCTGCTTAGCTCCAAATCCGCCCTTTCAAATTGCTCAGTGAAAGTGGATCTGGGCCCTGGAAATATTTATCCTTAACATCTGGAACTAGAGCAGTGTCAGTAGAAGGTGTTGGCCAGACACTGCGGGGAAAGGAGTTTTATATCTGTTTCTCAAGCAGATTTTGCAGCATAAGGATCCTGCCACCCAAGTGCTAGGAAGGAGAGATGGGGACCATGTGGCCAGAGCAGTGTGTGTGAGTTTAGGACTAGAAAACAGAGCCTGTGACAAAGTTCCCATCTTTCTGTAATTCTCTCATTTACCCTCATCAGAGTCAGATCAGTTAGGCCATCCACCTGTAGAAGTGTCTCCAAAATCCCAGAGGCTGGGAACATTCAGTGAAGAACTTGAGCTGTAGAGACTGGCCAGGCTTCATGTCTAGTTCCACCACTGCCGTGAGCTCTTTTGCCAGACACCTAACTACTCCAAGGCTCAGTGTTCTCCACTGTAAGATGGGACAATGACTGCACACAACTCACCTGGTTATTGGGTGACCTGTGTTAGTGATTAGAGATGAGAATGTGTCATCCAGTGCCTGACAATTGATGATGATTGATGATTATGGGGGCGTTGTTGAGGCACCTGACTCAGTGGCCGACTGTGCTGGGTTACTTTGGAGTCCTTTCCACTCTGAATCCTCACAAGAGCATGTCTGCCTGCCTTCCTGCCACCTGCCTCTGAATCTCTCCTTCCTCTCCCTTTCTCCTTGGCTGTTTCCTCTCTGCCCTCCAACTTTTCATCTTTTTTTACTCTTCTCAATTCTTTTTCCCATGTTTAGACTTCCACTATGATGAATTGACAATGATCCGATAAACAGTTTTGAAACCCTTGTTTAGGGCTTTGCAGAAACGCATGCATGTTTGTTCTGAATATTTTATTGTCTTGTGATGACTTGCTAGTATTCCTCATCTCCAGGACCAAGTATTTCCTTCCAGTTTTGTTCTTTCAGGAATTGAATAAGAAGGAAGCGTTATTGTGGCTGTGCCCCAAAAGATGAGTCATGGCTTAGGAACAGACACAGAGGTCTTCGTGTAAGCAGTTTCTTGTCCTTGCAAGGAAACATCTGTAACTTTTGAGGCCAGCTGGATAGGAACTCAGAGAATTAAATTTCTTGCAGGCACACCAGCAGACGGCGGCAGCCCGCCAGCACCTGGAAGCCCAGGGAAAGTGGTTCTGCAGCGAGCCCATCTCTGTTCGTACTGGGATTCTTATAGCAAGCTGTCATGGGCTGGACCATGGTCTTCCTGAAGGCAGGCACCCAGCAGTTTTACTCACATTTGCATCCCCATTGTCCAGCCAGGCCCTGGTCACAGGCAGTGCACAATAAATATATCAAGGAAATAAAACATGAGCATTTGGATGGAAGTAGGCCAGTCCTAGGAGCCTGAAGTCTGTTCCATCCCTTCAGTTAGAACTTCAGCCCTTTGTTTTTCTAATGCCAGAAGGCATGTGTAGGAGAGAGAGCGAGCGAGCACAAGCACTCCCCAGTTGGGACTTGCAATTCTTTCGTCTCCAGTTCTCTACCCTATCAGTATCCTGAGCACAAGGTATGTTTTTCAAAAAGTCCATGGGGTAGGACTCAAACCAAGGTGTGCCATGTGGTATTCAGCCTTCTCTATGCAGCGCCTAGCCACTGAACGATGAGGCCAGCCCTCCAGCACTTTTAATAAAAGAAAAAAAGGGTGGGTGGTTTACATCTTAGAGCTGTGTTCCTATGGGGAAGGGATCTGGCCAGGGGCTGTGCATTTCATTTTAACTCCATTCCCTGTCCTGTCACCTTGGGCAAGTTTTAACCTCCATCAACCTTGTTTCTTCATCAACCTTCATAACACAGGTATGAAGCTCATAGTACCTAAGTCATAGGACTTAGAGGTAAGATAAATAGTGCCATGAAGTGCTTAGTGTAGTATCTGGCACTTTTTTTTTTTTCTCTTTTTAAATGTATTTATTTACATTCATTCACTGTACATCATTACAAGGTAAGATAAATAGTGCCATGAAGTGCTTACTGTAGTATCTGGCACTTTTTTTTTCTCTTTTTTATTTTTATTTAAATGTATTTATTTACATTCATTCACTGTACATCATTACAGTATACAAAATGAGATTTTCCACCCAGAATACACTGTATATTGGCTCAATCAAACACATCAACATATGTGTTATCAACAAATAATTTTCCATTTCTTGTCTCCTGTATGTTTTGCTTTTTTTCCCATCCTTGATTCCCTATCTCTCACCCTCTGCCAGCACTCAAAAAATTTGCTGGAAGCTTCCTTTTCCTGAGACAAGGAGAAGATCATTTGGACTAAGAGATATTAGCATTAAGGAAGGGATTAAGAGATCATTTTCTGAACTAGTCTCTACCACCCCTGCCCTTTACCTGCCAACAGCTTTTTTTTTTTTTTAAAGTTTGCTTATTTTTCCCATGAGGAAGAGAAACAGAGAGACACTCCCAACAGGGTCTTGATGCTGTGATCCACCCCAGCCTCAGCCAGTCCAGGGTCATGGGCACACACATGCTTGGCATACTCAGGAAGGTCTCCACATGTGAACCCACCTGTGTCTTGGAACCTGCTTATGCATGAACATAAACAATTTTTTTGGCAAAAACACATTTAAAATGTATAATTTTAAAGCAAAGTTATTTACCTACTTATGTGGAGTAAGTCCGAATTTTCTGGGATTTAGAAGTGTTTTCATGAACTTGTCCATCCTTACTGCTAGCTCAAGAACGTTGCTGTGAGTCTGAGCCCAGCTGCTGCTCTTTGGAATCACCTGGAAGGCTGTGAACAACACTGTGCCAGTTAGAACAGGACCTCGGTAGCGTGATAGATGCCCCTCGAGTGATTACAGCATGCAGCCAAGGTGATGGCCACTGTTCTGGAGGCATCTGTTGTGGGAGGGTTGAGGCTGCCAGATTGGATTTCAAATGCAGCGTGCCTGAGAATCACTAGAAGGACTGGTTGAAAACAGGTGCTCCCACTAGGGATTGAGGTGCATTAAGTCTGGGTCATTGAGTATTCTAGGTGAGTGGTTTTCTTTTAGTTTGTTTTTTTCTCCACAAGCAAGAAATAGATATGGAGAGATAGCACCCCCAATAAGAGTCCTGATGCTACGATCACCAGTTAGCCTCAATCAGCCCTGGATTATGGGCACACCTGTCCACTGTACTTAGGGAGGTCTCTAGATGCAAACCCAGAACCTCTCATGTGAGTCAGGCTTCCATAGCACCATATTTTACTTCTGTGCCACCAACCAGCCCCTATTCTAGGTGAATTTGGTACAGATAGTGGAGGAACCAAACCTAGGTAGAGCTTTTTATTCTCTACCTTCCTAGATATTTTTTTTAAGAGACATTTTTGCTACAGGGTGCATACACTCACTGGAGAGACAGAAAGCAAGAAATCACCCCCAGGGGGTATAGCTACACCACAATCCCTTTTTCTCCATTCTCCTCTTGGAATTTTGGGCATGCACATACATGTGCCTGGCATGAGTTCTGGCTACCTCTATCTGTCATTCCTCTTGTCAAATGTGGAGAGACTGGTTGGTCAGTTTGGGTGCCAGTCACCACAAACTTCTGTACATACAGCGTAAGCTGTGAACACGTCAAGTGTCCTGTTGATAAGACATATCTGTGTTGTAATTACATAATTACATATTATAAACACTGATGACATATAAATCTGGAAAATAAGAGCAGTCACTCCTAAATACAAACTCAAGTCGTAGGACGTATTTGAGTCAAGTCCTTTAAAACTATTGCTGTTGCTAGAGCCAGCAGGTGGTGTGGTGGCTTAGGTGCTGGACTCCAACATGTTTGACAGTAGTTCGAGTCCTAGACCTGGCAACTTGCTCTCTCGCGCTCGCGCACGCTCTCTCTCTCTCTCTCTCTCACGTGCGCGCTCTCTCTCTCTCTCTCTCAAACACATGTGCCCTGTAGGAAATTTAAAAATAATAATTATTATTATTATTAAAAAAAACCATTGCTGATGGATCAGCTTCATGGCCTGGTGGTTAAGACAGCCAAACCCTCTGGCCAACCACACTGATAGAGTCCTTGACTAGGTCGCTTGGAAACACAGCAGGTGCATGTGTGTGCCCAAACTCTTGAAGGAAGGATGGAGAAGAAGGGATTGCAGCATGACTATTCCTCATAGTAGGGTGGGGGTGCTTTTTTCTCCCCCTGTGTCACATCTCTCTTTGGTGTGTGGATGTGCCCTCTAGCTAAAAAAATAAATAAATTTTAAAAAGCTGCAAAATTATGAGTAGTCAAGGCTACAGAGGAATAATGCATAAGTTTACAAAAATGTTGAGTCCACATTAACTTTGCAAGTATTTGACATTTACATGACACTTAAAGAAATTTTACAGATTGCATTAGTTTCACTTTAAAATGTTTCCATATGTAGGTACCACTTTTCATTTTTACCTGCATTAAATGTGTCTATTAGCTTATCAACTACTTTTCCCTCTTATGATTAAAAAAAAAAAAAACACGGCAGGATGCCTGCTATAGGAAGGTAAGAGTAGCTGTAATATGCTATTAACATACTCACCTGTCCATTTAATTTTCTACTTATTTTTTAAATAATACACAATTTAATGAACTTTCTGTTTTCTTATAAGACACAAACTACCTCTAATTTAAATCAAGTTTTGAATGGAAAAAAATTAGTCAAGTATCTCCTTACTAATCTAGCTATTTGTACCTCATTAAGAGATTTGCTTTTGAAATTGTCTCCCTCCTGCTGCTGCCCCAGGCTATTTTGAATACCACTGTTGTCCACTCTTGCCAGTTGGTATTCAGTTGTTATTTGTAATACTGAGGCTAACATCACCCTTAACACATCTCAGAGTTCTAAATCATAAGCTCCAGCCCACATGCCTGTCACCTGTTTTTGTATGGCCCATGAGCAAAATATGGTCTTTACATTTTTTTTAAGTGTTACATATTCTTTATTTGCTAGTATACCTAAACCACACTAAAATGTCTTTCAATAAGTAAAAGGCAGTGTTTTGGATACATGGAATTCTAATTAAAAAGGTAGAGTTATGACCAAATATATAAAGTAGACATCACTACCTTGTCTTCAGTTTTTGCCTTAACAGGTTAATAAACACAAATGAAAACACAGGTGAGTCTGCTAACTAGTTACATATAAGCCTAAATAAAACCATTCTCCAGTAGGCTTTGAGATGGCATTCACCATCTTTGTAGAAAGATGAGCATCACTAATGAATTACAGTTATATCTTTAGAAAGGGCAAATAGTGATAGCACTTACTGAACTGAAATTACTATCAAAATTTAAAAAAATATATTAATTTAACCACAAGCCAGTCTTACTAAAATCAGGATTGTCCAACAAAAATATCCTGTCAGCCATTCATGATCTGAGTTCTGGTGTAGGAGATCAATTAAAATATGGTACACATAAAAAAAGGTGAGACATTTCTGTTTTGTCATAAATAAGGCAGTGGCCCCCTATTACTCATTAGTAGCTTTTTTAAGATAAGCTATCAACTCCCCTCTTTTGGACTTCTTTTTAATGCCAGCGAAGATCATTTTTGTTCCAGGGATGTACTTCTTGGGATTCTCCAAATCCTCCATCAGTTTTTCTTCTCCCCAGGTGATGCCTTTGTTCTTGTTGGCATCTGTGTAAGAGAACCCAGGGGTCTAACCTGTCTTCCACCCAGATAGACCATGGAGATTTGGGCCAGTCTTGTGCTTGCCTCCCTTTTCCACGGTGTGGCACTGGGCACACTTCTGAACAAAAATCTTCTTGCCTTTCTCAACATCACCCATTTTTAATTCTCTCTTTTGTCACTTGGACATACAGAGTAACCCCTCAGAAGTCAGACGACCCACCCTCTCTTTGGTCTTCACATTTTTACTTCAGAAGTCAGAAGACCCACCCTCTCTTTGGTCTTCACATTTTTAAGTAGCTGAGGAACAGTCAGTAGTAGAAGAATGCATTGATACCTGTGAAGCCCATATTTCCACGCCTCACTGAGTGTTAGTGGGCCACGCCCATCTGTTTACACTGTATGTGTCTGCTTCAAGCTGAACGTGACAGACCTTGTGGTGCAAGAAGCCTAACTAACATACTTATTTCATGATCCTTTAAAAGAAAGGTTGTGGAATCCTGACCCAGACGCCAGCTACTCCTCAGTCTCCTAGCTTTTCATTTCTCCCCCTAGGTACCCACCACTTCTACCCCTGCAGGTTCCTCCCCCACTGTCCTTGAGCCTTTGTAGCAGTTCCGTCACTAAACTCCCACGTATTAACCGCAGTTCGAGTCCCAGACCCAGCAATTTAAACTAATGCCAGGCACATATGCATGTATGCCCAGAATCCCGAAAGGAGAAAAGATTGCAATGTGGCCTTTCCCCCAGGGGCTGATTTCTCACTTTCATTCTCTGTGTCTCCAGAGCCCTATAGCAAAAATCTCTCCAGAAATTAATTAAGTAATGAAGTAAATTCATTGGTTGAATCCTCATAGTGCACTGGTTAAGCACGGTGCCTACAGAGCCAGATCCCATGTGTCTGATCACAGTTCAAATCCTGGCCCTGGCAGCTCAAAAAACACAGTGGCTATGCATGTGCATACCCCTAACCCTGACAGGAAGGAGAAATGGAGAAGAAAGGGTTGTAGCATGACCACAGCCCAAAGGCTTTACTTTGTCTGTCTCCCCCCACCCCCTCTCTCTCTATCTCTCATGAGTGCACAAGCTGTATGGCAGTAACAACAATAATAATACTAAAAGAATAAATGTGTCAAATGTAATGGCCCATTTTTCAAGAGTACTTTTTTCATCTGCATGGTTGGGACCAATCCTCTAGTACCTAAGAACCATATTCCTAGGTTTTTTAAAAATTTTAAAGTATGAGTAAAATCAAATCTCAGTTGTTAAAAGCAAATTGGGTCTTTATAACTATTCGATTTTTACAACTATACATTTATTGTAAATTCCTACCTTTTGGAAACTGGATATATAAACATTTCTGCTTTCCTTAAAAAAAAAATAAAATCTTGAAACCAAATTTGCACTCTAAAAATAATAAAACTTTTGAGAAAAGTCAGGTGAGGCCAAACCATGCAGATCTCCACACTTCTGAGTGACAACAGCTGTTAAAAATAATAATAATCTTGATACAAATGGTAGCAGAGGGACCAGATTGTGACACACTATTAACACAATGAGACTACATGGGAAGGTCCCAGGTTCACATCCTGGAACCTCCCTATACACACTGTAATCCAAGCTGGCCAAGACTTGGGGGTAGACCACAGGATGGGAATCCTGTTGGGGTATCTATCTCTGTCTCTTGTTCTCTGTCTGTCTCTCTCTCTCTCTGTCCCTGCCCCATTTGTAAGAAATAGAATACTGGGCTCTTAAAAATAGCTTCAAAATGAAAAATTTATTTAAAATCTAAAAAGCAAATACTGTAGTAAATATACAAGTTTACCTTTAGAAAGGTCAGATTAACCTGATAGATGAGTGGGTGTAAGGATGGTTTGAAGCTACTTTTATTCCTGGAAACAAGAGTAAGTAAAATATACCTATGCTTCCCTGATGGGATGAAAACCCCAAGGGAACAAGCCCATGCAGAGCCTGTGGCCACACCATCATTGGGAGGGACACCAGTCGTCTTGTATAGTGCTGTGTTCTTCTGTGGTTTACTGCATGCCACTGGGTGAGTGTGTCTTACACTAAGCTGTTGTACTGATTCTAAAATATATTAATGAGTTGCAGGAGGGAAAATGACATATGAACCAAAGTGACTTACATGTTCTGCTGACATCGTTCCCCACTCTTCCTTTATGGGTGCATTTATTGATGTAAGAGGAATACACATTTTAGCAGAACAGACTATACTTTTCCAGCCTCTCAATCTGTGCCCATCTTCAAATAACGTTAATGCACCGAACTGCAGTGTGAACAAGAACCTGTATCCGATAACTGGCAGAAAACTAAGCAGGTATTGAGTAAGCATTAAAAATTTCAGGTCAGCATTTATGTCAAGACAGCATCTGCACACTACAGTGTATGTTAAATCTAAAAGGGACAGAGACTAAAAGTGTGGCAAGAATGTCACTAATCACTTAACCCTTCTCTTGCCATCAAAATCTCCTCACAACTGGTTTCCGATTTGAAAAGCTCTTGGCTGCTGTTTGCATCGACCTCAGTGTGCTCAGATGCATGTGGTCAAAGACGTGACACTGGACTGGAGGGCAGCATTGTGTTTATGCCATCACAGTTTGAGGTACCAAGTTAGACCTCAAAGATTAGGTTGTAGAGGGCCAAAGTGTGACCCATGGGTAAAATGCAATAACCTCTGAGGTGGACTCACTCGGGAAGGTTCTAGGGTGCCATCCAGAGACATACCTAAGTACTTGGCATGTGTGTGCCTATGATTGAGGACTGACTGGGGTGGGGGGAGGATTGTGGTGTCTAGACCCTGTTGAAGGTGTCTCTTCTGCTTCTGTCTCTGTTCCTCTTGGATCATGGAATAAATATATAAATTCAAAGGATCAGTCTCTAGTTACATATATAGTTTTTTTATGTACACATAAAAATTAATGTGTAATTTATAAATATATATCAGCATATGTTTAGGACATGACCATAAGAGAATGAAAAGTTAGTATTGACAATATGACACAAGGGAAAGATCATGAAGCCACCAAAAATGAAAAATATTGAGCATTCTGGGAACCAGCAGTTAGCATAGTGGCTATGTCGCTGGACTCCCACGTAGTTGACCATGGTTCGTGTCCCGGACCCGGTGGCTTAAAACTCACGCCGGGCGCGTGTGCGTGCGTGCCCAAGATCCCGAGAGGAGAATGGAGGAGAAGGGATTGCGGCATGACCATCCCCCCTGGGGGGTGATTTCTCGCTTTCTGTCTCTATGTCTCTCTCTGTCTGTCTGGCGAGCGCACGCGCCCTACAGTGAAAATCTCTCCAAAAATAAAAATAAAAAAAAAAATATTGAGCATTCTCAGGAGGAGGAATAAATATGCAGAATTAGACTTTGATAAATGTTTATTGAAAGGAAGATAAAGCTAGCATTTTTTTACTCAGGGCATATAAATAAGGTCATACTGGTTCTAATGGACGGAGAGAATGTGGAACAGCTAAGCAGAAGCTGTGCTAATCAACAGCAAAGTCTCCTGGAAGGTGAGATGAGGTCTAAGTAGCACCTTGTTATCAGTCAGAATCACATCACAATAGCAATGAGCACACTTTGGCATGGTGACAGAAAGCCTCAAAAGGGTGTTAGAGCAAAAACTTTGATGCAAAGTAAAACAGTAGATTATTTTTAAATGTGCAAAATTAGCTCATGGTTGGACTATGGAAAATCAGTTAAGTGTCGGGGTATGAGAAGCAATCCGATAAAATATGAAATATTCAAAGGAACCAATGATGGGAAATGCAGAAGGGAGGAATGACCTCAGGGTACTAAAAGAAATGCCATTCAAACAAGTACTTGCGTAGATAACAGAATGTTGGCATTAAAGTTTCTCCCCATCAGGCCCAGCCACAGTGATGCGGCCGGCCGCAACCTGACACTGTGATGCTGCAAGACCTATGGAAGATCAAGATGCAGTTCATGGGTTGACCTATACCCCTAGGTGTGCACATGCCTGTAATCCTGGCTGGCTGAAATGGCTTGGCGGAGGGAGAGGGGGCTGGTGCAGCATAAGGCCTTGTGGAGGGTGTTGAGATGAACAGGTTTGTCAGGGTATCTTTCACTCTCCCTTAAAATAAATAATCTTAAAAAAAAAAAAAAAAACCTGAATTCAGGCTGTGGAAATGGCAGGTGTGCGGAATGAATTAGAATTGCATTCAAATATTAATATTAGTTTAAACAAACACACCATAAAAATAATTTCTTTAGGGACCAGCAGTTAGCATAATGGCTATGTTGCTGGACTCCCATGTAGTTGACCGCAGTTTGAGTCCCAGACCCGGTGGCTTAAACTCACACCGGGCACTTGTGAGTGCATGCCTAAGATCCCAAGGGGAGTGTCCCGGCCTGCGGGACCGTGGAACAGGTTCCTTGGGGGAGGGAGTGAGAGATGGGACAAACACACGCACACACAGTACCAGGTGCTGATCAAGTCGTCTTCGTCTATTTCCGTTTATTCAGGAAAAATGGCGAGTTATATACAGCTGGTGGGAACCAATTGGTTGCTCGAAATGCAAATGAAATACAACAGCATAAACCAATCATTGATGTGGGTGGATCTCTCCCGTTGCCTAGAAACCCAATCACTTCCGGGGAGAACGGTTGGTCACATGATTTCTGAGAAACGATTTGCTCAGTGAGGAAGTGAAGCCTAATGGTTTCCAAGATGGCGGATAGCTCGAGATGGCTTCCATATGCAGTGCTCACCACAGGGGAGAACGGAGGAAAAGGGATTGTGGCGTGGCCATCGCCCCTGGGGGGTGATTTCTCACTTTCTGTCTCTCAGTCTCTTTCTAGCAAGCACACATGCCCTATAGCAAAAACCTCTCAAAAAAAAAAAAAAAAAAGAATTTCTTTAGTAGGTTAAGGGTTTCCTTTTTCTTTCACAAAAGAAACAGACTAAGACTCTTTTAGTGGCTTCATTCAAGCTGTTTCTGTCTTCCAACTCTGCCATCTAGTAATGGTGCCCATCCTCTAAGTTCTAAAGAGAAGAGCCATGGTCACCAGAGTTTATACAACAAAGAGGAAAGGGTAGAGAGGGTAGTCAGATATATCCAGAAAATATACTTGTTTGAGACATCTCAAATAAGCAGAAGTTGGTCTGAAGGTAACAGTAGAGAACAGCAAAAATATCCCATTAAAAGTATGCCAGAGACTACTGGGCCAGATGAAAGATATGATGTATTGTCTTTACCAAACTGGTGCAGGAGCTGGTTTTAGCACATAGGTTCTAAACTGTGTTTCAGTCCCGATTCTCACAGCTAACTTACTAGATGACCTTAGGTAAGTGTCTTGACCTCTCTGGGGCTCAGATTGTTCATCCCTGAGGTGGAAACAGCAGTCTGTCCTCTTAAGGTGGTCATGAGGATTTACTGAAATGCTGCACGAAAAGTCTTTGTACAGAGCTGAGCACATAGGAGGCATCACGCCCACTGATGGGGCTGGGCCATCTCTGCTAAAAGGGCCATCTCTTCTGCCAGGAACAAAGCACTTAGCATGCTCTGGCTTCGTGCCACCTCAGGTGAGAGGGACTAGGGAGAATCATCCTCATCTTTGTCACTCAGTTTTGAATGATTCAGAAGAGTTGTTTTGTGGGCCAGCCCCATAGCTCAGTGGCTGGGTGATCTGGATTCCACAAGCCTTACTGTGGTTCCGATCTCTGCCCTGGCAGCTTAAAGGACATGTCAGGTGGAGGTGTATGCCTGAAATCCTGATGAGATGGATAGATGGAGGCAGTGAGGTAGGGGAGGGTTACAACGTGACCACACCCCATTGAGAGATGCTTTCTCTCTCTGGCAGGCTCACACCCCCTCTAGCAATAAAAGGGGAAAAAAAAGTTGGGTGAAGGGGATCAAAATGGGACAGAGATATATTGGAAGACAACTACCCTCTCATAGTCATAGAGGATTGAGTGTTTATATGTGCCCATGAGTGCTCCAAAACAGGTGAAGAAAAGATGTTCCAGAATTTCCATTCAGGAAGACTATGAATGGGAACCCCTAGTGGAAGGTGACTGGTCAGGTAATGGCTGGGAATCAAGACCTTTTCTACACAGGATTCTGTGATCACAGCAATCCTAATGAGGAGAAACTGGGAGATATAGTCACCAGTGTGACTCCATGGGGATCCGAGCCTTGTCTTTCAGAAGGAGGCCCAAAAGAAGAATGCGAGGGAGGGAGAACTAAAATATAATGCAAGAGGCATTCACAGCTCCAAAGTTGCTAAGGACCACAAAAGGGATTCTTTATCCCCACTTTTGAGTATTTGAAAACATTTCTCGTAATGTTTTTCCAACGACCCAATATGATGCCTCTGTTCTTCTTTAAATTTTGTCATAGAAAATTTCTAATAAAAGAATCGTGTTATGATCCCCTGTGACCTGTCATCCAACCTCTCCAGTTATGAACGTGTGGCTAGTTACCTTCCATCTTTATTCACTTCTTCTCCCAGATTATTTTGAAGCAAATCCAAGATGTCTTTTTTTTTTTTCATTCTTAAGCATTTCAGTAAGTAGCTGTAAAATTATTTTTTTTAAATTATCACACCTAAAAACAATTAAGTTTTTAATAATAAGGTACAGTCAGTGTTCAGATTTCTTAGATTGTCTCAATGTTTTTCCCCATTTCACTCAAATCATTATGCAAAAAAGACCCATGTATTGTAATTAGGTGTATTCCATAAGTCAGTCAGTCTCTCTCCCCCCTCCCCGCCTCTCCTTTTTTTATTGCTGGAGAGCATGTGCACTTGTGAGAAAGCCCCTCTCCCCAGTGGGTCATGGTCATGTACAATTCCTTCTCCTCCAGTTCTCCACCCTGTCAGGATTTTTGACATGTGTGCCTGTACGTGCACACACACACACACACACACACACACACACACGTACACGCAATGTTTTTGAAGCCTGCGGGGCCAGGATCCTAACCGACAGTTAGATATGCAAGATCCAACTCCCTTAACCATCAAGTTTCTTTTAATGAAAGTTTATTCATTGAGTAAGCCAGGTTATTTACCCCATAGAGTTGCCCTCAATCTAAATTGTACCATCTTCCTGATAAAGTTCCTAGAATTGGTAGATAAGATATGGCAGCTCAATCAAAATCAGGTTTGATTTTTGCAAGGCTACCTCATGGGGAGGGAGTATTAGATATTGACATCAGGAGGCACAGAAGGTCTGGTTGATCTTGCTTTTCTCCATGTTCACAGCTATTAAGAATCATTGTCTAGACCCATTAGTTCGTTAGTACTTGTGGGTGATATTCTAATTAAGTGTCTTTATGAACTCAATTTAAATATGTTTGATGTTTGCAGTCCATTGCAATTATTCTTATTGATGCTATATTGACTAATAAATTTAGCCTGTAAATGCAAAGAGTTTGGGAACATCTGAAAAGTCCTCTGAGGGAACAGAGCCGGACAACATCTGCAGTAAACCAACATCCTCCGCCTTTTCCAGATTTGTCCCTTTTTTAAAGGAAAGCTTTCTCACTGTAATTTTTTAAGTAGGGTTTAGCCTCAGTCTCTGCTCTGCCTCCATATGTTTCACCAGCTGAACTATCAGGCCAACCAGCTAGATAGGTTCTCTGGCGATTAATGTTTTCCTGGAGACCCTGAGGCCTGTAGTCATGCACATATGGTATCTAATGGCTTGGTGGGGAACTAGATTAATGGTGCGTGAAGGTGACCTGAATATATTTGGAATCAGAACTAATATAGGTTATGGCAAGCTGTTGCTATAATAAATTGGGTATGCTCGTGTTTTTGCCTAAGTGGGTATATGATGACTCTCTCAGAGGGAAGCTATGTAGTCTTGAGCTCAGAAATTCTATTGGGAGTTCAAGAAACCAAGCACTACCTCCTTTGAACCTGTCAGATACGTATGTTCATTTGCCCATTCTTTCCCACATTCTGGTGAAATCTAGACTATACCATCTTTTTCCTTTTACAATGACCTTTTTTAAAACTGAGAACTGTAAGTAACCAGGACAAATCAGGCATGTAGTATGGGTTTTATCAGTCTTTTTTAGGCCCTCTGGCTTAGTCAGTTTATTTATTTATTTATTTATTTATTTAGAGGTTTTTGCTATAGGGCATGTGCGCTCACCAGAAAGAGAGAGACAGAGACAGACAGAAAGCAAGAAACCACCCCCCAGGTGGGTTGACCATGCTGCAATCCCTTCTCCTTCATTCGCCTCTTGGGATCCTGGCACACACGCATACGCGCCCGGCGTGAGTTTAAACCACCGGGTCTGGGACTTGAACCATGGTCAACTACATGGGAGTCCAGCAACATAGCCATTATGCCAACTGCTGGTCCCAGTCCAGGCTACTTATTACTACTTTGTAGTACCATCAACTGGATAGCATATAAATAACAGAAATTCCTTTCCCACAGGTCTGTAGGCTAGAGGTCTGAGATCAGGGAGCCAGCACCCTCCTGAAGAAGGCCTCTTTGGTCGCAGATTACTAACTTCTGGTCATATCCATGATGCAAGGAGGGTGATGGAGGTCTTTGGTCACTCCTTGAATGAATATTTATCCCATCCATGAGGGCTCCACCCTGGTGATCCCCGTATCTCCCAAAGGCCCCACCTCCTAATACTGTCACATGGGTGTTAGATTTGAGAGTAGTCATTTCAGGGATGCACATTCAGTCCATCATAGTGTGGGTTTCTGGGAGAAGAGAAGGGCTTGGCTAGGGTAGAACCCTTGGCCGAGAACTCATGAGAATAATTCTTAGCAGTTTGAGTCACCTGTACACATCATCTCAGACGATCCCCTGGACTTCTCCAGGAGGGAGGGTGGAGAATACCTGAAGAATCCAGGTTTAGATGGACAAAACCACTTCCTGAGGACACAGAGCCAGTTGAGGATAGCAATAAGTCAGAACTCTGACTTCCGGGCTCCAGTCCTCCCTCTTTTCCCATATCTCCCTGGGACGTGTTACATTCAGTTCCTGAGAGATGTGGGGAAGAGCACGGGTATTGATCAAGTGAGGGAGGGGAGGAGAGAGAAAGCAGGAAGGAGACTTGCCATGATTGACAGGTCGGAGAACTTGGCTCTACTTACCAGTATACTCAAATTGTTCCTGTTTTCAAACGGAAGCTTCTAAACTAAAACTAGACTCTTTAGCTGCTTTTCCTTTCTAAATATATTTATTTGCCTCATTTTAGATTCAAATGTGCTGTAATTAGGTCGTTCACTTTTATTTTGCCATTTTCATATTTTCAAGAAATCAGGAATGAAGAGAAGAAATTTCAACAGGCATGATTTGTTTTGAGGAGAGAGGAGGGGAGGGGATTTTTAGCTTCCCTCTTAAAAATCACCCTTTCAGTTGAAGTTAGTGGTCAGCTGACCTTTTTTTTTTTTTTTTTTTTTGGAGAGATTTTCACTGTAGGGCGCGTGCGCTCGCCAGACAGACAGAGAGAGACATAGAGACAGAAAGCGAGAAATCACCCCCTGGGGGGATGGTCACGCCGCAATCCCTTCTCCTCCATTCTCCTCTCGGGATCTTGGGCACGCACGCACACGCACCTGGCGTGAGTTTTAAGCCACCGGGTCCAGGACACGAACCGCGGTCGACTACGTGGGAGTCCAGCGACATAGCCATTACGCTAACTGCTGGTTCCCGTGGTCAGCTGACCTTTGAAGAGAACTTTTACTGCTGTGCCCAGGTTAAAAATCTCCCCTTTAAACTTCAAATAGTACAGAGAGATTATGCCCAGGATTTATAAGGCAGTCCTTAGTTTGGAGCAGAGGAAGAAAGGAGCCAGAGAGAGAGACTTGTGTTTTAAATGACCTGATTTGTCCATGTCAGGTTGCAGCCTACAACAAGGATATGTTGACACTTGGTATTCTGAAGGGAGAGGTTATACACCTTATTACCAGCCAACACATCCATCATCATGAAGGAGTGGGTATTCGTGCATAAGGCACTGGGCTGAGTGCCTGGGAGAGGAAATTTAACAAGCACAGCCCTTATGCACTAGAGCTTAAACTGGAACTTCCCAGTAGTGATACGACCTAATATAAGTAACTCCATACTGCCCCACCCGGATGGGGGAGCCCCTTAAAAAAAGCCTAGTATCAAAAACAGGATGTCCCCTGGCAAGGGAAGAGGTGCCCTATACCACACAGAGGCACTGCACCCTTAGGCAGTGGTGTGCCCATCTCAGCCATGACGAAGTACTGCAT
Organism: Tupaia belangeri chinensis; assembly: GCF_000334495.1. Classification (NCBI taxonomy): domain Eukaryota; kingdom Metazoa; phylum Chordata; class Mammalia; order Scandentia; family Tupaiidae; genus Tupaia; species Tupaia belangeri. Next base: position 1,145,560 of record NW_006207284.1, read on the forward strand.
GGGGCTCTCTGAGATGAAAGGCAGGGATTTGTGGGTGGGGGGAGGTCTGGGGGAATTATATGAGAGAGAGGGCAAATGAGGTGGTGCTTATGGCCCTTCCCATAATCATAACTCCTTTTTTTTCTTTCTTTTATTCCTCTTTCTCTTTCTTACTTTTGCCACAGGGCATGTATACTCTCTAAGACACAATGAGAGGGGAAGTGAGAAATTATCCTCAGGGGAATGGCCCTGCCACAATACCTTCTCTTCCATTCTCCCCTTAGGATTTTGGGCGCACACATACATGCACCCAAAATGAATTTCAAGCCACCAGGTCCAAGACTCAAACTACTGTCAGCCATGTGGGAATCCAGCCCCTTAACTACACGCCACCTGCTGGCCATAATTCTTAAAACCTCATTTGTTTCTGTGAATCCCTTTTCACAGAGCAGGTTTAATATCACCCCATTTTATTCATATTTTTCCTTTAATGGGCATGTATGCTCACAGAGAGAAAGAAAGAGAAAGCACCCACCCCCTAAAAGAAAGCACTTGCCTAATGGGGTGGAATGACACCACAATCTTCTTTCCTCCATTTCTCTACCCTGTCAGGATTTTGAGCATGAGCACTCGCACCTGGCATGTTTCAGACACCACAGCGGTGAGAATTTGAACTGGTTGGCCACACGGGATCTGCTCCCTGTGCACTGCCTTAACCATAGTGTGACGGGGTGGCTAATATGCTGTCAAGTTTACTGAAAAGAAAACTGAAGCTCAGGAACTTACCCAAGACCCCACAGGAAGTTAGCCACAGAGCTGGAATAAAACATTACTTCATTTTGGACCCGCAACTGCCTATTAATTTTATGCAAATGTCAGTAGGGCCACATGATTTCAGATCAGTGCAGAGGGCTGGTCTGCTTGGGTAAAAGGTGTTTACAGACAGAGACCACGTGCCCCTCTCCTTACTCTGAACACTGTCGTTAATTCCAGCCATTCAGGAGACTGATGGTTTTCCAAAGACATGGGCCTTCTCCAGGCAGTCCACCTCTCAGACTTGTATATAATCACTACATGTGAAACATGCTCTTCAGGGCTGCCAGAGGTGATTCTGGAGACAGGTATTATCTTGTGGAAAATTAGAAATTGTGGGAAACCAATGATTTTTCATCCTGATATGCAGAAGGAATCAGGTTTGATGTGTATTCTGGTCACTTTATAGGTCTTTATTTGAATATCTTGCTTCATATGAAAGAAACAGTATGAAATTAATTTTTTGTTTGATTTTTCTTTTGAGAGAAATTTTTGCTGTAGGGCACATGCACTCGCCAGAGAGAGAGAGAAAGCAAGAAATCACCCCCCAGGAGGATGGCCATGCTGCAATCCTTTCTCCTCCAGTCTTCTCTCAGGATTTCAGGAATGCACAGACACGTGCCCAGCATGAGGTTTAAGCCTCTAGGTCCAGGACTCGAACTGCAGTCAGTTATGTGGGAGTCCAGCAACGTAACCATTACACTATCCACTGGTCCCTGAAATTAATTTAAAAGCATTCTTCAATACATTGTGAGCACAGATACATTGACAAATCTGCCAACACTGTCCATTTACATGAGTACATGAAGAGTATTCATTTTGATGAAGTCACTCGACAGACTTACAGCAGTTAACACTAGAAAACAGAAAATGTAATGCTATTGTTCCTGACCAAGACAGACCAATATAGAGAGATGAAAGATTTTTCCTTTTCTTTGTATAGAAAACAAAAGTATACGAAAGTGATTAAAAAGCATTCACTTCTTTTTTTTTTGTTTTTTTTTTTGTTTTTTTGGTATGGTAATATTTTTAAATCTTTTTTATTGACATGGTTATAGTTACAAATTTCAGAAAAGAAAATGTTCACCATTATTCTTCATTTCATTTTGTGCTTATTACTGAAAATAATCTTTGACCTAAAGGAAGAAGGGGTCAAAGCATAAAAAATTTCTGTTAGACTGGAGGAGTAAGTTCAAGAGTTATGTTATACAATATAGTGACTATATTTAATCATATATTTTTATGTGTGTACATATATATGTGTGAGTATATTGACATATATGTATATTCTAAATAAATAAAAGAGGGAGTGTTAAAACATGAACTCCTTTGGGTGGCAAATATGTCAGTTATTCTAAGAATTTAGAAGCTGGGAGAACAGCTTCCGAGTAATTCTCTGAGGAAGCTCTGGAAACTGGACTGCTCTAGATGGGTTCCACATTAAGGTATAGGGTCCACCTTTGGACCTCCCTGGCTGTGAGGTTAACAACCAGCACTTGCCCACTCAGGGATGGGTGGGGTGCTGGTTGGAAAGAGGCATGGGGAGCCCTCTGCAGCCACCACACTTCCTTGTTTACAAAGACAGGAGATCAGGTCCTGTTTACAAGACAAAAGGTAGGCTTTAAGAAAATAGCAGTAGATGCTCTGTGGTACCAATTCAAAGTCATGAACTTTTCAGTTCAAAGGATCTTCAAAGCATTGAGTCCCTCATTTTACAGCTAAGGAACTTGAAACTGCAAAAGCAAAAGTTGCTTACTGAGGTTTATCCAGGCAGTTCTAGGAGAGTTATGCCTCCTACCAAGGTCTCCTGCCTCCCAGATGGTACACTCTGAATAGCCTCACACAGCCTCTAAGAAGACGTGACAGCCTGAGAAACTCACAGGGACCAGAGCCACTCCAAGTGAGACTGGGGAAGGAACTTCACACATGGTGTTTGCTGGGGCATTTGCAGATGACAGCTGCTACTAGGTGAAAGAGTGGTTTATCAGGAAGCTTTCCATCCCTGGACTTTGGCAAAGTAAGAAGGCAGTAAGTGAAACTGCTCTACCTTCTTTTGATTCTCTGACTCCCTGGTAAAGCATCTGCTGCTCAGCACCATTCTGTTGGGCCTTTTACCTTTCGTAGTTTCTGCCATCTCCCTGTCTGATCATCTGAGCAAGTCATCATGGTGAAGCAGAGTAGCCCCGGCCATAGTCCTCCTGCTACCAGACATGATGCAGTGACAGGAAGTGACTCCATCTCACCTTTCAGTGATCTTACATATAAAATGAAGATGTCTACCACGCAGTGCTTTTAGGTTCAGTTTCCAAACTTTATAGTCATTCCACATCAAGTCCATCCCCCACCTGTACTATTAACTATTTTTAATGGACTTTTTTTAATAACTAAGATTTGTCCTAAGTAATTAATATCCATGAAATTATATCGGCATGCTATGTTTTTTAAACCACATGTAGATTTATATAACTTGACATCGTAAATGATTACTCATCTACCACCTGAAGTTACCTTGTATGATTAAGTTGAAAGAATGGGATTTCACAGAACACAAGCAAAAAACAGTCGTGGAATTATTCCTTACCCCTTGATGCAGTTTTGGGCAGGCCTTGTAACTCGTAAATAGTTTTTTATTTAAAAAAAAGTATTTGGCCAGCCTGTGACATAGTGAAAGTGCCTGGATCCCACACAGCTGACAGCACAGTTCAAGTCTCAGATCCAACAGCTCGAAAAACACACAGGCATGTGTGCATGTGTCCTCAAAATCCCCAAAGGAATGAGACATTGAGAAGGGACTGCAGTGTGACCATTTTCCATGGGAAATGCTTTCTCACTTTCCCTCTCCTTTTCTCTCTGTCTTTCCCCAGCAAGTAAATATGCCCTCTGACAAATTTAAAAAAAAAAAAAAAAAAAGCTTGTATTTTTTTGTAATTCCAAGAGCAATCTGAGTACAATAATAACAGTATCCTATTTGGTTTAATAACGGAAACTCTGCCCATATTTTTTTTCTTTATTGTTTTTTAATTTGACCAGAGAGAGAGAGAAAGGGAAAATGAGATAGCAAGCCTCCAGGTTCAGGACTCAAACTGCTGTCAGCTATGAAGGAGTCCAGAGCCCCAACCATACCACCTGCCAACTCCAGCTTTGCCTATATCTTAAGTTAAGCTCCCTCTCTCCTGCTGCAAGGGGGCAGGGGTATAGGTGAAGACATGTGATTTCCTCCTTTGCTACCCCAGCTTGTGGTCTTCTCCATCCTTCCACCATTTTCCTGTCCCCTAACCAGACTGCTGGTAGCTCCTCCAAGATGTAATGGGGAAAAGGCCATGAGGAGACGATGCAAGAACTCTTGTCTGAATAGAGCTGGTACCATCTAGTATTAGTGCCACCTACACTCAACAGGTGTCTAAGGCTGATTTTCTTTATTGAGACTTTTGTTTTTCTTAGTTGCCAGAGGGCATGTGCACTCACTAGAGGGGGAGAGAGAGAAAAGCACCCTCCAATGAAGGGTAGTCACACCACAATCACTTTTCCTCCACTCTTCCATCTTGTCAGGATTTGGGGCATGCATGTACACACATGCACTAGTATTACCATGTGGGACCCAGCTCCCTTAGCCATTAGGCCAGGGGGATTGGTCCTGTGAGGCTGCTATGTCTTCCTCCCCACCATACTCCCCCAGTGGATCACTCACCAGCAATAATTTTTCCCCCAGACTTTCTCTCAGCTCCTGGTTTTCCTCAGTCCACTTCCAGTATCCCTCATGAGTAGAGCCCTGCCCAGCAGGACCCAGTTGGGCCTCTTCCTGGCCTGTCTACACATGCACCAAGGGAAACACAGCTGTTTATTCCTTGAGACCCTCTGGAAGCTCTGCCTGTTTCCAAAGCAGGTCCTGCTCTGACTCCTCCTTCAGGGCATCCACCTCCCTGGCCTGACCTGGGACTGTTTGGGGTACACAGACTTCTCCACATGGCACCCAGGAGGCCCTTCTCCCCCTGTTAGAGGAAGGAACAAGTCAACAGCTGCCTAAAGGCATCCGTCGCTGTCCTCTGTCAGGGAGGGTGGCAGGCACAGACTGCTCACACCAGTTCCACATGCCTGTTATGCCCTCACACTTGTAGAAGAGAACCAGCTGCACTTCTATAGGGTTGGGTCCTTAGACCTGATGACTTGGTTCCTGGACTTTGTTGCCTCAATTTAATTGTCAGGAGAAGCCTCACAACACCCACCACCAGTCTAACCTCCACATTCTTCATGGAGGAAAGCACCCAGCCCCATAATTCACACATCCTTCCCTGAAGACTCACAGGATGGTCCTGTGTAGTAGCCAATTTTCCTCTGCCTTTAACCAGCATCTAGTTGTTAGTCTCTGACCAAAACCCACCTGGGTATCATCGCTTCTTCTCCTTAGAAAAGTCTTCATAAGTCACTAACCTTTTGAAGAGTATTAAAAAATGCAATTCGGTCTTGCCTCGGTAGCCTCTTTCTAACCTTCCATAGTGACAGCTTTCTCCTGGTCACTAAACAGCCTGTTTTTCATTTCTGCCCTGATAAAGCTGATAACAACAAGCCCATGAAGGAGTCTGTTGACAAGCTTAGGCCCTGGTGGTCCACTTTCGACTTTCTGGCATATTTTCTAAGCACAATAGCATAACTGGTGGGCTTTGTGGCTTTAGGACTGCATCAATCAGAGTAGATTTGAGGGCATCATTATCCCTAAGTGAGTGTATTCACTTTGGGGAAAAGAGAAACCAGCTTTACAATTGGAAGACCTCCTGCCCTTCTCAAAGCAGAAAGGAGGTCATGTCAAAGGGTTTCTTGTTTTCACAAACTGGCTGGCAGTTCCCCGGGGTCCTCTAACAGGCATGGCGAAGACAGAAGGCTCTAGTGCTAAGGCAGAGAAAACCCTGAAAACCAAAAGTGCTAGGGAATAGGGGTGTGTGCTTACTAACTTCTGAAGGATCTGGGGCCATCGGTTCCTGCTTGGCTGTGAGGTCAGGTCCTAGCCAGCTCAGGACTCTCTGGTCCAGCTTGTCCCATTGTATAGTTTGAGGGCAGTATGAACACCACATTTTGTTAAATAAGGGTGCATATTGTTCACGTACATTACATGTACATTTTATCGTGCCCAGTTCTAGCTCAGTACTGCACATACAGTAGGTGTCTTATGGAGCCATGGAGTGATCTTAGCCCCTATTCATAGATAAAGAATCTGCCAGCTGATTGCTCTTGCCCTCCCACCCACATATCCTCAGAAATCTCCCAACTCCTTTAGACCAGAGACTAAATTCTCACCAAAAAAGACAGTAGAGAATAGTAAGTTAAGCGCTCGTGAATGTTCTTCCCTCCCCCTCACTCCCTAGGTAGGCAGTTTCTGAATTGCTTGTAATCAGCTTGAGGGCAGGCTTGCACACAGCTGCCCTAATGACTTACAGTACACACTGTGTACTGGGCGAGGTCAAGCTGAGAGTACGTGTGGAGCCCAGGACAGCAAAGGCAGGTTTCCTTTTCATTGCAGATGGCCCTATAGAAAGACCGCAGACAAGGCTGGAGACAGGAGAACAGGGTCTCCCTTAGTATTCCCACTACAGTAATTGAACACCATCTAGTCTTCTACGCGGGTGAGGATTTGGGAGGGGCGAGCGCAGATAGGTTTGAGATTTTTAGCTTCTCGGGGTCTTCTGGAGCCTGAAGGTAGGCTTGAGTGGGACACAGCAAGTACCCCTCCCATACACACCTTAACCTTGTCTGGTAACCTGAGATAAATGAACCAAGCACCGCACGGACTTTACATTATTCTGTATATAAATGCTTTCTGCTTCACTGCTAAAACTCACAGAGATTGCATTTTAGAACTTACCACTCATCTTGGAATAAAAGAGTTTTTTATCCTTGCTGAGTTTTAGATTTACGTAGCAGGCAAATGAGGTAATTTCTTTTGTTCTCCCTCTTT
>NW_006207284.1:1152696-1155604 GCF_000334495.1 Tupaia belangeri chinensis
CCCTTCTTTTTTCACCTCAACACTCCTAAGAGAGAATCTTATACTTGGTAGCTTTGTTAAAAGGAAGAAGAATCAGCCAAAAATTATATCTTCGAAGATTTGAAACTCTGATTTTTTAAATTGTCCAGATAATGCATGCACTCACCAAAGACAGAGAGGGAAGAGAAAGGACTTGAACCTCAAGGCTGGCCATGTGAGATCCAACACCTTAACTTCCACACCACCTGCTGGCCCTTTCAACAAAGGAAAAAAGGCAATTCATCACTGTATATCTGTAAAACCATGTAATGAGCTAATTAGTAGGGGAGAAGGTGGAAGGTACTACTTTAATCATGATTAAAAACCCATGGTGGGGGACCAGCAGTTAGCGTAATGGCTATGTCGCTGGACTCCCGTGTAGTCGACCGTGATTTGAGTCCCAGACCTGGGGGCTTAAACTCACACCAGGCGCATGTGTGTGCATGCCCAAGATCCCGAGAGGAGAATGGAGGAGAAGGGATTGCAGTGTGGCCATCCCCCCCAGGGTGATTTCTCACTTTCTGTCTCTCTCTCTCTCTCTCTCTGTCTTTCTGGCGAGTGCACGCATTCTATAGCAAAAACCTCTCAAAAAAATAAATAAGAAAAAAAAAAAAACTATGGTGACCAAAATAAAGTTATGTAGTCACAAGCATAATTGTTGCTGCCAGTGGCAGAAGCCTGACTCATCTTGCTTAGACCATAGCAGAAACTGGCACACGTGGAACCCAAGGAAGGACAAGGATGTCCCTGGGCCCAAATGTAACTGGAGCTATGGACCAAGGCCCTGCCAGGCAGCGTGCCCACTCCTGTTTAGCCTTCTGCATGGGACTTCATCTCCCTCTGATTGCGGCCTCACCTCCCTGCCCTTGCCTTGCAGCTTCACCAAGGGGGGCTGGCTTTCCATGCCCATCCAGCTCTTCCCACAGAGGACTTGCCCTTGCTCTGACTCACCATGCACTCACTACCAGGCACTCACCAATGGAGGAACAAACTTTGGGAAGGGCTGAAGCTTTTTTTTCCTACTAGCGGGTCACTGAGGCTAGACTGTGGCACAGTGGTAAAACACACTCTGTGAGGCAGATACACAGGAGAAGGTTCCAGGTTCATATCTTGAGACTTTCCCAAACATGCCAGGCACAGGTGTGCCCTTGTTCCAGGCTGGCTGAGGCTGGGGGTTGGTCACAGCACTGAGACCCTGCTTGGAGTGCTGTCTCTCTGTATTTCTCACTCAAGGAAGAAATACATAAAAGGAACAGCAGATTGCAAGATGCCTGTGGGCGAGGGGGTCTGTATCCAGAAGGGATGCATATCACTCTGGTGGGGAGCAGGGGTGAGAGAGGAAGGAAAGCACTTCGCATCCACTCCAACCCAAAGCTCAGAATACCTCTCTTTTGCCAAAGAACCTCTTATACTCCTAATTTACAGCTGAAAATTTATTTACCAGCTGAAAAGGGGAAAGACCTTCTGATCTTGGATTCTGCCTCCTCTCTCACTCAGCTATGAACACACATGAGCGTTGCTTAGATTGGATTGTTTTCCTGAAGCTCTCTCTCCAAACTCCAGATCTCTTGCTGCGGGTTCTGTGGATAGCTGCCTCCAGCTACAGCCATACAGACTCACCCACAGTGCTGCTCGCTGACCGTAGCACGCGCCCTCATTTCCCTTCCATCTCCCACCCCCTTCAAATGAGCTGAGGTAGATTTAAATTTTAATCAGTTAGTTCAGTTGTTTTTAATGGGAATTTAAATTGAACTAGAGCCTTAAAGCATTAGGGGGCTGCAAGTTGCTCAGCTGGGGCCTTTGGGAGTCATTTCCCATGGCTGGAGACAGGGTGGTGCATGCTGGGGTGTGGTACTTAGTGCAGGCCCCTTTCACCACTTCTCAAGAAATTTGTAGGTAATTAGGGTTTAGGAGTAGATAAATGCGTTTGACCTTGGCCTCTCAATTCAGAGAAAGAAAGCTTTCCAGGGAGTGATCTGATCCAGTCCGTGGGTTAATGGGACATCCAAGTCTGTGGTGCCACCTTCAACCTAAACCTGGATAGAGAAGGGAAGGGGTGTATGCTGGGAAACGCGCCCACCCTGTACACGTCTCCCACTTCAGACCTTCCTATGGGCGGAGAAAAGGCAAGGGCATCTTTAAGCAACCTCAGCACCCTGTTTCTGGAACACAAAAGGTCAGAGAGTACAGAGAGAAGGAGAGACTTCGAACTCCTTGACGGCAAGAACCAATTCTCCCCAGAGTAGAAGCACTGGTGCCGGCTTTGGACTCTTGGACAGACTGGCTTTTATGTTTTCTCAACTGCATGTATTTTCAATTTTACTTTTTTTTTTTTTTTGAGGGGTTTTTGCTATAGGGCACATGCACTCTCCAGACAGAGACAGAGAGACAAAAAGCGAGAAATCACCCCCCAGGGGGGATGGTCACACCACAATTCCTTCTCCTCCATTCTCCTCTCAGGATCTTGGGCACGCACGCACATGCACCTGGTATGAGTTTAAGCCACCGGGTCCGGGACTCGAACCGCGGTCGACTATGTGGGAGTCCAGCGACATAGCCATTACACTAACTGCTGGTCCCCTGAATTTTACATTTTTATTGTAAAATGGATTAAGTATATAAAAGTCTAAAAAATAAGACATTCATGTACCCCATAACCCAAACTGACAGATGTTATTATCTTGCAATACATTTTTTAAAGTTTATTCATTGACTTCCTACATGACCAAGAGAGACAGAAACAGAGCATGCCCAGCAATGTCCTGACACCACAATCCACCCCCACCCCCAGCCTCATGTAGCCCAGGGTCATGGGCATCCTTCATATTCAGGGAGGTCTCCAGGTGCAAACCTGGAACCTTTCCTTGCGAGTCAGTGTCGCAGAGCGTCG
>NW_006207284.1:1155635-1164929 GCF_000334495.1 Tupaia belangeri chinensis
TTTACCAACATCTAGCCCCTTGCGGTATTTTGTTTACTAGAGTAATACATTGTAAATATCACTGAAGCTCTACCTTCCCTCAAAACCTCCTTTTCTTCTCGGTACCTGGTATCTGGAAGCATGTGTAACATCCCCATGCACATTTGTGTGTTTTTGCTACAAATATCCATAGATATTAGCATAATTTATATGCACACTATTGCTAGGTTTAAACAATTGATGAGAATTGAATTGAGCTGTACAAATTCTGCGTTAGCAGTCCCAGCACTGCTGCTTACATGGGGAAATCATGGGCAAGTTGCATCTCCTTTTGAGCCACAGGGGAAGGTATGTTAAGATGCTGACTCCTGGCATGATCTAGGCAAGCAAGGGTCAGGCTGTGTAGCAGAGGAGACCAATTTAATATGACAGCAGAATCCACAGGACTTTGTGACTAATTTGATGTGTTGATGGGACTTCAGTGGATAGGACTGACAGGTATGATTCTGGTCCAGGAACCTGGCTGAGAAGTGGATGCCACTCACTCAGCTCAGGAGGAGAGAAGGGAAAGCTGGTCGGGTGAGATGCAGTGGGTTCCCTTTTTAGACCTGTCAAGTTGGAGGTGGCTGCCGCACGTCAGGTTGAAAGGCTTGTGGGAGTAGTTAGATATTTGGACCCCAATTCAAGGAAACACTTTGGAGCTGGAAATGCCCCTTTGGGTTTCTGTAGCTTCTAGTGAGCATTAATTTTGGGAGTGGAGGAATCTCAGTGCAGAAGGCTCTGGTACAGCTTTGCCAGGAATAAATAGCAACCCTTGTCAGAGGTCTGGAGATGTTCTAAGGGGTTCTGTAGAATTCTGACAAGTGGCAGCAAGAGACCTGATTTGGAATTACCTAATTGTCTTGTCAGCTCTGAAGGTTAAGGTTATGCTTGAAACATTTTTCTTCTCTAATCACCAGTGGGGATTTTTTCATTTGTGAACTTACATAAATCCTCTTTGAAGGTAATTCCTACTTCCGGACTTTACTATGTCTTAACCGTTGAATTCATAGACTTTACTAGCATTTACATAAACTTCTTTATATTTGCCTGAACTTACCCCTTTGTTGTACTTCAAGAAGCCTCAGCTCTTTGGGGATTTGATGGCAGAAGGGACGTCACCAAGTACAGTATATTGCTCCTTTCCCAGACATGTAGTCTGGGAATCCTAGACCTGAGTGTCTACAGGAAGGTTTTTCTCCAGGACAGGAACCAGATAGGCCATTCACTGTTCTCCCCATAGCTCACAGTAGGCCTAGTCCAGGCCTTTGGTCCACTCTTACTAGTTAGTAGCTGACTTTTCACAGGGAATATCTTCTTGCATAAAGGAAAGATGCACACCATACTCCCTCCCAGCCCCCGCTTCAAGGCTGGCAAGAGGTCTTGAGAGGCCTCTTTTTCAGTGGTCGGAATATACCCAGAGTAGCTCAGGCAGAAACATGAGATGGGGTGTGAGAGGAGTTGAGTATCTGCTGTTATTACAGACTCAGGTGGACCTGGGAATTTAGGGTATGGAGGGCATGGTAACAGAACAGCCCGGGGCCCTAGATTTCTCTCTTCTGTCTCCACTTGCTTTTCTCACTCTCTTCTTCTTCTTCCTTCTCCTCTTGCCGCTCATTTTTCTGTTTCTTCTCTTCCTCCTCCATCTCTTCTTTTCTGTCATACTTGCAGGGATGTCTCAGTCAAAATAATTTCCTGAGTTCCTCTTGCGTTTTTTTGTTTGTTTGTTTTTGTTTTTGTTTTGTTTGTTTTTTTTTTTAAGTTTATTTCTTCTGAGAGGAAGAGAGAGAACTCTGAACAGAGTCCTCATGTTGCAGTCCTCCCACCTTGGCCAGCCCCGAGTTGTTGGCACAGGCACATGCCCAGCATGTGCAGGGAGTCCTCGGAATGTGAACTGTGACTTCCCATGTGGGTTCTGCAGCTCAGATCACTGTGTTACTGCTGCACCACTCTCTGGACCTCTGGGTCCCTCTTGTAACCAACTATCTCTGTCTTCCCTACTTCTCTCCTTCAGCTCTTTTTAAAATATTTTTAAAGAATTATTTTTATTAACTTTATTTATTTAATTAAATTTGACCAGAGGGGAACAGAGTGAAAGAGAGAGGGACATGAGAAAGCAAGCCACCAGGTCTAGGACTCAAACCATGATCGGCCTTGTGGGAGTCCAGCACCCTCAACCATCATGCCACCTGCCTGCCCCTCTCCTTCAGCTTTTAATTGATTATTTTTCCTTTCTCCACCCCCCCCAAATTGGCAGTAGCTTCCTCAGGTCTTAATTGCCCATAACTACCCAGACTCCCATACTGAATGACCAGACTTTAAGCCTCCGGCTTTACTGTCAGAAACCTCTCTGTGTACAGGACTGAGTTCCTGACAGAGGGTTTGATTGGCTTCCTCCATCTTGTGGAGCCCCCCATGCTGTCCCCAGGCTGCTGGCAGCATCAGGATGGGTCCCCTCCAGTCAGATACACCTTGTGTGTTCAACAGGAGCAGGGTCACAGGTTGTCCTGCCTGCCTTCCAAGAACTATGTCCCTAGGATGGGGGGAGGACAGGAATTACCAGTACATTTAGCACAAGACCCAGAGCTTAGAACCCTTCAAATTAACACCAGGTAGTGATCCTATATTGGCTCAAGCTACAAATGGGAAGCCATGTTAATAAACTGTGTCTCAGCACTGCACTAATTTAAGGGCACATGTCTCAAAATTAGTGAATTCAGCATCCTGTAGCCCCATCCTACATGGCAAGACCTTCATCTTTCACTCTGAGGTTTGTTTATACACGATGCTATCAGAAATGGACTTGCCTGATGGCAAACAAAATCATCCCAGTGCATAAAACGGAAAACGTGGGCTGTTCGTTCTCCCGGTTGTGCAGACTTCTGATCCATGATGTGGAACCTCTTCCCCTCAGGTTGAGATTCTGGGCAGTGTCCAGCAGGGCAACGGTTGGCAGAAGGCACATGGTGAGCCTCCTCCCTCAAAGCCTGCCTCCCCGTCCTTGCAGTCTCCAGTTGCTCAGGCCACGCTTGGTGTCCCTGATGATCTTTGATCACAGACCCAGCTATTATTAGATTTGCTTGGAGTGTTTGGAGTGTCTGAAAACAGGCTCAGGACAGGAAAACCTTGTTCCACTTCTGTACAACTGGAAAACATTACAGAAGTTGAGTGTTCCAAATTTTTAAAGGAAAAAAAAATGCAAAAAAAAAAATTCCTCAAAATCCAGCTTGTACAACTTACATGGAAACATGAAGAGGAAGAGAAAATGAGCTTGCTTCTGCTTCATACAGGTGGTTTTGGTTTAGAAAACATGCCTCCAAATTCAGTGCTTACTAATAACAGGAAGAGAGTCTGAGTATGGCTTCTAATAAGAAAACCAGGGGACTGGTTGGTGGTGCAGCAAGAATGCCATATTCTGGGAGGCTGACTCCCACGGAAAGGTTCCAGGTTCGTGTCCATAGACCTCCTTAAAAGCACTGCGTATACACGTGCTTGTGATCCAGGGTAGGCCAAGGCTGGGGGCAGACTGTAGTGTTAGATCCTACTGAGAGTGCTGTTGGTCTCTCTCTCGCTCTCTCTCTCTCTCGCTCTCTTACTTGCTCATGGAAGAAATCAATAAAAAAGAGTAAAACTACTTTTAAATGTCTTGGGGCTCATCAAAATTTACATTTAGTCTCTTCTACTTTTGTCTACCTGGACATTCTCATTATCTCTCCAGCTGCTGAGCCAATCAGTATATATTGTGGGAAATTCTCATCTCCCCATGATGTGAATTAGGTAGGATCCAGTTCTAACAACATGTGTTAATCATCAGTAGAAACATTGGCAAGAGCTTGGGATATTTGAATTCCTCAGGGATAGTTTAGCATCTCCGGATAAATATTCCAATCCAATTGACTGCCTTTTTTGGACTTTCCTTCCTCAAACTTCTTCTCCCATCATAAAGATGAGCCAAAAACACATTGGGTATCTGGTAATTTACAGAACAGGGATGATAGTAAAAAAAAAAAAAAAAAAAAAAAAAAAAAAAGGAAAGACGAGAAAAATTGGCCCTGTCATTGGTAATCAGTATATGTTGTCATGTAATGTCTTTTTTCTTACAAGTTCATACAGTGGCCATATGACTTATTTCGCACCCAGAATCCAGCCAGATTACTTTTGAAAGAAGTTTTAGTAGTTGGGTTGCCAAATGCCTGCAGTCTCCATGTTAGGAACCCCCAATGCTATAACCTCCAGCTCTAAGAAGACACTTTGTCCTATGAGACAGGCTGTTACTCAAATGAAAGGAAAAGAGAAACACTTTCCACTTGTTTTCCATCCATAGAATAAGAAGGTCTACTTGGACATGATTCACACGTACATGGAAGTACATGGAACTGTTTACGGCTCCAGCACAAAGAATATTCCCAGTTACGTGAAAAACCATGGTATCCTCAGTGGACGGGATCTACAGTTTCTTCTCCGAGAAACCAAGGTATGTTTTTAGTTATTTTGTAGAATTTCACGAGGGATGTGGTTTACAGGTTTTTTCTATTGGGTTGAAACTGGGATCAGAATCATTCATGCTTTCTTTTAGCATTGCAGAAGCTCTTTAGGTCATTTCTGGGCACCAGTTTGCTAGACCAACTGTAGCTGAAAAGTTAGTGAATTGTGGAAGGAGGTTACTACGGTTTTGTTTACTGATCTAGTCAAAGGGAAGTATTTCTTAGGAGCTTCTTTGCCAGGCATTAAGAAATGGACTACGAAAGGTAAGGCCATGCCTCAGGGGGCAGACTTTCTAATAGGACAACAACCCTCCCAGTAAGCCAGGGTGCTAAGCTCACCCCATAGCATTCTCTCTCCACTGTTCCAGGAACCAGGAACTCAGGCAGCTTCCTCTCACGTTCCACATTCTGCAAGCACTTGCTGAATACTGGACAAGTGCAGGTGGAAGGAAAAGTCCCTGCAGGCTGCAGGAGCAGGGAAAGCATCATGAAAGATGTAAGAGCTGAGAGCTGGGTGTAGTGTGGGTGCACCTGGCATGTGTGTAAGTCGGAGTCACAGGTGCAGATGACGTATTCAGGAGAGAGCACTTCTAAGCACGGAGGAATACTGGGAGGTGAAATTGGATAAGGAGACGAGGGGCTGATTGCCATGAGTATGTACAGGGCAGGGTTCAGACCAGGTGGTGTAGTTGGCTGGGAGGCCAGCGAGGCTTATTTTGCTGAGCAGGAGTGTGAGGATGTGGTATTTTGGTATAACGAGGAAGTCCACCCAGTGGTCTGTGTCATTCTGTAATTCTACCATGGAAGTACCAAAGGAAGTTAGGGGACTTAGGAATAAATCACAGTTTGACTTTGAACAGTTGACTGGCACTTGAACACATGAGATAAGCTCCCTCATGTTTATTAATAAGTTATTTTTTAAAGCTTATTTATTTATTTCTTCCACAAGCAAGTGAGAAAAAGAGAAACAAGATAGCACCCCTAACAGGGTCTTGGTGCTGTGAACCACCCCCCCCAGTCTCAGTCACCCCAGATTGTGGGCACACACATGCTGGTGTACCCAGATTCTTGGACTTGAATCCAGAACCCTCCCATGTGAGTCAGCCTCACTGAACATTGCATTTTCTCTCTGTACCACCATTCAACCCCATTGAGTTCTTATTTATGAATGTTGTTAAAATACTTATTGAGTAGAGCCAGCAGGTAGCATGGTTAAGGTGGCGAACTTCCACATGGCTGACCAGAGTTCAAGTCCTGAACTTATTATGCCATGTATGTGTGCATGCATAACCAAAATCTCAAGAAGAAGGCATTGTGGTGTGGCCATTCCCACTGGGTAAGGCTTCTCAGTTTCCCTCTCTCTGTCTCTGATGAGTACACATACCCTACAGCAAAAAACCTTTTAAAAAAATGTGTTGAGTAATTACTA
This sequence comes from Tupaia belangeri chinensis, assembly GCF_000334495.1. NCBI lineage: Eukaryota > Metazoa > Chordata > Mammalia > Scandentia > Tupaiidae > Tupaia > Tupaia belangeri. Next base: position 1,161,567 of record NW_006207284.1, read on the forward strand.
CATGCCAGGCACTGAGCAAGACACAGTAATGAAAAAAGCAGGTGAGTCTCTCCCTTAGTTTCCAAAGCATAGGAGAGTTTATTCTCCAGAGTGGATTTCTCAGCTCTGGCGCCTGGCCTGCTTGGTTTTCATGTTCAGAAGAGAGGTTGAGCAGAAATATGTCTCTGACATAATAGCAGTTGCTGGCCATTACCTGATACTTCAGTTTTAGGAAGCATATTCACAGCTGTTATCCTCTTTGATTTTTACAACATCCTAAAGAGGTAGACAGGCCAGGTATTGTTGCTAACTTTATTGTAAACATGAGGAAGTAGGGCAGAGAGTCTTACTTGCCCTCAGTGAACCGGGGTCAAGTCTTAGAGGTGACCCTAATTCATAATTTTTTTTTATTTCTAATTAAATCTCTGCTAGACACTTGGTGTGCTATCTTCATTAACACCCCAACTTAGGAACATTTCATGGACACCTGCCAGCCAAAATGGTATTCATCTCTTCTTTGCCTCAGTGTCTCCATCTATAAATATATTTGATCCTTATTCCCTTCAAGTGCTTTGTATGATGCCATGAATAAAATAGTTTGACACATTCTTTGCCTTCTTGGTCAAAGGCCTTTTTGTTTTAATGAAGATTCCATTTCCCTCCAAGGTCGTCTGCAGTCTGGTGACTGTGGCTCCCCAGGAGTGAGGTACATTCTCCAGTTTTGCCTGTTTGCTTTTGTCACCTTTCTAAGCTTGACATTTCAGAATCAGCAGAATGTCTGCATACTTTAATGGCAGTGCTATATCTGCCACTTGCCTCATTTTACTTTTCTTTACACTGGGTTGTAGAAAAAGTTCCGAGTCCTTTAAAATAGCAGTTGGCGGGGCTGCCTTTCAGCAGTGTGTCATTACTGTCTCGCACACTTCCATTAACCCAACCTCGTGGATGTCTTGCTCAGCCTTATGCATTTTAAAAGAACTCTTACTTGCCTACCATCCATTTACCCTGTCAGAGAATAGGAAACAGGCCAAAACTGAGACCCCTCATATCCAAGAGAGGACAAGAAAAGAGGCCCAAAGGCCAAGAGCATCATGTCAGAATACTCCCTGATGACCTAAGTTTGCAGCTTAGATTTTGAGTATGAGAGGCATATATTCGGGTACCTTCAGAGGATGTCACGGATCCCATTACGTATTGCCTGTTTATCTGACTAGAATATATTAAAGTGCTCTGGAACGATGGCTCCAACAGTTGGCAAATGCAATGAGGAAGAGGCAGAGTATCTCTAAGACTCCCCTTCCACCCAAAGTATAACAGCATGCGCTAAAATGAATGAACCTGGGTCTTTGAAATAATGGCACAAAGGACCAGTCAGGTTTTACGTTTATAACACTTTCTGCTTCTAACTGCTACACTTTCTGCTTCTAACTGCTTCCTCTATGTCTCCAAGTAATTGAAGAGCAATTTATTTGAATCCATGTTAGAAATGGAGAACTCGACTTGCTGAGAAGCAAATGTCTACAGAATGAATGGGATTCACATGCTCTTTAGACAATGTTCCCAAAGAGGGAATTCTGGTCTCCTCAAGAGGTTTAGAGACATAGAGAAATGATTGATGTTAATCAGCTTCTGACTCATTATTTTTCTTTATGAGCTTTCTTTGAATCTCTCTAGCCCAGCCCAATAAACCCTTTGCTCAGCAGAATTTTGTCCTGGCACACCATCAGGGGCCCAGGCATCATTAACAGACTCTTGCTTCAGGGAGCTTAGGAAGATGGGAGGAATTCAGTATAACACTAAAGTCAGGGCTAAAAGAGCTGGGAAGTTATTGGAATCTAGAAGACTTTCCTAATAGGAGTATAAATTTGGTTGAATGAATTATTAATCAGAAGACCACAGACAAATCATGCAGCCCAGCAAACTCCAGGAGTTCAGTTTAAGCCAGCAAATCAAGACTTACTGGGGTGGCAGGTTTTTATTTTTGGCCTAAATATCTCTTTCAGTGTGGTTTCTTTCTTTACCCTCCTAGTATTAACCTCTTCATGTCCACCCCACCCCCATCCCCAGCCTTCCCTTGAAAAGTTCCTTATTACATACACCATAGTAACTAGAGTATTTGCATCCTACCCTGGGGGCGGGGGGGGGGGAGAAGAGACTGAAGCTCATCAGAGGGATTTGTGAGCCAGTGCACACAATTAAACTTTATCATAGTTATGTCCAAATAGGAAAAACATAGCATATATAGGACTCGGTATTGTCTGTGGCTTCAGGCAACCACTGGAGGTCTTGGGACTTATCCTCCATTGGTAAGGGGGACCCTTGTACCAAATATATTCCAGGCTTCATTCAAGTTATTTTGGACATGGGGAAAACTCGGACAGTTTCGCACCTAAGGGGCTTACAGGTATGTCAGAGGTGGTAAAGCGGTAGCCGTATGATGTGAAACATACAGGTTCATAAGACCTCACCATGGTGCTGTAAGTGGGGCCAGCCCTTCAACTGTGTACAGTGTTATTCTGTGACTTGTGAAATCAGTGACATGGCAGGTATGAGCCCACTGTAGAGGACAGGAGCCAGCTGTCGGTCATGGTTTAATATGTTTGTGTCATTAAAGTGCACCATGTGCCACCTGGGGTTACTGTAACAATGACAGCCATTTTTCTCTTCCCCTTACTTACCTGTGTCCTTTTGTGAATTCTCTGTCTTCATACAGAAGACCTACAATCTTGGTACCCTGATAACTCCATTATAATGAGTCAAGAGAGTTATAATAAGCAGAGTCTGAGGCTTTGGTGATAGATACCCTGCTTGGTCATCTCCCTGCTAGGAGCTGAGAGGTCAGCCTGGCGTAGAATTTAGGGGAGAGCAGAATGTTAGGGAAGGTCTTTTAATGAAGCGATGCCTGAACTGTCTTTTTCTTAGACAAGATCTTGTGTCAAGGTCATCCTCTCTTAGCCTTCCTAGTCACTGGGAATACAGGCAGGTACCTCCAAGCCCAACTTTACGGTGGGCCACAAATTAAAACTCAGCCTCAACCTGCCATATAGCAGTGTCTACCAGCACACCACCCAGTTGGGTCTCGAGATGAATTTTCATGGTGAATGTTTCAGGCTGGCATGGCAGCCGGTGCTCAGCATCTGCAGTTTTAAATTGATACACATACTCTCTTACCCTCAGCCCATCTCTGAGTCAGTGAATTGGCAGTGCAAAATGCATGCATTTGACTTTGTGTTGGGGCTTTCAAATGACCAAATGGAGCTTTTGGTCATGATGATGTTGCTGGGGGTCTGACAAGGCCCAGGACAGCTGGGCACAGTCATGGCTGGGACGTCTCCCGCAGTGAGAGGGTCTCCAGTAGGTCATCTTTGGTTCCGACGCCCCCTT
>NW_006207284.1:1164984-1169118 GCF_000334495.1 Tupaia belangeri chinensis
GTTCAGCAGCCCTCTTTGGCAAGCTGGGCAGCTCTGCAACATGCTTCACAAGTATCGTTGTCTTTGCCTCCTTTGTCCTTCTGACTCTTCATTAGAACATCTTCAACCTGTGTGAGACAGGAGCTTGTAGAGCCCAGGAGAGGGCATAGCCAACTGTGGTGGGGGAATTTGGCCACCATTAACCTCTTCCTTCCCCATCAGGTATGAGAGGGAAGATCTATGACCAGTGAGGGACTCTTCAGGCTATTTGAAAGAGTCACATATCAGGAAAATAAATTGTTTTCTCCACACCTAGCCATTGTATGGATTCTTTTTAAAGATGTAAAAGAGACCTCCATTACCAGAAATAATAGTGGTTCCCTCACTGTATGAAGAATAAACAAGGGCAACTTGGCAATAGCATGTGACTCGCGAGCCTGGCCTCAGGACAGCAGTCACTGTAAACCATACCGTCTCTCCTCTCTCTGTCCTGATGAATGTCCTTCACCTTTTTGAGTCCAGGCACTTTATGAAATAATGAGGCCTCACATATGTGCATGTGGGTACAAGGCATCCTCTGAAACCCACACATAACACCTGCACACCCAAACTCCTGCTGGCCAGTACCAGGTCATGATATGCAGCTACGTGAAATTGCACCTGGACTTGAACTTGGATGACTGTTATTGAATGTTTACTGAGTATGAAGCTTTGGAATGCATCCTTTCCAGGTGGCATATCCTGTAATCCTCATGGCATCCCTATTTAATAAAGCACTATCATATTTACCTTTACACATGAAAAGGCTGAGCTTTAGATAGCTTGTAAACTTGACTGAGGCCCTACAGCTAGAGGGAATGGATTATAAGTAAGTCTTAGAGAATCCATGGACAGAAGCAGCTAGCAATTGGCCACAGTTCAGAACTAGGAAATGATGGAGTGATGTCTTAAACACTAGTCCCCCTGACTCCAGAGCCTGTGCTGTTATTCACCGTGCTATGCTGATGGCCTTGTGCCAATAATCAATGCATTGGATAAACTGAGGTTGGCTCATGGCTCACACTCTGTCCTAAGCCATTCCAACTACTTGGCTGATGAAAACAGGTCAGAAGAGTCTATGTCAAGGAGGTCAGGTGGTGGCACAGTGGTAAAGCATTGTGCTCTGCAAGGCTGACCAATGTGAGACAGTTCCAGGTTCACACCTGGAGACCTCCCTGACTATGCCAGACATATGTGCTCCCATGATCCGGGTCTGGCTGGGGCTATATTGTGACATCAAGATCCTATTGGAGAAGTTATGTCTCTGTCTCTCTCTCTCTCTCTCTCTCTCTCTCGGAAGAAAGAAATACTTATTTATTTTATTTCCGGGGGGAAAAAAAGGGAAAGAAAATGTTGAAATCCTGATATTCTCCATTACTAGTAACTGGAAACTTTCCAAACCCATGGAATATTTCTGAGAAATTAATTCATCCACATTTAAAGGATCTTTTTTTTCTTTTTTTCCAGAGAGATTTTTGCCATAGGGCACATGTGCTCTCCGGAGAGAGAGTGAGAGGGAAAGTGAGAAATCACCCCAGAGGAGGTAACTACGTGCAATCCCTTCTCCTCCTGGAGTTTAGGGCGTATACACATATGTATTTCGTGTGATTTTTAAGCCATCAGGTTCAGAACTCAAACCACAGTCAGCCATGTGGGGGGGAGTCCAGCACCTTAACCACCACACCACTTTTGTGAAGTACTCTGCCTACCTGTTTAAAATAATCTCATTTCTCCTTTCATGTAGAGGAAAAATCCATGTGATTTTACTGGTCTCATTATCAATATGTAGGGATGTCCAAATCCTATGTCGTGAATAAAGCATATCAGGCCTCATCTGGTCCCTCTTGCTTAATATTAGTTCAGAAATTTCATTTTAGAGCACGTAAGCCCTCCGTTTAGAAGAGCTGGAGGTGCAGCCATGGAGATGGACTGCCACCTGGAATAGCCTCATTAGCTTCTGGGTTTCTAAAGCCTAGGCAGACCATAAATAAAATATGGCCCATTTCTTCCTGAAGACTCGAGCCCTGGCACTTCCTTGCAGTGTGTCTCTTGCCTCCATGCAAAGAAAACCTGCAAGTAGTCAAGATGACAGGGAAGTGGGAGATTAGGGGCAAAGCAATTTAGTGTGGTTAAGGTACCAGTGTGTGGCAAGGCCATAGCATGTGGAAATGCACAGAATGCTGGTGGTGAACGCTTTGTGCATGCTCTGTTGTCATTCAAACTTCAAATGTCCTATTTGACCTTGAGACTTCTGTCCCATTTTAATGAGTGCACAGGAAGCAAGACAAAAATTGCATATTGACCCCCCACTCAAAAAAAAAAAACTGTTATTTGGGTATTTCTAAGTAATGCACTTCCTACAATACTAATTAGTATGAAGAAAAAAATCATTGCCAAGAAATTGTGTGCTATTTGCTTAAGCTTCATTCTAAAATTGTGATGCTTCGGAGAGTTAGCCCAAGTGTTTATTTTATGTGTACTGAGATATTCTGATGCCGGCAGGGCAGAGAGATGGTGCAAATTGTTGTTCAGATATAATTAAACCTAGGTCACATTCAAGTCCATTAAGCAACAGCCTCAAATCCTTTTAATTAATGGGTTCAGATTGGTTGGTCTGAAGGAGCTAATTAAATTTTTTCCCCAAGATTCTCTATTTAGATAGATAAGCACTGGGCAGCTTCTTGCATTCCCTCCAAAGTTCTTCTTTCCAATTTGGTGTTGATGAAGGTTTCAGCACTTCATGGCAGACCCTGATATTTCAGAGGTCGGGAAATACTGTGGACTCCAGGTCACCCATGAAACCCACAGAGACTCTCATCCACATCTTCTGGCACCTTGGTTTTCATAGTCAAAAAGATCTGCACAGGCCAGCCAGTGGTGTGGCAGTTAAGGCAGCTGGATCCCACATAGCTACCTCTCCAGTTTGAATCCTGGCTTACAAAGGATGCTGTCTGTGTGTGTGTGTGTGTGTGTGTGTGTGTGTGCATCCCCAGAATCCCAGAGAAGAATGGAGGAAAAGGGATTGCAGTGTGGCCATCCCAAGGGGGGGTTCTTGCTTTCTCTCCCTCCCTCTTTCTCTTTCTGGCAAGCACACGTGCCATATAGCAAATTAAAAATTAAAAATAAGTACAAAGACCTGTACCCTCTCTGCTATCCCCTGCCCAACCATGCCTGATAGAGGCTTCCATTCTGCCCTAGAAAGACTAGCCTCTCTAAAGTCCAAGAGGCAGGGCAGATCACAGAGATCAAAAACTTCAAAGATGGAAACTCTGAATTCTTCACAATTAATGAAGCTGGAGGGTCTTAAAACTAATGAGTCCCACTATTTTCTTTCATTTCATCTGTAGTTGCAAGGCCTCCCCTGACCCCTGAAACACCTGCCCAGTCCATACTCAATATTCATAAATTCTCTCTGACAAGCTCATTTCTGTTAGCTCTTTAATTGGAATAAGATCCAGTGCAAAATCCTCCAAATGGTGGTAGGGATTTCCCTTTACCCTGCAGCTTCTACACTAGGGTCACCTTGTGTTTCTGTACCCTGTTTCCAGCGTCATTCTGCCCAAGAAGAAATGGCCCAATTAGCAACAGTTCTGGAGACTCCCAGAGCTTTTCTCCCCAGCTTGCTCCCCTGTGGACATACCTGGCTGTGTAATCTCAAGGTTATTTCTCCCAAAACCACAAAGGTTGAGTATTCCATTCTGTGCACAGAATTGTGCACTAATAGTGAATTGTGCACTATGGACTAATAGGAGGCCTAGCAAGGTTGCCCAGAACTGCTGCTGTGCATTGTTGGAGTTGGATGGAAGATCAGTGTTCAGTTCTTGGTTTGACCTGGGCATACTGGGCACATGCCTCCGTGATCCTAGCTGTCTAAGAAGGCTGGGGGAGGGGAGGAGGTCATGACATGAGTCCCTGTTGAGGGTCCCTCCCTCCCTCTTTTTAAATAAAAATTTTTTTAAGTTATAAGGAATTGGGGACCAGCAGGTGGCGTGATAGTAAGGCACTGGACACTCCCACATGGTTGACCACAGTTCAGGTCCCAGACCTGGCGGCTTGCTTTCTCACTTTCTTTCTCTCTCTCTCTCTCTCTTCCTCTCTCCCTCCCTCCCTCCCTCC
>NW_006207284.1:1170019-1188271 GCF_000334495.1 Tupaia belangeri chinensis
CTCTCTCCCTCCCTCCCTCCCTCTCTCTCTCCCTCCCTCTCTCTCTCTCATCAAGTTAAAATAAAATGAATGACTAAATAAAATAATTATTTTTTAAAATAAGTTATAAGGAATAGAGAATCTTTCCAGAGAACAGATTTTAGTGTTTTTCCCCCAACATTCCTTTGCAAGCTATGTGATTTCCCAATATATCAACCATGGGCCATGCACAATGTTGCCTTGGTAACAGAGTGGCCAACACACACACTGCATCTTCAGGTACTGCTGAGGGAGCCGGCAGCTATGACCCCACACTCTCTAGCAGAACCTGCCTAAATAGTTGTTCAGTTAAAGCAGCCATGGAAGACAAGGCTAGGGAAAGGGCCTGATAAAGGAAAATCAACCATAGGACCAAATCCAGTCCACCCATCTCCTTCACTCTCAGGTGCGGTCATGTGGATGTTCCTCAATGTGTTGACAGTAGGAAACAGTGCCCTAGGACACAGTTACTCTTTGTCACTTAATGTATTTCTAGGGACTGGAGTGCTTTCAGAATTGGCTCCTGGACACAGGTGGAGCGAACATGCTCTTCACACAGCCCAGGCTGGGAGCTGCTCATCAGTAAGCCGCAGTGTGAAAGGTGCCCGCAGTGAGGGATGCAGCCAGGCATTGCTGCCAGGCGTTGCATTGTGGACCCAGGAATCAGTGCCACCATCGAACTGCAGCACAGCCCCTTTGTCCCCGAGGCTCCCAGCTGCTGTGGTTGCTAGGAAGACTTGAGAGTGGGTTTTTGCTGCCATCTATTGTCTGTCTGAAGGAAACACGGTTTGCTTGATGGAGCAGGAAGCAGCCCTGCAGATTTAGCCCTGACCCTCTGCCCCATGGAAAGGAAAATAGAAACCAAGATGTTGGTATGCCCCAGTGAGAACCCTGTCATGAAAACCTGTGTTTACTGACCTACCATCTTATTAAAGCAATTCTATTTGAACTGTGATCAAACCGCCAAATGACCTTTCGGTCCCCCCACCCAGCATCCCTGAAAGGGCCCGTTGTTCTTTGGTTCAATGAAGAAACCTTCTGTTTGGTTAAGCAAGTGTTTTTCCAATCATGTCTCCTGGTGACTTACAGAAAGATTATTGTTGGGTCTTTGGGGGTTTTTTTCTTTTAGTACCCCGACCTTCCTACCCCCTCTCCACCCACCAACACTTACTTCCTTATTTTCTTAGTGGGCCGGGAGAACATAGTGCACAGAGCAGCTTCACGAGGCCTCTAGGAGTTCCTGGTTGTGTTTTTAGGATCCTAATGTAAGCTGACTTCTTGCCAACACTACCCCTTACCACCAGCACCAACACTACCAACACCTTCCCGGCCTGGCATCCTTCCAGAGTCTCTGAAGTGTCCACATAGGAATGGCCCCCTGTGAGTCAAGAATGGCAGTCCCTGTTGACATGTTTAAACAGTGTGTGTTTTTCTGTCTTACAGTTGTTCGTGGGACTCGGGTTCCCTTACGAAGGCCCAGCTCCCCTGGAGGCCATTGCAAATGGATGTGCTTTTCTGAATCCCAAGTTTAACCCACCTAAAAGCAGCAAAAACACAGACTTCTTCATTGGCAAGCCAACTCTGAGAGAGGTAAGCTTCTACTAAAATCATTCTATAGGTATTAACTTCATTTACCATGGTTGGGTGGGAAGGGAGGGGTGGAGGTACTGATCCTGAGGCTCAGAACAATGAATCATTTGACCACATCATCTTGCTGGTTAGTGGCAGGGCCAGGGTTAGAATCAAATCTGTCTCTACAGTGAAAGAGATCTTCATACTCTAGTCAAGTTCTATCATTCTTTTACTTTCAAATTTTGCTGTAGGGCACATGTACTTGCTAGAGAGACAGAGAGGAAAGAGAGACAGAGAAAAAAAAAAACAAGAAAGCATCACCCTGAGTGGATGGCCATGCCACAATCCCTTTTCTTCTCGGGATTTTTGGGCATGTATGCACACATACCCAGTGTTTTTCCAGTCAATGGATCTGGTACTTGAACCACATAGTCGACTTTGTGGGATCCAGCAGCCTTAACCTCCATGCCACCTGCAGAGCCTCCAGCTCTATCTTAATCCAAACTCAAATGTTCTACCTTCTGATTACAGCTGAATACTGATGTTCTGAATATTTGGAGTTTAGGGAATAAGGAAATCAACTGGCTAACATATTTGTGGAAAATCTACTCTTCCTGATGGGCTGGCTGTATAATAAAAAGTGAACTTGTGTGGGTTTTCAAAGAACCATCTACCTTAGAAGATAAGACCTAAATATCTTGGGTTATTGAAGTAACATGCCTGATTTTTCAGTCCACCATCTATAAGCACCATCCTCAGAGGTAATCCTACCATTGATAGAACCACTTACAGAAACCTTATTTGAATTGCCTTTAGAGATCCTCTTGAAGTCTGCTGTAGGCAAAGATCACCATTGAGGGTAGTTGGGTTTGATTTGGGGCCATAAATAAGTCATTTATAACAGAGTGTAAGCAATCAAGCTGACCATTTCAGTATCTGCTCAGAGTCAGGAGTGTTCAGGAACCATAAGACAGATTTCCTTATTATTTCTGTGTAGTCAGTCAGCAACTCTACGGCTGCTTGCAAACCAGCGGCCTCGTCATTTGGGGCCCCTACCTGAGGGGGTTACACTGATGTGTATGACATGGCAGCAATATAAAAGAACTGTTTTGAAGCATACGTTTTTCAGTTCTCCTGCTTTTAAACCATCCAGGTCACGTTTTTCTGTCCCCATCTCCCTAAGAGTACATAAAATGAATTTTCAAGATTACTTCGCCTCCATCTTGCCAATTCATAGAACAGAGGTTTTTGGGTTTTTTAATTTTTTTTTTTTTGAGAAGTTTTCGCTATAGGGCGTGTTCTCCAGACAGACAGAGAGAAACATAGAGACAGAAAGCAAGAAATCACCCCCCAGGGGGGATGGTCACACCGTAATCCCTTCTCCTCCATTCTCCTCTCGGGACCTTGGGCACGCACGCACATGCGCCCAGCGTGAGTTTTGAGCCACCGGGTCCGGGACGCGAACCACGGTCAACTACGTGGGAGTCCAGCGACATAGCCATTACACTAACTGCTGGTTCCCATAGAACAGAGTATTTTGAGAGATTTTTTTTCTCTGACCCCCCCTCCCCCATCATGAAATGGCCAAAAGAAATGGAAAAAGATCAACAAGATCCATAGATTATCTCTAAAAGGTTTGAGCTGGTTCTATAACTAATTGGTTAGGGGAGATCAATCCCACGCAGCTGACTATAGTTCAAATTTCAGCACTATGAGATTGAAAAACACGCTGGGTACATATGTGTGCATGCCCTAAATCTTGAGTAAGTAATAGAAAAGGAATTGCTATGTGACCACACCCCATTAAGGAGATGTTTTCCCCTCTCCTCACTCCTTCAAGGATGTGTCCTCTGACAATTAAAATGGAAGATGAGGGGTGAGAACAGCTCTGTGACCTAGTGATTAATGCAACCAGATCCTACATGGCCAACCACGTAGTCTGAATCCCGGACCCAACTGCTTGACAGACATGCTGTGTGCATACGTGTGTGTGCCCCAAACCCCCAGTGGAGGAATAGATGGAGAAGGGATTATAGTATGACCGACCATTCCCTGGAGTGGGAGAAGGAGGGTGCTTTTTCTTCCCACTCTTTGGCAAGTGCACAGACCCTCTAGCAAAAAAAAAAAAAAAAAAAAAAATCCGATAAGGATTAACTACATGTGTGCTTGTTTGCTTTTTCCTTTTGCTAGTATAATAAATTTGAACTCTTCATTTCGGAGACGGTCAGGTCATTCATTCATCACTCAACAATATTTAAAGCACTCCTGTGTGCCAGGAACTATGGGAGGTGCTGGGACCCAGAGATCAAGAACATTCAGTCTGACACTCACAAGCAGATTCTTTGGAAAAGTTTCACTACTCAGTAGTGAAAATGTCTCAACTTAGGAATCTGCTTTACCATGAGTCCAACTTTGAAATTTTAGAGTTCTGGATAGGTAATAGACTAATAAATTATCCTCTAATTTGTCTGTTTTTAACATAAAAATTGTAATTAAGGTATGCAACTAGATGTTTTCATATACATATACTTTGTGAAGTGATCACCATGACTAGGCTAATTAATGTACTCATTGTCTTACATAGATATTTTGTGTATATAAAAGCTCTAGCCTGTTGGCAGGTTTCAAGTATATTGTGTAGTATTTCCAGCTATAATCTGTGCTGTACAGTAGATCTCCAGAACGTATAGATCTTGCTTGACAGAAACTTTATACCTTTAGCCAATATTTCTCCATTTCCCCTACCCTCCAGCCTCTGCCCACCACTATTCTATTATGTGCTGTGTGAGCTCAACTAGTTCAGATTCCGTATGTAAGTGAGGTCACACAATATCTCTCTTTCAGTGTTGGCTTATTCCACTTAATACAATGCCCTCCGTATTTATCCATACTGTCAGAAACGGCAACATTTCCTTCTTCCTATTTTTTTTTTCTAATAGTTATACTATCTTGGGGCTTAATTTAGTCTAATTCATGTTGATTTGATTTTTGTGTATAAAGTGAAATAAGAATTCTTTGGATTCTTCTGCATGTAGATACTCAGTTTTCCCAACACTATTTTTTCCCCAACACTATTTATTAATGAGAGTATCCATCCCTATTGTGCTTCTTGTTGAAGATCAGTTGACCATAAATATGTGGATTTGTCTCTGGTTTCTCTATTCTACTGGTCTGTTTTATGCCAAAATTGTTCATATGTCTTCATTTAGGTGTAGGAAATCTCTTTACTTGTTTAAAACTTCTTTATGATAAAATATACATTGACATAAACCTTACCATTTTAACCATTCTTTAATCTAAAATTAATTTTAACCATTCTTAAATCTAAAATTCACTGGCATTGAGTATATTCACAATGTTGTGCAGCCATCACTATTATGTTTTGGTTCCAGAATTATTCGTCATCCAGATAGAAACTCTGTACCCATTAAACACTGACTCCCCATTCTTCCCTCCCTCTAGGTCCCAGAAAGAACTCTCCTTTTCTGCCTCTGTGAATTTGCCTATTCTAGGGGCCAAATGTAAGGGCAAGCATACAATGTTTGCTCTTTTGTGTCTGGCTATTTACCTGCTCTAATGTTTCACTGTTCATGTTGTAGCATGTGTCAGAATCTCTTTCCTCTTTTAAGACTGAATAGGCACATGCACGTGTGTGTGTGTGTCACAACTTATTAATCCTTTCACCTGTTGGTGGGCGTTTGAGCCGTTTCCACTTTCTGTCTGTTTGAATAACACTACTGTGAGCATTGATATATAAATTTCTTTTTTTTTTTTTTTTTTTGGAGAGATTTTCACTGTAGGGCGCGTGCGCTCGCCAGACAGACAGAGAGACATAGAGACAGAAAGCGAGAAATCACCCCCCAGGGGGGATGGTCACGCCGCAATCCCTTCTCCTCCATTCTCCTCTCGGGATCTTGGGCATGCACGCACACGTGCCCGGCGTGAGTTTTAAGCCACCGGGTCCGGGACACGAACCGCGGTCGACTACGTGGGAGTCCAGCAACATAGCCATTACGCTAACTGCTGGTTCCCTATATATAAATTTCTGTTTGATCCCTGAATTCAGTCCTTTTGGGTATGTGCCTATAAGTGCAGCTATTAGAATTTATATAATGTCCTTATACAGGAAAGTTGCAAACATAATACAGAATTCAAGTATACCCTCATCCAGCTTCCTCCAATGGTAATATTGGACAAAACTGTACTATAGTTCTCAGACCAAAAAATTAACATTGGTACCACAGTATTACCTACACTATGGTTTTTATTTGAATTTTGCTAGATTTTCCACTAACAGCCTTTCATTCGTTGTTCCTGGATCCCACAATGTGTTTAATTGTCATGTCTCCTTAATCTCCTCGGGTCTGTGGCAAGTCAGTCTATCCTTGTCAGTCATGACCTTAACTTTTTCTTTTACTACATTGTTTTCTAATTTGTATCTGACTGGTATATTCTCATGATGAGTTTGATGTAATTTGGGCAAGAATCCACAGAAGTGATGCTTTTGCAGGTGCTCACTTTGTGAAGGTGCATGATGTCCGTACAGCTGATTTCTATTGATGATTATTACTGGTATTATTGGTTAACGCTGATCGTTTGGTGACAGTTGAGTTTGCTAGGTTTCTCCTCTGTAAAGTTATTATTTTTCACTACCTTAGGGGAAATGCTTTGAGACTGTGCAAACATCCTTTTCTCCTCAAACTTTTACCTATTTATTGTTCAGATAACAGTAGATCTTGTCTGCCACAGTTATTACTGTGGTGTTCTAATGGTGATCTTATAGTCCCTTCATCAGAATATTTTTCAATGCATAAAAAGCAAACACCCATATCTTTCTTACTCTTCTTAATTTCTAAACATATAAGCCCTTAGAAAATGATGAATCAAAAATACCTTAGACTGAATTGGCAACTGACATTTCTGTTAATGCTAATGTTCAAGATTTTGATGACACTTTATTTCAACTGAATATTTTTTCCTGAAAAAAAAAAAAAAGGGGATGCTCATAAACACAGTCTAACCATTGCCCTGCGAACAATAGAATAGAATGTTATGTAGACCAGACCTGCCAGTATGAAATTATGGAGAAAATTATGTCATGTTTTCTATCCATGGCTCTCATTTAGCAACTTGGTTTTTGGCTGAGGTCATGGGCAGTTTCTGTTCTTCATGGCATAATAGGCACTGGAACTGCTGCTCAAGCATTGGTCCCTCCTGTCCTTTCACATGATTCCACTAGCCCTTAAATGAGACTCCAGTAGTGAGACAGTGTGGGATCTTTTCAACAGCTGCTCAGCAAGTGACCTCACACGGATGACCCCATCAGTACCAGGCTCCCAGAGGAGGGCCGGGCTGCAGAGGGCAGCTGACAGATGTTTAATGTATCCTCATAAGTCCGTGGTACTAGTTGCTGCATTGGGGACACATTTCCTGTTTTCTAGGGGCTCCAGATTTGATATGGAAGAATAAGACAGATGCATAGTCAGCAAGAGTGCATAAAGAAATAGCTCAGTGGATCAGGGAGGAGTCTACTTGGAATTGTGCCACATGGAGAATGTACAGGGGTGACTGAGCAGGGGGATGGTGGGGTGGGGGTTGTGCTGTAAAGGGAAAGGAAAGGCAAGCCTGAGAGGCAGGAGATTGAAGTGTTGGAGAGACCCCAAGGTCAGTTTGTCATGTGCAGGAGTGCTGGTTCCATCTGATGTCTGTCTGCTAGCAGCGTCAGCTTTGAGAAGGGCCAGTGACCTTGATCACATGGCTGGTGGGGTCACCTTGCTGTCTCAGCTCACAAAAGTCCCCAAATTCCCTAACAAAATATACTTTTAATTGAGAAAATGCTGTGAACAGGTCTGGAGATTTCTGAAGGTCAAAAATCCCTAAGATTGTCTTTTACTCTCATCAGATAGAAAAATTTTAACCAAAGGGTACATGATTACAAAACTGTCTTTTTGTGCCCAGGAGAATCTTTCAAGTTCAGTCACAGTCATCCCACATAAGTTGATCCATATCAATTGCATTTGTGTCTCTTCTTTGACTTCATTTGAAGAGAACAAAAAGTCCAGATTTCTAAATGTGAATTTAGGTTTGTTTTTATTTTTGCATTGGACCAATTTTTAAAACCACAATGTCTATTCAGAGGGGGAAATGTTCCATAATGGCTTAAGTAATGTGGTCAGTTCAGGTTATACTTTCATATAAATAGGGTTTTTATCTTTGCATTAGGAAACATTAATGGGTTCTTGATCATTGTTCTGACATTTTTGTAAACCATAGAAGTTCTCTGGCTAAGGCCAGCAGGTGGTGTGGTAGTTAAGGTGCTGGACTCCCACGTGGCCAACTACAGTTTTGAGTCCTGGACCTGTTGGCTTGCTTTCTCACTTTCCCTCCCTCTCTCTGTGTCTTCCTCTGGTGAGTGCACATGCCCTGTAGCAAATTAAATAATAATAATGATGATAAATAGAATTAAATAAAATAATTCTTTAAAAAAATTCTCTAGCTTCAGGATTGTTTTCTGTAAAGAGGACTCATGTTCTTCTTTGAGATTTAATAGCCACTCTGAAGTAAATATGAAGTCTCATATTTAATAAGATTTTCATTACTTTTACAAACTATACTCTAGTCAATTTACTGATTGATATACAATGGAGTAGCTTAGATCAGACGATTCTCAATAAATTAGCAAGGAGGATCATAACCTTCAGAGGAGGACTAATGAATCACCAAATGCCTAACTCATAAAGCTAAGTAACCCTCAATAAATGTAAATGAATAAAATGATAATGGCTTAGCATTTTGTATTTTCCAAGTGCTTAGACCGACCTTGTAAATAAGCAGGACCTTAAAAGAAGTGGAAGGAAAAGCAATTGCTAATACGTAAATTACTAAATTGTGACACTGATGGCAACTTTAATTTACCCTGATTCCATTGGAAGAACTAATTAGTTTGTTCTCCATGCCACAAAATGAAAATGATGTGACATTTTGTTCATCATCAGAAAAGCTCTAATACCGGCATAAATTCAGTGCTGGGATTTTTTAGGTTGGCAAGTTTTAAGAGAACAATTAAAAGGCTGGTGTTTACATGAGCCTTTTATTCATCTTTGAACAGCTTGGGAGTATCCTTTAAACTTGTCATCTTCCTTTTTGTCTTGAGGGCTAACAAGTTCTTAAAATCACACATTATGTATGTTTTTTTTTTTTTTTGAGAGATTTTCACTGTAGGGCGCGTGTGCTCGCCAGACAGACAGAGAGAGAGAGAGAGACAGAAAGCGAGAAATCACCCCCCCAGGGGGGATGGTCACGCCGCGATCCCTTCTCCTCCATTCTCCTCTCGTGATCTTGGGCATGCACGCACACGCGCCCAGCGTGAGTTTTAAGCCACCAGGTCCGAGACACGAACCACGGTCGACTACGTGGGAGTCCAGCGACATAGCCATTACGCTAACTGCTGGTTCCCACATTATGTATGTTTTAACTGGAGCCTCTGATTTCCTGAGGGGCATTGACTTTGTCACCATGAGTTCTACAAACGAGTGAGAGATCACTCACTGGTGAAGTCCAAAATAAAAGAGAATAAAAACATCCCTATATTTCCATGATCATTATGTTCCTAAAAAGGTCAATGTCTAATTAAAGTGTCAAAGAGTTAGATTCTTGAGCCAGGCAGTCGTGCAGCTGCAGTGCCCTTGGACCCACATGTAAGGGGTCCTGGTTTGCACCCTGGGGCCTCCCGAGTACACAGGGCACATGTACCTGCCCACAGAACAGGTTCAGGTCATTTAGGAGTAGATTTAAACATGAGGACTCTGTTAAGGATGTCTCTCTCTCTCTTCTCTCTTTTTCTGAACAGATAAATTAATATCCTTAAAAAGTTATATTCTATGAAACTAAGCATTTGAAAGTTATGTGGGTGGTAGACAGCTCTTTCTCATGCAGGACTGTCCTGTGCTCAGCCAGGCATCATGCACCCCTGGTCTCCACCCACACTAACAGTAGCATCTCACTCCACCCCACTCACTGTGGTAGCTGAAAGTATACTTCCAAACTCTAGTATGCTCTCTTTACTCCAGAACCTTAAGAGATACAAGAAGAGAGGTAGAAACAAGACTGAGGGATAAATGCAGCTGTCTTCAAGTATCGACTCTTGAATTCAGAATTGCCAATATGTACACTTGGCTTCTGTGACCACATTTTGTTCTCCTTTTTTCTTTTTTTTCACATATTACTTTACAGTGTATTACATTTCTTTTTCCAGAAGGAATACCATTCATATCAATCAATACAAAGACTTTAGAATCTCCATCATCATCCAATAGCTTTTCATTTTTTCCAGATTATTATTGGTATTATTACAATTATTTTTAAACATTTGATCACTATTTATCATTTTGCTTGTAAAAAGACTTTACCCAACATGAAATACTCCTCAGATCTGTCCAGTTGAGAATACTATACACATCATCAACAGGTAATAAACCATTTCTGTGTCCCACTAATGTCATTCCTCTCTATTTGTTCTCTTGCTATCCTTCTCCATACTCTTTTCTTCTCCCGCCCCATTCCACACTGTCTTATCCTTGCTTACTATCTTCACTGCTTTTATGCCCTCTAATATTTCAGTCTCTACCATAGAGTGCGGATAGTTGGTATATATTAAGTGGATACATACAATATCTTTCTTTCATATCCTGGCTTACTTCACTCAACAGTAGATCCTCCATATCTAACCACTTTCTATCAAATGCCAGGGTCTTGTTTTTTTTATAGCTGAGTGGTACTCCATAGAATATATGTGCCACACTTTTTTCATCCATTCATCAGTTTGTGGGCATTTGGGTTGGTTCCATGTCTTAGCAATCATAAATAAAGCTGCAGTAAACATTGATGTGCAAGTGCTTTTCTGACTGAGCATTCTCCTGTCCTTGGGGTAGATACCCAGAAGTGGGGTTGCTGGATCAAATGGTCGTTCTATTTGTAGATCTTTGAGGAACCTCCATTTGTTCTCCACAGTGGCTGAACCAGTTTACATTCCCACCAACATTGTAGGAGAGTTCCCTTTTCACCACATCCCCGCCAACACTTATTACTTTTTTTATTTTTAATCTTTGCCATTCTGACAGGGGTTAGGTGGTATCTCATGATAGTTTTAATCTGCATCTTCCTTATGATGAGGGATGTTGAGCATTTCCTCATATTCTTTTTGGCTCTTTGTATGTCTTCTTTAGAGAGATTTTTATTCAGCTCATTTTCCCATCTTTTAATTGGATTAATCTTTTTTTTTTTTTTCACATAAGGCACTTGAGTTCCCTGTGTATTCTGGTTATCAGTCCCTTGCCTGAGGCATATTTTACAAAAATATTCTCCCATTCTGAGAGTTGTCAATTCACACGTGTTACAGTGTCCTTTGCTGTGCAGAAACCTCTTAGTCTGATATAGTCCCACTTGTCTATTTTAGGGATTATTTCCTGTGGTTTGAGAGTCTTATTTAAGAAGTCTTTTCCTACTCTAATGTAGCCCAGAGTTTCCCCAGCATTTTCCACCAGTAGTTTTATAGTTTGAGATCTTAGGTTCAGATCTTTGATCCATTTTGAGTTGACTTTTGTTAATGGTGACAGATGGGGATTCAGTTTCATCTTTCTGCAGGTGGATATCCAGTTTTTCCAGCACCATTTACTAAAGAGGTTTTCCTTTTCCCAGTGGATCGACTGTTATTCTTTGTCAAAAATCAGTTGGCTGTAAGCTTTGGGGTTTTTTTCTGGAGTCTCTATTCTATTCCATTGGTTTACATGTCTGTTTTTGTGCCAATACCATGCTGTTTCAATTATCACAGCTTTATAGTGTATCTTGGGATCAGGGAGTGATAAGCCTCCCACTCTACTCTTCTTGCGCAGGATTTCTTTGGCAATATGAGGTCTTTTATGATTCCAGATAAATTCTATGATTGTCTTTTCTAGATCTGTGAAGAATATCTCTGGTATTTTGATTGGAATTGCATTAAATATGTAGGTTAATTTGGGTAGAATTGCCATTTTGGTTATGTTAATTCTTCCAATCCAGGGACATGAGATGTCCTTCCACTTCTTTATGCCACTTTCTATTTCTTTTTTAAGATTTTCATAGTTTTCTTTATAAAAGTCTTTGACTTCCTTAGTTAGGTTTATCCTAGGTATCTTATACATTTTGTGGCTATGGTAAAAGGGATTCCTTTCTCCAGCTCTACTTCGTTCAACTTGTTGTTCATATATAGAAATGCTGTAGATTTCTGGGATGTTGATTTTGTATCCTGCCACTTTACTGTATTCACTTATTACTTCAAGGAGTTTTTTCGTGGAGATCTTTGGGTCTTCTAAGTATACCATCATGTCATCTGTGAATAAAGATATTTTCAACTCTTCTTTGCCTATTTGAATGCCTTTTACATTCTCTTTTCTGATTGTATTAGCTAAGACTTTCAGCACTATATTAAAGAGCAGTGGAGAAAGTGGGCAGCCTTGCCTAGTACCAGTTTTTAGTGAAAAAGCTTTCAGCTTTTCCTCATTCAGTATAATGTTAACTGTAGGTTTTTCATAGATGGCTTTTATTGTGTTGAGAAATGACCCTTCTATACCAATCTTACTGAGGGTCTTAATCATGAAAGTTTTATTTTATTTTATCAAATGATTTCTCTGCATCAGTTTAAATGATCATATGGGTATTATCTTTCTTTTTGTTAATACAGTGTATTACATTTATGGTCTTGCGTATGTTGAACCACCCTTGCTTCCTTGGGATAAAGCTTACCTGGTCGTGATGAATAATCTTTATTATATGTTGTTGGGTACAATTTGCGAGTATCTTGTTGAGAATTTTTGCATCTATATTCATCAATGATATTGGTCTGTAGTTTTCCTTTTTTGTCATGTCCTTATCTGTTTTGGGAATGAGGATGATGGAGGCTTCATAAAATGAATTTGGAAGATTTCCTTCCTTTTGAATCTTTAGAAATAATTCGAGTAGGCTAGAGATCAACTCTTCCTTAAAAGTTTTGTAGAATTTAGAAGTGAAGCTATCTGGACCTGGGCTTTTCTTTGCCAGGAGGTTGTTTATTAATGATTCAATCTCCTGGCTTGTTATGGGTCTATGTCCTCCTGATTCAGTCTTGGTAGATTATATGCATCCAGGAATTTGTCCATCTTCTCCAAGTTATCTTGTTTGTTGGCATATAGTCACTCATAGTATCCTCTAATGATATTTTGTATTTCTATTATATCTGTTGTAATGTTGCCTGTTGAATCACATATTTTACTTATCTGGTTCCTTCCTTTCTTCTTGATCAGTCTAGCCAATGATATGTTGATCTTGTTAATCTTTTCAAAGAATCAGCTTTTGCTTTCATTTATTTTCTGTATGGTTTGTTTATTTTCTATTTCATTTTTTTATGCTCGAACCTTTATTATTTCTTTTCACCTGGCGTTTTTGGTTTTGTTGTTGTTGTTTTTCCAGTTCCCTGAAGCATGACGTTAGGTTATCCATTTGCTGCTTATTCATTTCATGCACATTAATTGCTATGAACTTCCCTCTTATGACTGCTTTTGCCATGTCCCATAGATTATGGAAACTTGTGTACTTATTATCATCTGTTTCCATAAACTTTTTGATTTCAGACTTAATTTCTTCAGTAATTAAGAAGTCATTCAGAAGTAGGTTGTTCAGTTTCCATGTGTTTGTGTATTTTCAAAGGTGTTTCTTGAAATTAATCTTGAGTTTAATTCCATCATGGTCAGAGAAGATGCTAAATATAGTTTCTATGCCTTTGAATATGTAAAGGCTTGATTTATATCCAATCATATGGTCAATCTTTGAAAAGATCCCATGCCAGGGTGACAAAAATATATATTTTGTGGTCTTAGGGTGGAAAGTTCTATAGATTGAGCGTTACATTTAGGGGTGAGTGTTAAGCTCCAGTGTGGTGTTTGGGTTATGGTTTGTATTTGGGTCGGGGACAGGGTCAGTTTTAGGATTGAGGTTTAGGGTAAGGGACTAGGGTTAGGGTTACGGTTCTGGTTACGTTAGGGTGAGTGTTATGGATAGATTTAGGGTCATAGCAAGGGTTATGCATGAGGATTAGAGTTAGTCTGGGTTAGTTTGATGGTTTTCATTAGCGTTAAGTTTAGGTCCTGGAGTTAGCATTAGGTTAATGGCTAGGGCTAGGGTTAGGGTTCAGGTTCTGGTGACAGGAGGGTGAGTGTTTGGGTTACATTTAGGTTTAGGGCGAGGGGTAGGTGTGAGGATTAGGGTTATGATCAGGGTCTGGGCTGGGCTTTAGTTGTGGTGAAGGCTGACCTTTAGGTTTAGGAGTCTGGGTTAGGGTTGGAAGATAGGGTCAGGGTTAGTGTGAGGGTTATTGTAATGATGGAATTACAGTTAGATTGAGTGTTAGGTTTTTGAGTGAGTGATTGGGTCATGTGTGGGGTTTGGGTTAGGGTTTTTATTTGGGTCGGGGTCAGGTTCAGAGTTATGGATGAAGTTTTGGGTTAGGGGCTAGAGTTAGGGTTATGGTTACGGTTACGTTAGGTGAGTGTTATGGTTAGATTTAGGTCAGGTCGAGGGTTAGGCATGAGGATTATGGTTACTTTTTGGGTTAGATTGATGGTTGAAATAGTTTTTCATTAAACACTTTGATTATATTTCCCCATTCTTTCCTTGTCTGCATTGTTTCCACCAAGAGGTCCGATGTTATCCTGATGGGGTGACCTTTGTAAGTAACTTGAGATTTTCCTCTTGCCAACTTTATAGTATCTTGTCTTTGTCTGTTGTTTTTGCCAATCTGGCTATGATGTACCTTGGAGAGGATCTTCTTGGGTTGAGTCTACTCGGGATCCTATGTATTTCTTGGGTCTGGATATTTGAATGCCTTTCCAGGTTTGGAAAGTTCTCTTCCAGAATTTCATGAAATAAATTATCAATGCCCTAATTATTTTCTTCCTCTTCTGGAATACCAATTATCTGAATGTTGGGGCGCTTGATGGTATCCATTATTCCTCTTATATTATCCTCATTTTTCTTGGTCGTTTTCTCAATCTTCTTGATACTTTTTTCTAGGTCAGATGTTTTGTCTTCTACTCAATATTCGATCTTCTGCTTCATCTAATCTACTTTCAATACTTTCAAGGGAGGTTTTGATTTCCTTTACCACAGTCTTCAACCCTAGAAGTTCCATCTGGTTCTTTGTGTCTTTCTTCTTTCAAATTATGAAAGGACTTCCTCATCTCCTGGAGCTCCTTGTCTCTTTTCTCTTCCATCTCAGTTAGTTTGGTCACTACAGATATTCTGAATTCTTTATTCGACATGTCTATGAGGTCCATTGTATTTACTGTGGGTGATGTGGGCTTGACGATTTCCCTTGGGGGTGAGGCCTTTTGTTGGTTGCTCATATTTCCTGAACTTCTGTGATGTTTCTAATCATCTGGTGATCTATACATTACTTCCTAACTTATTCAAGATATCTCTGAGCATTAAAAGGTGCACAGGATTAGAAAACTGGTGATCTCACTTCTGGTCTGCCTATCTATTGCTCACCGGTACCATGCACTGTTGTCACTGGTCCTGGGTGATCCAAAGACCACCCTGTTTCTAGGGAGTGGTAAGCCTCCAGCTGACCTAA
Organism: Tupaia belangeri chinensis; assembly: GCF_000334495.1. NCBI lineage: Eukaryota > Metazoa > Chordata > Mammalia > Scandentia > Tupaiidae > Tupaia > Tupaia belangeri. The sequence continues at coordinate 1,185,252 of NW_006207284.1, forward strand.
TAATGTTCACCTCAAGAGAAAATATAAAATCGCACAGCACACACACACCAAGCACTATTCAAAACACTGAGATTCTGAGAGTCCAAAGGCAAGTGGGAAAAGAGTGGAGAATGAGCAACAGATCCCAGCTGTTAGGGCCTGCAGCCACAGCCAGCATGATGATGTTCTGCACAGCCACTGGCTTGAACCAGTCTCCAAATGAGGTGGGGAGGGGGTGCAAGTTCATCTTAAAGTCCCAAGAAACAAACCTGTTCAGTCCAGAGACAAGCAAGGGTGAGAATGAGCCACCACGCTTTGTTCTTAAAATGAAATCTCCCGTAGGACAAAAAACTGACTTGCCTTTCTGATTGCAAATTGTCTTTATAGACTTAGGGTTCCAAGGTCATGCTAATGATGTTTCCTAAAACCATTCCAAAAAGTCTGGGGTTTTGATAGCATCTTTTTTCTATGTATCACTTTTTGTATGCACTGTTACTCATCTTCCTAGTACTTTACAGTCTGGATTTTTATTGTAATGTTCTATGCCTACCTATCTGTCTAGCAAGGATAATAGATCCAGGTTTGATCTAGTTGATTTTCAGGGCTGGGTTATGGCTGAGAGTTAATGTTCAATATATCTCAGTGGGAGCTTGGTGGTTAAAGCCACCTGTAACAGCCTCCTGGTCACCTAGTTGTGACATTCTGTCTCTTATGTCCAAGTGGTATTCAAATTGTGAGGCCATCACTATTGTATTATTATTGTTTATGAATGCTTGGGAGCTTTTATTCCTCAAGGGGAAGGGCAAAATGTCCTTCCAATATAAGGACAGTTCAGTGCTATAAAAGCATAATGTTCCACCTAGCACAGAAGGTTTAAAAACAAAAGTCATTGTTTGTAAAATTGAGGTATTTTGTGTTTTCTTTTTCAGCTGACATCCCAGCATCCTTATGCTGAAGTTTTCATTGGCCAGCCCCACGTTTGGACTGTAGACCTCAACAACCAGAAAGAAGTAGAGGATGCAGTGAAAGCAATTTTAAATCAGAAGGTTGTTTCTTTTATTTCACTTTTCCCCATTTGTGCTCTTACTTGAATGTATGGGAAGCATCAAGAAGGGCCCCTGGTCTTAGCGAGTGCAACTTTTCTCCATTAGCCTAACCCTGGAGTTAAAAAATAGTCAGTCTGCAGGATCCAGGACTCAAACTGTGGTCAGCCATAAGGGAATCCAGCACCTTAACCATCATGCCACCTACTGGCAGAGGAGACTGGAGGAGAGCGACTTGCAGTCTGGCCATGCCTCCTGGGGGGTGATGTGTCACTTTCCTTCTCTCTTTCTCCCTCTGTCTATCTCCATCTTTCTTCAGTGAGTGCATGCACTCTGTGGGGGAAGTGGGGAGGCCCAGGCAAACTGTAGGATTTGGCCCAGAGGCTTCTGTTCTGTGAAAGGGAAACAGAGCTGGTGTCCAGGAGAGAGCATGGATTCCACAGACCCTTTGACTAAGGCTCCTGGGTCTAGTCATAATAGTAGAAGCTGGAATTATACTTGCCTCAGTGATCCAATTATGTCATTCTCTCAAATGTCTGGAAAGATAGGCATGCTCGTGTACAAACAGAGCTAAAATTAAGGAATAACGAAGGAAATATTGAGAGCTGGGTTTTTTTGTTTTGTTTTGTTTTGTTTTTTAAGGCTCATTCATTGTTTTGAAAGAGAGAAAGGAGGAGAAAGAGAGCATAATGTTCCAACAGGACCCCAACAGGGTCTTCATACCACAGTCCATACCCCTCCCCACCTCAGCCAGCTGGATCATGAGCACACACCATGCATGCACAGGGAGGTTCTCAGATGTGAACCTGGCATCTTCCTGGTTCACAGGACTCTGCATTATTACTTCTCCATGAGCCAACCCAGTACATGTTTTTATAGAGCATCTCTTTATCTGATTTTCCACTTAAACATTTTGTAGGAGCTCATAAGAATAGCAGCTCTGCACTCTTCTGATCGCGTAAGTAGATAATTATTAAGTTCCTACAGCACGTGGAACACCCTGAGCCACTCTGGGAGATGCTCATCTCCATGCACGCACAAGCCTGGCTTCCCTCAACCTGTGGAGCTCACCACCTAGCAGGGATAAGTTATGTCCTCTCTCTCCCACCCTGAGACTGCTTCAGACCTCCAGTGCATGCTGCCCTGGACTTCCAGTGGGCACCTTTTATACCCAGTTACAGCATTCTAAGAGGGGCCGTGTAGGTGTGCTGCGAGGCAGCCTAAATCTGACCACTCAGGTTTGTATTCCAGCTCTGCCACTTCCTAGCAGCATCCTGTCATCTGTGATGTGGGGCTGACATGACCTGTTTCCTTGGTCATGTGGTCACATGATCTCACTAAATGGAATCTCATCTGTTTATAATGAAATCTCATTTAGTGAAGTCAGCCCTGTGTGTTGCTCAAGTACAATGTCTACCACATAGTGTTTAATTTCTTCTAGATTGTAAGCAACATGAGAGCTAGAAATATGGGTGCAGTTTTCAAAAAGTTCATGAAAAATGTTTATGTATCTGAAAAAACTGACTCAATATTTAATTTATCTACTTGCACCAAATAAAGTTGTACTTTAATTTCACTTTTCCATGGGCAGTTTGAAGTCCCCCTGTATCTCTGTCTAGCTGCTGTATTCCCAGGAGCCAACGTAGTGATTTCCCTAATGGATGGATAGGAGGGAGGGAGAAAGGAGCAGATATTTGCAAATAAGCATAACACAGGCAGAATATGTCCAGCACCAAAAGCAATATGCAGAGGTCCTGGGAGTAGAAGTCAGGATGACTTTCTGGGTAGGCAAGCACTTGAGTTGCCTTACAGTAGTAATGTACAAAGCAAAACTGAAAAGTGGGCCCAGCAGATCAAGGGTTCCAAGGCATGGTGTGAGTAAAGGAGGAGGTCTGGAAAGGCACATATTCTCTGAGGAAAGGCCAGTGCATCCTTGTGAAGGCTCATCTTTTTCTTTGGGAAACAGAATGGGGTAACCAATTTGAGGCCCACTGAACC
>NW_006207284.1:1188489-1194367 GCF_000334495.1 Tupaia belangeri chinensis
GCTGATTTCAGTGAATTCACAGTGTCTCCATAGGATCGAGAGCACTGTAATGCATCACCAATGCCCTGCCTCTTTGAACATGGTCTGGTTTTTGGGCTTTGGTGTAGCTCTCAACCTCCCATTGATGACATGTACAGTTCCAATCCCAGTCTCAACACTGTAGGGCAGAAGTCCCCAACCGTAGTTGTCTGAGCTGGTACAAGAAATGTTCAAGTGGATGTGGCCCCACTGAGCTGCCTCAGAACATCTCCTACACAACTGAAGTTTACCATCAGAGAGCCATCACTGTGGAGACCAAAGGTTCTTTCTTGAGTCCTGAGTTCCTTAGCATATTAAGTTCCTAGGGCTGCCATAACAAACTGCCCCAGTCTTGGTGGCTTCAGACAGCAGAAATGTATTCTGTCACAGCTCTGGAGGACAGGGCTCTGAAATCAAAATGTCACCAAGGCTGCTTGCCCTCTGAATCCTCTAATGGAGTGCTTGTTCTTGCCTCTTCCAACTTCCGGCTGCCCTAGGCATGCCTTGACTCACAACTGCAGCACTTTAACTCTGCTCCATCTTCATGTGTCTTCTCCTTGTGTGTGTCTCTGTCTTCTCTTCTTACGCACTATTGAATTAAGACCACTGTAACTCAATGTGACCCCTCGATTACACTTTCAAAGACCCAATTTCCAAGTAAAATCATGTTAACATGTACTGGGAGTTAAAATGTCTTTTGAAAGGACACAATTCAACCCACAGCACTTGGTTACATACATATGCTCTTGAGTGTATTTAGAGGCAGTAAACTTTCGCTGATGAAGTCCAGAAGTTTGAAGGGAATAGATTCTTTTGGTCAAACCAAAATCTAGTGGGAATGTCATACTTAAAGCATGAAGCTGGACTGTTGAGTTGTACCTGCTCGCCTCCACTGTTCGCTCCGTGAAACTTCTAATAACTTAAAATCCCTCATCAACCTATTCCACTTTATTCCAAAAACTATTTAATGCCATTAAAAAGTATTAACAGTAACTTATTTGTAGAGGAAAGCTCTTTATTATCTCATTTGATTCGTTTACAGTTTCACACGGTGGGGGTGTTATTTCTGTTGTATAGTTGAGAAAAATAAGAATTAAAGAAAGCAAATCAATCAGACACTCTACCAAATATCACAGAACTAGTAACTAGTAAAACCTGGACTCAAGTTTAGATTTTTTTTTTATTATTATTATACAAAGTTTGGGACCAGCAGATGGCATAATGGTTACATCACTGGACTCTCACATAACTGACCATGGTCCAAATCCCAGACCTGATGATTTAAAACTCATACTGGGCACGTGTGCATGTGTGCCCAAGATCCTGAGAGGAGAATAGAGGAGAAGAGATTACGGCATGGTCATCCCCAGAGGGTAATTTCTCATTTTCTCTCTCTCCAGCAAGTGCACACAACCTATAGCAAAAATCTCTCAAAAAAAATTTTTAATGTGAAGTTTAAGAGGAAAAAATATAAAATAGAGTAAAATGAAAGATAAGTGTGGAAAGAGAATGAAGTAACGAATGAGATTATACAAAAATTGTCATGAAAATTCTATTATTTATTAGAAATGGATCAGAATTTGGTGCTAAGCTTTCTCATACTAATTTCAAGATTTTAATTTACATGACACTAATAATAAAACATATTATCCATCATTGTGAAGAAGCAGTCAATAAAACCAGACCAAGAGATGGCCTACATGTTGGAATTATCAGACAGCAACTTTAAAATGCTATGATAAATATATTATTAAATGGTTTGATGAAAAGGTGGACAACATGTGAACAGATGGGGAATTTCAGCCGAAAGGTAAAAGCTTTTTTTTCCTAAAGCCAAATATGAAAAAATGCTCACTCAAAGGGAAAAATACAGTATCAGAAATAAAAAAAATTCTTTCGGTGGGCTTATTAGCAGACTGTACAGGGGGAAGAAAGAGGAGAAAAATAGTGAACTTGCAGGTACATCAATAGACATTATCTAAATTGAAGCACAAAGAGAAACAATGAAATTTTAAAAGATCATGTGAGAACTTTGGACCAATATTATTTGGCCCAAACTTATTTCTAACTAGAATCTCAGGAGAAGAGAGTGAGACAAAAGAAATATTTGAAAAGACAATGTCTAAGGCAATTCAAAATTTTAATGAATGAACTCAAACTACAGATTTAAAAGTTTGGTAAGCCCCAAGCAGGAGTAGATATTTGCAAATAAGCATAATACAAGGCAGCGTATGTTCAGTGCCAAAAACACTGTGCTTAAAATCTGGGAGTGGAAGTCAGGGTGACTTCCTAAACAGGTAAGTATTTGAGTTATCTTATAGGATGAATAAAAATGTGTGAAACATCATAGTCAAACTGCTGAGAAGTAATGATAAAGAAAAAATATCTTAAAACCAGCCAGAGAAAAATTTATTACATCCAGGAGAATAAAGATACTAAAGACAGTGAACTTTTCATCAGAAATAATGGAGACATAACAGGGCCCTCAGAGCCAGAACACATCAGCCTTTAAATAAGGTCACGATAGGATTTTGGATTTTATATGTATGATGGGAAGTTTTGAGCAGGGGAATGACATGACCTAGTTTACATTGGAAATCCTCAAGAGAAATGATAGGGTCAGTCTCACTCAAATCCTGTGGTTAGTAAATAGAGTGAGAACCCAAACCTTAGTTCTCTGGTACCTTCCAAATCCTTCTCTCTCTGAATAATACCAAGCCTCCTGTGTCAGGATGGACCATTGGGGGTTTCTTATGGAGGGTGATTTCCCAGAGCACTTCCCTGCAGTACTTTGACTTGGAAAAGTAAGTGGGTCCTGATGGAGACAGGAAATCTCACAAGAAAGGAGGTCAAGAGAAGGAAATGGAGAAGATGGGAGGATGATGGTAAATTTCCAAGGCCAGCAGGGACTCCGCAGGCATCCTTCTTGTTGCCCTGGCCAGATGAGTAATAGTCCTTTTCCCCCAAAGCACAATGACCAAGAATTCTCCCTTGCTTCTCCCCAAAGGGCCCTACTTGGATGTCAGTGACTGCATGCGCTTTCAGCATTCTCTTTCATCCTATCCCCCGACAAGGCTTTGGCATATGCCTGAAGAACTGCTGTGCAGAATACTGCCCAGCCTTCTCTCCTCCCAGCCCATGTACCAGCTCCCATTTCTGGGGCTCACTGGTGTTAGTCACACTCAGAGCCAGGGATCTGGAGAGCTCCCCTGTGCAGAGGGTCCTGCTCCTGTTCCAGCAGAGTGGCTAATGAACTCACTGGTAGAGGTTGCCTAAGAGTAAAATTTCTTTTTTCTTTTTTCTTTTTCTTTCTTTTTATTTTTTTATTTTTGATTTTGTTTTGTTTTTCCTTTATAGAAAGTTATGTGGCTTCATATTCTTTAAAATAGTGAGCTGGCCCCAAAACAGTGGATGAGTCAGCGTGCTTTGGTTATACTGGGCTTGGTGGGTAGGAAAACAGCAGAAGAACCTTTTTTCTGTATTGACCGCACTGAGTCCATGAATGAATTCATTTCTGTTCTCTAATGATGGCCTCTGGAATGTGTTCTTACAATGGCCCTTGGGTACCCAGCAGATGAGTAATAGTCCTTTTCCCCCAAAGCACAATGACCAAGAATTCTCCCTTGCTTCTCCCCAAAGGGCCCTACTTGGATGTCAGTGACTGCATGCGCTTTCAGCATTCTCTTTCATCCTATCCCCCGACAAGGCTTTGGCATATGCCTGAAGAACTGCTGTGCAGAATACTGCCCAGCCTTCTCTCCTCCCAGCCCATGTACCAGCTCCCATTTCTGGGGCTCACTGGTGTTAGTCACACTCAGAGCCAGGGATCTGGAGAGGTCCCCTGTGCAGAGGGTCCTGCTCCTGTTCCAGCAGAGTGGCTAATGAACTCACTGGTAGAGGTTGCCTAAGAGTAAAATTTCTTTTTTCTTTTTTCTTTTTCTTTCTTTTTATTTTTTTATTTTTGATTTTGTTTTGTTTTTCCTTTATAGAAAGTTATGTGGCTTCATATTCTTTAAAATAGTGAGCTGGCCCCAAAACAGTGGATGAGTCAGCGTGCTTTGGTTATACTGGGCTTGGTGGGTAGGAAAACAGCAGAAGAACCTTTTTTCTGTATTGACCGCACTGAGTCCATGAATGAATTCATTTCTGTTCTCTAATGATGGCCTCTGGAATGTGTTCTTACAATGGCCCTTGGGTACCCAGCTGTATCCCATCACGTATTTGTCATTCTTGAGACAGACAACCACTGATATTTGTTTCACTGTAGAAATTCTCCTTGTTCACTCATAAATGAACCCAGATATGCTGGGTCCTCCTTTAAATAATATCCTTTTGTTCTTTTTATGAGCTTCTGAGAAGAAACTTCTCTCTAGGCCAGTAATAAGCTTCTGGAGTCACCCTTGGGTTGAATAAACAGATACCCTTTAAAAGAAAAGAAAAATTGTACATTTCATTTGAAGGGCTATGTCTGGGTCAGAGAGGGCACAGTAAGTTCAAAAGTTGGAGAAGAGAAAGAAGCAAGCTGAGAACATAAAAGTCCATTCTTCAAATAGTTTGCGTATTCTGAGGTCTCCAGAGATGCGCTATCTAGGAGTACTGTAACTCTGGCGGAATAGTCCACTATGATATTATACTGCACACACTTCAACCTCCTTTAGCTCAGTCCAGACAGTCGTGGCCAGGCACAGCCGAGATCCAGCCTGCATGATGCTCCATCTAGTTGTGCATCTAAAGAAGCATGATGATATTTTTTTAAATCGTAGTTAAAGATTTTGAATATAACGTGTGACTCAACATGCAAGAGAAGTGAGTACATGCTGTGAAACCAGCTCGTTGGCTGCCCACTGAGGCACGTCTTCTCTCTGTTGTCTCAGTTTCTGCAAATCTCAAGTTGTAGCTGTTTTGTCCAGTTCTTCACCCCATCGATTAGAGATAGCTGTAGGCTTACAAGGGAGTTGGGGTCCAGTGGCCATGTGCACACTAAGATGCTGTACTTTACAGGCCGGAGCCACATCAGAGGCCCGGGTTTATTCCTGATCTAACCTACAAGCTGGATATGCACATGCCAGTAACCCCACCCACTCAGGGAGGCTGAGGCAGGAGGATTGCAAGCTCGAGGTTGACTTGAACAACATAGAGGAACTGTCTAAAAATCAGCTGGGCATGGTGGCACATGCCTCTGGTCCCAGCTTAGAGACTAAGGTAAGATAATCACAACAGGGAGACTTTGTTTTTAAAAATACGGTAGTGAAAGTGCCCCTCAGCTCTATCACTGATGATTTCCTTCCAAGTGAACTTTTCCTTTTAGGTCAGTAACTCCCCTGAACCCACAGTCCTGAGAGGGTTGGCAGATGTCAACCCCCATTTCTCCTGTTCCCTCAGGTGACACAGTATGGATCAGAAGGCCTCCCGCCCTACTGAAGCACCTTCTAGGGTTTCCTGCCCACCTCAAAATCTAAGCTCCTTATGGAAATCTCGAGGCTTGTGTAAATATCCAGTGAACTCCCCCATCCTTATGTCACCAGCCTCCATGGTCCTGAGCTCTAGCTTCTTGCAGTCCTTTCATGTCACATCTCACACTACTTGTCCATGTGGAATCTTTCACATCTTGGCCTTCCCCAGTCTTGTCTTGCTAGACTCATAGCAGACCTTAAAAGCCACTGGTCTGGGAGCTGGCCCTGTAGCCTAGTGGTTAAGGGAGCTGGATCCTACACAGCCAACCATGGCTCAAATTCTGGCCCTGGTAGCTTGGAAAACATGCTGGTATGTGTGTGTGCATGTCCAAAATTTCAACAGGATGGAGAAATGGAGGAGAAGGGATTGTGGTGTAACCACATCCTTTTAGGGGTGCTTTCTCTCT
>NW_006207284.1:1194398-1218647 GCF_000334495.1 Tupaia belangeri chinensis
CTCCTTTTTTAAACTCCCTTTCGCTCTCTGGTGAGTATATCCAGTCTCTGGCATCATACCTCTAGCAATAAAAATTTAAAAAAAAAAATTTTTTTTAAGCCAAAAACAGGGACCAGCAGTTAGCATAATGGCTATGTCTCTGAACTCCCATATAGCTGTGGTTTGAGTCCCAAACCCGGTGGCTTAAACTCATGCTGGGCACGTGTGCTTGCATGCGTGTGCAAGATCCCGAGAGGAGAATAGAGGAGAAGGGATTGTGGTGTGGCCATCCCCCCAGAGGGGATTTCTCTCTCTTTCTCTCTCTCTCTCTCTCTCTCTCTCTCTCTCTGGTGAGCCCATGTGCCTTATAGCAAAAACCTCTCCAAAAAAAAAAAAAAATAGCCAGAAGTCTGTTTTGAACTTCTAGCCTTTCAGAAATTTTAGCCTAACTCTTTGTGCCACTTATTGCTTCGGTTTTACACCACAAGGTATTGAATATGTGCTGACCTCACCAATAACCCTGTGTCCTTAACTGCCTGTCTAGGGGCAGTGACTATGCATCCATTCAGCAGGTGTCTAAGTTTCCTCATGTGCCACACTGTGCTATGAGAATGCAAACATGACCCAACAGCCGTGAGCCCTGCCCCAGGGAGCTTGCCTGTGAGCTAATGATAGTTGCCAGCTTCTTCTGGAATGCCTCCTAGATATAACACACTGAGCTAAGCACAGCTTTGTCCATATAATCTTCATCACAGCTTGAAGTATGCGGGTTTTTCTTATTAGCCTTTTACACATGAGGTGCCTGAGACATGGAGATGGCAAGTCATTTGCGTGGGGTCCCACACCTAGTAAGGGGGAGAGTGAAGCTGTAAAACCTGGTCTATAGACTTTAAAGCCATATTCTCAACCCCTCCCCAGGCTGTCCCAGGTGTTGGTGCCAGTGTTACATGAGTCAGTGGAGGACTTTGTAAGTTCTGCATGAACCGTGTCCTTGACTTTCATGTACCCTGTTCTCTTTCCATAGATTGAGCCATATATGCCGTATGAATTCACATGTGAGGGGATGCTGCAGAGAATCAATGCTTTCATCGAAAAACAGGTAAGGCTCATCAGGTCTGCTTTGTCCTGCTTCCTGGTACCCCAGAGGACTCCCGAGAATAGTTAAGAGTCGCTGTGTTCCTAGAAGCTGGATAACGGCTTGCTGAAATTCTAAAGCAGCAAAGTCATGGCCTTTCTAGGGGACTGGTCTTTCCCTGGGGTAAGTACATCCTTGATAGCAGCAGCAGGTCTAATGGGATCTCATACCAGGATTGACCGAGTGGCCATGATGGAGACCTCCCAACCACCAAGGCCTGCATCAAGTGGGTTCTGAGGGGCATCACGAAGACTTGAAGGGGCCATCCCCCCAGAGGGGATTTCTCTCTCTTTCTCTCTCTCTCTCTCTCTCTCTCTCTCTCTCTGGTGAGCCCATGTGCCTTATAGCAAAAACCTCTCCAAAAAAAAAAAAAAATAGCCAGAAGTCTGTTTTGAACTTCTAGCCTTTCAGAAATTTTAGCCTAACTCTTTGTGCCACTTATTGCTTCGGTTTTACACCACAAGGTATTGAATATGTGCTGACCTCACCAATAACCCTGTGTCCTTAACTGCCTGTCTAGGGGCAGTGACTATGCATCCATTCAGCAGGTGTCTAAGTTTCCTCATGTGCCACACTGTGCTATGAGAATGCAAACATGACCCAACAGCCGTGAGCCCTGCCCCAGGGAGCTTGCCTGTGAGCTAATGATAGTTGCCAGCTTCTTCTGGAATGCCTCCTAGATATAACACACTGAGCTAAGCACAGCTTTGTCCATATAATCTTCATCACAGCTTGAAGTATGCGGGTTTTTCTTATTAGCCTTTTACACATGAGGTGCCTGAGACATGGAGATGGCAAGTCATTTGCGTGGGGTCCCACACCTAGTAAGGGGGAGAGTGAAGCTGTAAAACCTGGTCTATAGACTTTAAAGCCATATTCTCAACCCCTCCCCAGGCTGTCCCAGGTGTTGGTGCCAGTGTTACATGAGTCAGTGGAGGACTTTGTAAGTTCTGCATGAACCGTGTCCTTGACTTTCATGTACCCTGTTCTCTTTCCATAGATTGAGCCATATATGCCGTATGAATTCACATGTGAGGGGATGCTGCAGAGAATCAATGCTTTCATCGAAAAACAGGTAAGGCTCATCAGGTCTGCTTTGTCCTGCTTCCTGGTACCCCAGAGGACTCCCGAGAATAGTTAAGAGTCGCTGTGTTCCTAGAAGCTGGATAACGGCTTGCTGAAATTCTAAAGCAGCAAAGTCATGGCCTTTCTAGGGGACTGGTCTTTCCCTGGGGTAAGTACATCCTTGATAGCAGCAGCAGGTCTAATGGGATCTCATACCAGGATTGACCGAGTGGCCATGATGGAGACCTCCCAACCACCAAGGCCTGCATCAAGTGGGTTCTGAGGGGCATCACGAAGACTTGAAGGGGGGCGGGAGACAGAGAGATGGTTCTCTGGTCCTGCCTTGTCTCCATTTCTCACCCTAATGAAGGCAAGGACTAAAATCATTGGTTTCTGGGTGTTCCTATAATAAAATATTTCTAGTCATTCTGAACAGGTTAGAGTTTCTTAGTGGTTTTCAAATATCTTTCAAAACAGGGCCCCCTTTTAAATGAAACTTAACATATATAAAACAGTAAAAGCAGGACTTTGGTCTCAAAGTAGGAGAGGATGCTGAGAGTCTCGCCACCCCCAGCCAGGTTTGGACACTACAGCTGATGGGAAAGCCAAGAGTATCATTGCTGTCATTTTGGTACATTTTAATTTCTTGGGCTTCAGAGGCCGCACACAGCTCAAGATAGACTGAGAACCTCCATGGGGAAGGGGGTATGAACTCCTTGACCAGATACCAGGATTAAACGGCTCCTCTTAAAGGGCAAAGTGGATCTGTGCACAGTAGAGAACAACTATGCAGGCTGAAAACAGAAGTGCTATGTTGAAATTTGGAGTAGTGAGATTATAGGCCCAAGGTGGGTTTCAGAGGAAGAGCTGGTCCCTGGAGGTGACTGGACCTGTGGTGACCAGATGATGGCCATGGGTGCTGCTGGCAAAGAAGGAGAACCCTGGGCCATGTGCTTCAGCTGGTGGGTCTGATATTCTGAGGTTTTATTGGCAGCAGGAGAACTTGCTGTGCAGCCAGCCACCTGCGTTCAACTCCTAGCACCAAGAGTTTCTGGTTTCGTGACTTGGGCATGTTTTTCAGCTTTCTCTGAGCCTTCACTTCCCCCTCTATAAAATGAGGATAATAATAGGACGTGCTTCATAGGGCCAATGTGAAGATTAAATGAGCTTACATATATGAGGTGTTTAGATGGGCCTTGGCCCATGGCTCCCAATAAAGGCAAGCTCCTGCTGTTTATGAGTTGATGCATTAGGTTGTCTGAAAAGTCATGATGTGTTTTGCTATGTAAAAATGTGTCATGACTTTTCCAACAACCTAATACATGCTACCATATATTCTAGTATAGTATAGTATATTGTAATGTACCATGTTGTAATACACTGTAATTATAGATATTACTCATAAGACTACCATAAGAGCTAAGTATTTGAATCATTATCTCATTTGGTCTTTATTTGACCCAAACATCACAGTGTCATCATATCTCTAGCAACCCTACGCACAGTTAATGTGCCAGCGTGTGCCAAACATGAGGTGTGTATGAGCTCGTTTAGCCCTGATCATAATCCTAGGCAGTGGTAGCAGTGACCCTGCTCTCTGGCTGATGGTAATTGCCACTCTGTTACGGAACTCACAAGTGGTGGAGTCACGACTTGCTGCTGGTTTGGCATGAGACCACAAGTGCATCGCTGGCATTAGCTGAGGTGTCAAGGAATGGCAGGTGTCTCAGGGTTTGCTTCCCAACTTCTCTCCCCTCAAAGGACTGCCCACCCTTCCTGAAGGTGCAGAGGGGCAGCTGGACCTGCTTCGTGGTTTTTAAGATGTCACATCTCTTATTACTGCCTCTCTTAAGATGGTACCCAGACCCCTGCAGCTGGTTCTGAAAGTCTTGTCCTCCTTTCTTGTCTCCACTTCTCTCAGGGAAAATATTGATAGTTACTCACCAGCAGGCATAAGTGATTCTTGATTAGGTTTACCTGGAGGCATTTAGAACTGGCCATGTAGCCTAGTGGTTGGGAGAGCCAGATCCCATGTGGTTGACCGCTGTTAGAATTCTGGCCTCAGCAGCTTGAAATACATACGTTGGGCATCCATGTGCGTGCCTGAAATCTTGATAGGATGGTGAAGTAGAGGAGAAGGGATCATGGTATGACCATGCCATGGTGGAGGAGAAGGGGTGCTTTCTCCCTCTCTCTGTCTCATCTCGCTCTTTCTCTTTCTGGAAAATGCACATGCCCTCTGGCAACTATAACAAAAGGAAAGGGGGGGGTTATGTATTTCTCCCTTGAGGTTCATGAATCCCAGCCAGCCCTTTAAAATTCTCAGGTGCTCTGTAAGTCTGTCGAGGCTTCCTTATACCCAAGAGGGTCCCATTCCTCAAACAAACCTTATGGAATACACTACAGTGCACAGGATACACCTCTCTGTGCACCGTGATATCCCAAATGACTCAAGCCCCCCTGGACCCAGAGTGCTCTGTAACTCCCAGTCGGAAGAATGAATCAATAAATGAGAAGATGAGTATGCTTTTTTCCTCCACATGTACAAGGAACCAGGAAACTTATCTTTGGCTTGTGATTTGTAAAACATGTTACTAAAATATGACTTTTCCAACAACCTAATACATGCTACCATATATTCTAGTATAGTATAGTATATTGTAATGTACCATGTTGTAATACACTGTAATTATAGATATTACTCATAAGACTACCATAAGAGCTAAGTATTTGAATCATTATCTCATTTGGTCTTTATTTGACCCAAACATCACAGTGTCATCATATCTCTAGCAACCCTACGCACAGTTAATGTGCCAGCGTGTGCCAAACATGAGGTGTGTATGAGCTCGTTTAGCCCTGATCATAATCCTAGGCAGTGGTAGCAGTGACCCTGCTCTCTGGCTGATGGTAATTGCCACTCTGTTACGGAACTCACAAGTGGTGGAGTCACGACTTGCTGCTGGTTTGGCATGAGACCACAAGTGCATCGCTGGCATTAGCTGAGGTGTCAAGGAATGGCAGGTGTCTCAGGGTTTGCTTCCCAACTTCTCTCCCCTCAAAGGACTGCCCACCCTTCCTGAAGGTGCAGAGGGGCAGCTGGACCTGCTTCGTGGTTTTTAAGATGTCACATCTCTTATTACTGCCTCTCTTAAGATGGTACCCAGACCCCTGCAGCTGGTTCTGAAAGTCTTGTCCTCCTTTCTTGTCTCCACTTCTCTCAGGGAAAATATTGATAGTTACTCACCAGCAGGCATAAGTGATTCTTGATTAGGTTTACCTGGAGGCATTTAGAACTGGCCATGTAGCCTAGTGGTTGGGAGAGCCAGATCCCATGTGGTTGACCGCTGTTAGAATTCTGGCCTCAGCAGCTTGAAATACATACGTTGGGCATCCATGTGCGTGCCTGAAATCTTGATAGGATGGTGAAGTAGAGGAGAAGGGATCATGGTATGACCATGCCATGGTGGAGGAGAAGGGGTGCTTTCTCCCTCTCTCTGTCTCATCTCGCTCTTTCTCTTTCTGGAAAATGCACATGCCCTCTGGCAACTATAACAAAAGGAAAGGGGGGGGTTATGTATTTCTCCCTTGAGGTTCATGAATCCCAGCCAGCCCTTTAAAATTCTCAGGTGCTCTGTAAGTCTGTCGAGGCTTCCTTATACCCAAGAGGGTCCCATTCCTCAAACAAACCTTATGGAATACACTACAGTGCACAGGATACACCTCTCTGTGCACCGTGATATCCCAAATGACTCAAGCCCCCCTGGACCCAGAGTGCTCTGTAACTCCCAGTCGGAAGAATGAATCAATAAATGAGAAGATGAGTATGCTTTTTTCCTCCACATGTACAAGGAACCAGGAAACTTATCTTTGGCTTGTGATTTGTAAAACATGTTACTAAAATTGTCTTCTGGAAAATGTGCTAATAAAACCGCCCCCTCCCATTACCTCCTAGAGGTAGACTTTTCTGCAGAGATCTGCCATTCACAGAAATCCAGAGATGTCGTTTTTGCTCACTGTTGGTTCATTCATCCCCTACATACGTATCAGCCAGCTGGAGTGGGCCATGGCCTGTGCTGGCAGCTGGGAAAGACAGCATGTCCAGGGCCCAGCCTTGCCCTCAAGTAGCTTCGCACCCATAGGCAGTGCCACTGCTGTAGTTAACTGCCATGTAACCCAAATGGCTTTGCCTGGCCTCTAGGGTAGGAAGGGGGAGGGAGGAGGAGGGTATCCAAAGGCATGGCGCAGTTGTGAGTTCTGAAAGCAAACTGGGAGTATAGGGAGGGCTGGACAAGTCAGGGTGCAAAGGCCTGAAAGAAAGAGAAAACATGGTGGACTACAGGAACTTTATGACAGGAGAGATGGGTGAATGAGATACAGAAGAGGAGGCAGAGCTTAAAATTATATGGAGACTAGCCCAAAAATTCATATTTGGTTTGGGGACAAAAGATAGTTAAAAAAAAAAAAAAGATAAAGGTTTTCTTGTGGGATTAGAGGCAGTGGCATTATCAGATTGGTGTTCCAGAAAAATCATTCTAAGAATGTTTTGTTGGGGGGCATTTCTTATTAAACATTCTGCCAATGTTCCATTAGAAGCAATAAAGGGCATATTTTGAGTTCATCCCAGAGATCTTCCTGAACCTAAAATGTCCCCCCAATGCCAGAGAAAACACCAGAAGTCAAGAATTTGGGGAGGTCATGGATTGGGTCTCCCACCTTTAACTACTAGCTCCAGGGCCCAATATTGTAGAACTGGGGCTGTTTGTTATTTTTGTAGCTAGAAGAATTTCTTCAAAGAGCAAGGAAGATGGAGAAGGGTGTTTTCTGGTGTGAACAGGAAAGCCTTTAGCCCTGAGGAGGAGCTTCCTGTACGGGAACTGTAGGAGTGCAGAAGCTTTAATTAGGTTGGTCTGTGCCTTCAGAGCTTTCCATGTTATCTGCAAAGCGAACACAGAAGCTTTTATCTCAGAAACCTTTCAAAGTTGTCCATCAAGCTCACCCAAGCCAGCAGGAGCCAGAGGAAGCCAATTGACAGCAATTGAGCGCACCCCAGGCTTCACTGTACCGTTGAGCAGTTGCCAGCAGGAAGCCCACGCACACCCAGCCAGCCTGGGGTGCAGGCACCCCATGGAGAAAGAATCCTGGCTTTTGGAAAACCACTTGTTCTCTTCCCTAATGCCCTCCCTCCCTTTATTATACTCAAATGTCGATTTGAATTGCACACTTTTTAAAATCAGCTCTCTAAAAGTGGTGCTGTCTGTGGCAGAGGGGGAGTTGGTGTCAAGGCAAGAAGTCCTTGTAATCTAAGATCAAGCACTATTATTCCCCATCCTGAGTGTGTCTGGGCCTGTTAAGGCTTTCATTATGTATTTCTTGGGAAAGTCTTATGTATTTGCCTCAGGCTGGAGAGTATAGCAGGTACTTTTGAAGGAATGGCAATGTTCAGATTCTTTCTGAAAAGCACACATATGCTCTTCAGCCCTACCTTCTGTATCCTGTAAAGAGCCTGTAAATAGGATGGCCAGTCATGGTCATATTAGTTTGTAAAGAGCTGTGCAATTCACGAGACAAGCATCCTGGAGATACACAGGGGAGAAGGGAGGTAACTGCGAGAGCGGCTCTGGAAACAGCCTAAGCTCCTGGGATGTTTTGCTCATCAGCACCGGTCTTAAACTCACTGGGAAGTGTTCTCCATGCAAGGACGAACCCGTTGTCTTTAATGAACCTGGATAGTACTGGGGAGAAGGAGGGGAATGGTGGAGGCAACAAGGTTGCAGGACAAGGAAAAGAAATTGGAAGGGAAGAAGGTTGGTACTACTAGGGAAATGCTTCCTCTTGGAAATTTGGCGGCCATTGTTTACCTTTCTATTCCCATTTCCAGAGAGACTGGAGGAGTAATAATTTAGCAATGGACCCTGCCTAGATTCACATCTGCTCTGCTGTCACTGAGCAAGTTACCTAACCTCTCTGTGCTCTCTCCTCTTCTGTGAAACAGAGAGAATATTCCATAAACTTGGTGGAAAAATCAATAAATTAATCTACCTTTAGGGCTAAGAACAGTGCCTGGCCCAGGCAGTCACTCTGAAAGCCTTAACTTCTCTGCTGTAGGAGCCCAGAAACCAGGCAAGGTGTGTTTTTCAAGCAACTTCATTGAGGTGTAATTTAGAGACCATAACATTCACTCTATGGCATAATGACTTTTTTTTTTTTTCTCTTTTATTAGCAAGCTGATAGAGTTATGCAACTACCACAACAATCTAGTTTTGCAACATTTCCATCACCCCAAAAGCTTGTTTGTACGTGTTTGCAATCAGTCCTCACTCCTGCCTCGGCCCAGGAAACCATTGTTCTATTTTATCTCTCTATAGAGTTGCCTTTTCTAGAGACTTCTGACTTCTTTCACTTAGAATAATGTGTTTAAGGTTCATCCATGTTGTAACATGTGTCCGAACTTTCATCTTATTGCTGAATAGTTTCCAAGAATATGGATAAACCATTTGATTTATCCATTTTCCAGTTGATGGACATTTGGGTTGTATCCAGACATGACTGTTGTGGCTATTGTAATGAGTGCTGCTCTCAACATCTGCATACAATCTCTGTGTGGGTGGACATTTTCCTTTCTCCTGGGTAGACTCATAGTTGAAGCATATGGAATGTGGTAGATTTGTGTTAAACTCGTTCACGAGGGAGCTTGTATGGGCTCATCCATAGAAATTCGTCCCTGTCATTCACTTCCTAGCCATTGTTTTTGTGAAAGTACAAATTCACCCTTCTTTTAGGAAACAGCCCAAGGGGCTGTCTTTGCACAGAGTTCATTTCCTTTGGAGAGACAACCCAGTCTGGGAATGGTAGGTACAAACCAGTAACTGAGGTGTGCTTAATCCCATCCATTTCTCAGTGTTTACTGAGCCTTCTTTGTCTGCTGGGCCCTGGACTTCCCATCTAAAACACAGATAAGACATGTGTCCTCAGACATGTGGCTGAATGTGGCCCAGACTCCATTTTCATGGCTGGATGCTGTCCCACCAACCACACCTTTCCCCTTCCCAAATTCCTGTCCTTACTTTCTCTAGATCCTACCGCCAAACTTGTATGTCTAAACCTATCCTCTTGGTTCCAAAAGGGTGGGTTTCCACAGAAATCCACTTTCAGCTAATATAGTAAATCTTTTGTTTGTTTATTTTAATTTCCATAAGACATTTGTACTTGAAAGAGAGACAGAGGAAAGGAGAAAGCAACCCTCAATGGGGCATGGTTCACTCTACAATCTCTTCTCCATTTCTTCATCGTGTGGGGATATAGGGTATGCCCCTGGAATGTTTTGTCAAACCGCCATGACCAGGATTCAAACCACATGGTTGGCCATGTGAGAACCAGCTCCCTTAACCACTATAGGCTACGGGGCTGGCCTTACACTCAGTCTTTAATAGACTTAATAACTGTTCAAGATGTGGCAGGACTGGGTGAGGGTGCAGAGTTTAAGGAGAAGACCCCATTACAGTACTCAGCGTTCTCTTCCTGGTTCCCAGCCAACCAAGAGGGAGGGTCGGGCAGCTCCCCCTACCTTGCGTTTTTCTCCCCCGTCCTGACCCTCAGTCTTTGCTAGCTCTTTTGGTATTTTTGTCAATGACATTTTCTTCATGCTTTTCCTCAGGTGGTGCCAATGGCAGTACCCTAATCTTGTTTTAACAGTGGGTCGTGCTCATTGTTTAGAACGTTGCTTTCCCTCATGCGTTTGTTGGTTAATAGGCCTTTCTTGTTATGGTTTATAGTTACTGCATAGATGTTTCAGAACAATCAAGCACATTTAGGGAATGTGGTGACTGACTGAAAAAATAGTTAGA
Organism: Tupaia belangeri chinensis; assembly: GCF_000334495.1. NCBI lineage: Eukaryota > Metazoa > Chordata > Mammalia > Scandentia > Tupaiidae > Tupaia > Tupaia belangeri. The sequence continues at coordinate 1,204,425 of NW_006207284.1, forward strand.
GAGGGATGCAGATGCTCTATGCACTAAGTGGGCTCATTAACCAGACTAGAAAATTTTTTTGGTATCTCATCTTTGCTGCATGAGAAGCTATACTGGGTTAGAATAGTCACCTTTCCACTTCTACCGTTATTAAAGACCCAGGATGCCAAAAGCATTCAGTTCAGTCCAATAACTCTTTACTGAGCACCAGTTTTCTGCAAAGCACCTTGTTAATGGTAACCCACTAACTCCTATTCAGCCTACAAATCCCAGCCCAGAAGTCCTGAAGACTTATCTCCTGGAAGAATTCTCTAATTGCTACCACCACCACTCTTGCTCTTCCCAGTGACCTTTACATCCTATTTGGGCATCTTTTTTGTACTGTTCTGTGATTTAAGTACTGGCTTCTCGTAGTAAATGTATACTGAATCTCTGAGCTTCCAACTATGCTCCTTCGTATTTGTATTTCTGACAGCCAGGAAAGCTTTAGTAGTCTTTGCAAAGTTTTGAATGACTGAGGAAGCATTGGAAGCCAAATTAGTCATTTCTGTGAAGGTTTGTTGAACAAAGATACTTCAATCTGCTCTCTGTCCCCTTGCTCTCTCCTCTGCTTGGCAATAGCTTCTTGTCTCTCTGCTTTTCCTTTCCATCCCTGCAGTCTGATCCCAGTATTGCAGATCCAGAAATCTCCACAGGCTTCCATCTCACTGTGAGGAAAAGTGAGCACTACACTGGTCCCCGAAGCTCTGTGTCCCTGAGGCCTCCCAGGCCCCATCTCCTCCTTCGTCCTGCTTCTAACCCACATGCTCTACCTAAGCCATCCAGAAGTCTCTGCTTCTCCCATGACATCCTCTTACCAGAGCCTCTGGTCCTGGTTCTCTTCAGCCAGGATTATTCGTGAGAGATGCCAGCATGGCACTCTCCTTTACTTCCTTGGGTCTTCCTTCAAATGCCACCACCTCAGTGATACCTCAACTGGAAGCTCCCCCAACCCAACAATCACACTTGCTTCTTTTCCAGAACATTTACCCACCATTAACATACTTTATATAATTTATTTTTTCTGTCTCCCTCGCCATACATGTACTCTATGAAGGCACAGGTTTTTGGTTCCTTCTGTTCAGACTCATCCCCACCCCAAGGGCCTGGTAAGTCCCTTGTGTATAGTCGTGATGACAGCACCTTGATGGTGGTATTTGTGTCAGGCACTTTTCTGAGCACTTTATACATTATGATTCATTTAATCCCCTCTACATTCTTGGGAGGTAGCAAGTGTCATTTTCTTCATTTGACAGTTAAAGACACTGAGGCAAAGAATGATAATATATGGGGTCATCAGAAAAGTCATGACACATTTATGCATAGAAAAACACCTCATGACTTTTCTGATGACCCAATAACTAGCCAAGATCCCTTGGCTAATAAAGAGCACTAAGGTTCAAACCCAGCAGCTTGAACTCTGAACCCTTAGGTTTTTCTCCTTCTCAGTAAGTAGATGTTGAATGAATAAATGAGTCTTACGGTGAGATCAGGCTGCTGGTCTTGCCATATTAGCCTGTGCTGTAGTTGAATGGAATAAAGACCTCCAGCCTCTGTAGGTACTCAGGGTGTTTGCTCCTGTTGATGAACAGAGGCTTATAACAGGGGCTTCCTTGTTATTTATGCCTTGCAGGCAGCTAGGTATAGGTCACAGTCTTGTCTCCAAGGCTATGAGTTCTCACATTCAATGCAGCCAACTCAGCTTCTACCACAGACCTGGCAACAGATGACGATCCACCTCAGATCATTATGGTTAACATCTCAAGGTTCCTTCTGAGCGGTCATGTCATCTGCTCTCTTAGGGAATATATAAGAAGTGAACAACACATGATATTATCCCTATTTATGCATAGAAAAACACCTCATGACTTTTCTGATGACCCAATAACTAGCCAAGATCCCTTGGCTAATAAAGAGCACTAAGGTTCAAACCCAGCAGCTTGAACTCTGAACCCTTAGGTTTTTCTCCTTCTCAGTAAGTAGATGTTGAATGAATAAATGAGTCTTACGGTGAGATCAGGCTGCTGGTCTTGCCATATTAGCCTGTGCTGTAGTTGAATGGAATAAAGACCTCCAGCCTCTGTAGGTACTCAGGGTGTTTGCTCCTGTTGATGAACAGAGGCTTATAACAGGGGCTTCCTTGTTATTTATGCCTTGCAGGCAGCTAGGTATAGGTCACAGTCTTGTCTCCAAGGCTATGAGTTCTCACATTCAATGCAGCCAACTCAGCTTCTACCACAGACCTGGCAACAGATGACGATCCACCTCAGATCATTATGGTTAACATCTCAAGGTTCCTTCTGAGCGGTCATGTCATCTGCTCTCTTAGGGAATATATAAGAAGTGAACAACACATGATATTATCCCTACTTTACATGTGCGAGCATGCAGAGAACACTGAGAGAGATCCGTAAAGTCCTGTGGCCCAGAGTCTTAACCCAGATCCCCTGCTCCCACCTGCTGTGCTTACTGATGACCCTGTCAGGCCTCCCTCTGTTCTGTTTCATGTGTCCAGTCTTTCCAGATGGTTTACCACGCTTTAAGAAGGTCCTGCTGCTGTCTTTACTATTCTTGATCCTGTCGGCCCCCAGACCACAGAGGGGATGCCAGACCATCCTCTTGGTGAGCACCAGCAAGGCTCGTGGGAGCCACGTGTTCAGATGCAGAATTGCATTGAGCATGCCTGTTAAAGAGACCCTCAAAAAGGCTGGCTGCCGTGATTTACAAAGAAGTAATGGAGTCAGCACATCAGCCCTGAAGCATAGCCTGAAGGGCAGTTTCCATTTTCCAAGCCTTATGGTGCCACCCTCCCCAGCTCAGGAGAGGTAAGGATGTCCATTCGTCCAGGGCTACCCCAGCTTCTGCAGGTGTCTCTGAAAGCTGTACAGGGCATGGGCAACCCTTCCAAAAAGGGGTATGAGGAGGAAAATGAATATTTATGGAGAATCTGCCATTTGCAAGGATTCTGCCCAGAGCCTCCTTTACTTACAGTCTGCTAGCATCACTCTGATCATTCTGCAGACGAGAGGAGGCAGGACCAGGCTGAGTAACATACCCCTATCACCACAGTGCTGGGGCCAGGCCTCAAATTCAATCCTCTGACTTGAAGCTCATTGCTTCAACACATCACCTCCTAGTTAAATGAAGCCACGTCTCTTGCCTGACTTTGGACTGTTTCCTGCACCACACAAGATTGAAAATGAATATGGAGCAGAGATTTTTTAGGACTCCAACCTCAATTGGTACAGAGGTACTACCCTCACTGCCCACCGTTTGCAGGGGTCATGTGAAGAAGGGAAGTCCACAGCTTTCTTATAAGCCGTAAGAGCCAGAATTTGAGCTTCCAGCCTTCATGGGTTTCCATTTCCCAAGCTTAATCCAGAGCTTGGCCAAGCTAAATCCAAGAAATTCCTATTTGGCTTTTTCTGACGTAAGTGGTATGATCTGATTTAGATTTCATGACTGCCTATCTCAGCCAGTCGCACAGTAGGCTTTGGTCTATGATGGATTTAAAATATCTTCATTATAGTATTTAAAGGCTATAGAAGTCATCCATTTGCTCATGAAGAATTATAAGCAAAAGAACTACACTTAACCTTTTCTAAATGCCCTTGCCAGACTCAGCTCTGATCATCAATAACTCCATTATCATTGTGTGCTTTCGTCCTTCCTATGTGATGACAACCATTCTGATGGGGTGGACATTGTCAGGGGCCAGCTATTTGGTTTCCACATATCGTCACATAAGAGAGTTACAGCCACCAGTGAGCCTTCAGGGTACCATAGGTCTGTGTAGTCACGCCATCACCCTTTAACAGTATCCAGACCCAAGTTACTGGGCTACCTGCGGTTAGCAAGGGCATCAACTGTGCTCACTACCATCCCCATTAGATGGAGTCAGATGAGCGTCTTCCCGCCACTGGTCTGTCTCCAGTGGGACCAGGGCTATGTGCGCCCTAGGACACTCTGCTTGTCCACCCACCGTGAATCCTTTTAGAAGATTAAGCTGTATTCTTTTTTCTTCCTTTTTTTTAGAGATTTTTTACTATAGGACATGTATAATCTCCGGAAAGAGAGAGAGAGAGAAAGCAAGAAGTCACCCCCCTGGGGGTATGGCCATGTCACAATCCCTTCTCCTCTGTTCCTTTCTCAGGATTTGGGGCACACACGCACTCATGCCCACTGTGAGTTTCAAGCCTCCAGGTCCAGGACTCGAACTGTGGTCAGTCATGTAGGTGTCCAGCAGCATAACCACTATGCCTCCTGCTAGCCCCTAAGCTGTATTCCAATATCCATAAATAGCTCAGTATATGAGGATATTTCAAAAAGTTTATGAGAAAATAGAACTAAAGTATGAGTTTATTTGGCACCAAAAAGATTTTCAAATCCATGCACAGTAGTTTTTTGTTTTTTTTCTTTGAAGACCACCTGTCTTTCTGTCATTTCTGAACTATTAGACCCTTCTGGAATTCTCTTTTCTGTTGAAGTGAATCACCATTCTAATTTTCCCACCCACTGTGCCATGAAGCATTTCTGTTTGTGAAGCGCCACATTCGCTCATGCTCAAGGGGCTGAGTCCCTCCTCATAGGAGGGTGTGGACATAGCTTACTTAAAAATATGGTCGTTGGGGAACCAGCAGTTAGCGTAATGGCTATGTTGCTGGACTCCCACGTAGTCGTCCGCAGTTCGAGTCCCAGACCCGGTGGCTTAGAACTCACACCAGGCGCGTGTGCGTGCGTGCCCAAGATCCCAAGAGGAGAAAGGAGGAGAAGGGATTGCGGCATGACCATCCCCCCAGGGGGTGATTTCTCGCTTTCTGTCTCTCTATCTCTCTCTGTCTGTCTGGCAAGCGCACGCGCCCTATAGCAAAAACCTCTCAAAAAAAAAAATATATATATATATATGGTCGTTGATGTGAGGACATGCGAATACAAGCGACACCAAGTGTTCAGACCCACCAGCTCCTCTCTCAGCGTGTGACAGTGTCACCTCTCTCGTAGTCCGTTTTCCTATTGCTGTAACTGGGCAATTCATAAAAAACGAAGTGTGTTCCATGCACAGTTTTGGAGGTCTGAGGCCCAGGGACTGTATCTGGTGAGGCCTTTCTGGCTGACTCCACTCTCTGTAGAGTCCTGAGGAGGTGCAGGTCATTACATGGTGGGAGGACAAAAGTTTCTCTGTGTCTATCTCAGGTTTGACCTCCTTTCCTCTTTTATTACTAGTTTTTTTAATTGCTAGAGGGTGTGTGTACTCACCAGAGAGAGAAGGAGAAAGCGCTCCTCCGTGGGACATGGTCTTACCACAATCCCTTCTTCATTTCTCCACATGTTGAGATTTTGGGAACCGAGGCACTCCTATTTGGCATGTTTTTAAAGCTGACAGGGCCAGGCTTTGAATTATAATCAGCCATGTGGAATCTGGCTTCCTTAACCACTTGGCTATTGGGTCAACTTGGCCCTACCTCTCAATGCCACAGTCAGATAGAGATTTTCCGCTTTTAATTCTTTCACAGTGTAGTCAAGCTTCCAACACATGAACTTTTGAGGACAGTCAAGCTGTCACAACTTCCTGTAAGGAGGTGAGAAGAAGCAGGGCCCATAGGAAATCGTCAGTATCAACATCTCCATCTCTCTAATGGGGAAACAGGCATTTTGCCCTAAGGTCCACACATCTAGGAAAAGGGAGAGACAGGATGCACCCTCAGAGCTGGCTGCCTGCGGAGGCCTGCAGCAGGGTTGCTTTGCTCTCTGTTGTTGTTTTTTTCTTCATTAAAAGCAATGCAAACACAAGAGCCCTGAGAAGGTGGTAGGGAAGCAAGCTGAATGCAAGAGCCCCCTGGATACAGCTCTGGCCAGCCTGTTCCAGGGCCAGGTGCACTCTGCTAAGGACTCACCCAGCAGAGTGAGGCCCTGTGCCCGCCTGCAACTCCCCACGTGACACACTAGAGTGGGGCATGAAACATTTCCTCTGCCTCTGCCTGTGCCAGGGGCCCTGGGCCTGAGGAAGAATGAAGTATTCCAGAAGGACGTCTGCAGAAAGATAAATTTGTTTACCACTCTTGACCCTCTTACTCCATTTCACTTCTCAGCAGCAGCCATGCTGACAGGGATGTGCTTGGCACAGCACATGCATGTTCATGTGTGTCTCCCCCAATGCACGCCACAAGCAGAAACGTACTCTGCATCACCCTTCACCCTGCTGCTTTGACATCTCAGTGTGTCTTGGAGATGTTTGTGTCAGTACCGACAAACCTTCTTTTAGGCCAGTCCCATAGCCTAGTGGTTAAGGGATCTGGATCCCACATAACTGACCATATAGTTCAAATCCTGGCTCCAGTGGCTTGAAAAATACACCAAATGTGTCTGCGTGCCCAAAATCCTGACGGGATTGAGAGGCAGAGGAAAAGCGAGTACAGTGTGACCGCACCCATTGTGGGTGCTCTTTCTTCTCCCTCTGTCTCTGGCACACATTCGCACTCTGACAGATGAAAGGAGAGGAGGAGGAAGGAAGGAAACCCGTCTCTTTCTTTGCTATTATTTGGTTTTGAGCAGTTATCCATTTAAATACAGCTTTTTAAATCGTTTGGAATAGTATTTATTTATTTATTTATTTATTTATTTATTTATGTATTTATTTTTGGAGAGGTTTTTGCTATAGAGCTTGTGTGCTCACCAGAAAGACAGAGACAGATGGCGAGAAATCACTCCCCTGGGGGATGGCCACACTGCGATCCCTTCTCCTCCATCCTCCTCTCGGGATCTTGGGCACACACGGACACGCGCCCGAGATCATTTGGAATCCTTGGTGTCTCCTATGATGATACTGCTGTGCTGTACTGCTGGCGTGTGTAAGTTTCTTTGCACACGTGTTCCCATTTACCTGTGGGGTGAATTCCTACAAGGGCAGCAGAGCCCAGGATCCTAACCACCCCTGGGCACTCCGGTGGCCTGGCCCACCCCATTGGAGTTAAACCCAGCTCCTCAGGTCTCCTGCACAGAGGGCCCCTTCAGCAGGCTAGGTGGCCGGGGAGTTAGAGGAGGTCTGCTAGTGTGCTGTGGTCAACGTGCAAGCAGAGCAAGCTCTGGGTGCCCATGCAAAGTGTGCAAAGTGTGCTCCCATCCCTGGTTACCGACCCAGGTTGCTTTGGGCACAGCTGAAATGGGAGCTGTGTTCCCAGGTCAGAGCCCACCTCCTCTCCGGCTTCTCTTCTTAACGAGCTGTCACGGCGTGCTGTACCGGGTGCTCCTGCTCCTCCAGTTCCCCGTGTGCCCGTGTCCTCCTGGACGTGCTGCTTTCCTCCACTTCCTCTAGACTCAGGAAGGCCTGGTCCTGCTGCCCCTCACTGAGCTCCCTGTACCCCTCTGAGCAAGTGTCCCATTCCTGTCGGTGTAGCTGAGTCAGAGCAACATTGGAATGCTTTTCAACCAACCAGCGCTGAGTCCTTCCCAAGGGTATGACTCCAAGTTAGGCGACAGAGATGCCTGCAGGCTCCGGTTTTACCTTCATGTCACATCGGAATCCTGCCACTGAGATAGAACTAGAGCTTGTGAAGTGATGTCATACTAAGTAACTGTCGAATTAGACACAGTGTCTTTGGAATCAGAGGAGGGGACAGCTGGAGATGGACCTTCAGGGCAGAGGCTGCCGGTACAAGACTGTGTGATTGATTGATGGTGGTGATGGATAGCACGCTTTATGGGCAGTCTTGGTGCTGTGTGCATCAGGACTCTTTCCTCAAGCCCTGTCCATGAGGTACCGTTGTTTGTGATGAGGAAGATGGTGGTTGTGAGGTCAGAACATGGCCCAGGGGTTTGTTCTCGCTGAGCCCTATCCAGCCTCCCGACTTCCCCTTCCGGACTCTCTTTCACCACGGTGCCTCCACTGTCTGGATCACTCGGCAGAGCTGAGGTCACCAGTTGCACCCTTGGTCTCTTTGCTGATGGCTTCTTTGTCATTCTAGGACTTCTGCCATGGGCAAGTGATGTGGCCGCCCCTCAGTGCCCTGCAGGTAAAGCTTGCCGAGCCGGGACAGTCCTGCAAGCAAGTGTGCCAGGAGAACCAGCTCATCTGTGAGCCTTCTTTCTTCCAGCACCTCAACAAGGACAAGGACATGGCCAAGTGAGTGCGTTGGGCTGGCTGGGGTGAGGAGTGCAGCTAGCCTCTGTAGACGTCAGCTCACCTTCTGGGTTCGAGCTGGCTTGATATATATGAAGCTTCAGTGTCTTAGTGTGTGAGCTGCAGGGGAAAGGTGCAGGCAGGGAGCAGATTGCAGCAGGATCCCCGCTCCCTTCCCCAGAGAGGGCTAGCTCAGTGTTTTCATGGTTAGGTAAGATGACATCACCTGGCTTGCTGGTGTATTTAGAATTTGAAAGGGTGTGTTGTATTGCATAAATAAGGCCATACTGGGGTAGGATGTTATGGGCACTGTTTATTTTGCTACTGTTGCACCCAAGAACATGGGAGCCTGAGATCTTGTTCCCCCAGGGTCAGGGCTCATGGCTGCATTCCGAGATGGAGACCGAAGTGGGATTCTCACACAGCGTGACTGATTTCCAGCCAGGCAGGAGTTGGGGCTGGCCCTGTGTGGCTTCAGGCTCAGTTAGAGCTGTGGCTCTCTGTGCATGGCCTGGTGGTCTGAGCTGGCCTGGCCCTCCTGTGGTATATCCTCAAACGTGGTATAAAACTGGTTTTGGAGAGAGTATGGCCTCCAACCTCCGGCCTGCAAGGAGGCTCTCCTGATCCAGGATATGGGGGGCGAGGGGGTTCCTACTTTCTTTTTCTTTTTATTGGTGGACCAGGCCCAGAGGCTGCCTTGGGTCCGCTATCAGAACAAAAGCTCAGACCTGAAGAGGGACGTGGGTGTGGCACCCTGCTCTGACCAGGGAAGCTTTGTGAGAGCAGTGGGGTCTGACATGTAGGGCACCTCTGCTAGTTCTGGAAGCTTCAGTTCCACAGCAAATCCTGGATGCCACGATTCCACGAGGGCCTTTGTTCCCCTTGCATATAGCTTCTGGAACAGTGTGGCTTTCTGAGAACCCACACCGTCGCATTCCCGTGAGGGCTCTGAAGCCACTCAGTACAGATCCAAGGCTGTACACAGTGTGCCTGCCTCAGCCCAGCCCTGGGAGAGGAAACGAGAAGCTGCATCCTGGGATGGGGACCTGAGTGGGATTCCGGTATGGCGCAGCCTCCTTCCCACCCAGGCAAGAGTCGAGGCTGTCAGCCCAGATACCAGGCTCAGGGCCTGGCTCAGAGCTGGTGCAGGCCCCCCCATACAGCAACTCACCTGCAGGGCAAGGGTCTAGGTCAGTGGGGACAGGAAGGGGAACCAACAGCTGGGTAAGTGGCAAGTGTCCAGTTCCCTCTGTTCCCTCAGTTTCTGCATCTGTGAAATGGGCACATCCAGTGTTGGCGAGATAATCCGCAGCCCCTGCCGAAAGCAGAGCACAGTGGCCCCTTCTGCCAGAGAGCCTTGGGCAGCAAAGTAGGCCCCGGACCACAGGGCTGGGACAGAAAAAGCCAGCCCCCTGCCCTGACCTCCCTCTCTACTTCACATGCTGTGGAGTCCATGAGAGCAGAAAGACTTGGCGTGGGGCTGCCCTACAGCCAGGCCCCGTATCACAGGATCGCTCAGCCGCACCCCACTGCAGAGACTTGGATCTTCTTACCGGGAGGCTGGAATGAATGCTAATTTTGCAATAAAGCCATCTGAAATTAGTTCTCTGGACACAAGAGCCCTGCTGAATAACTTGTTGGTGCATTTGTAAATACCAATAATGTTGTCAAACCCAGCTCTCTGGCAGTTTATTGAGCGCCTCCTCCACACGGAGGCAATCCTGGCACATCCATATTCATGGCCAATTCGCAATTAGTGCTCCTCCAGGCTCATGCTTCTTTTCCTTCTCCAACTCGGGGCCCCAGTTCTGAGCCAAGCTAACGCTCCTTTTGGTCTGTGAGGGTCCACTGCCCTCATGATGTGTGTGAATTTAATGTATGGCATGAATGGAGCTTTTGGAGCATCCTGTGTGGTCTTGAGCAGGGAGAATCAGGCAGCTGGTCTCTGTGCCTGCAGGGTGCAGGCGAGTGCTGAGCGGCCACGGCGGAGCATGTGCAAGCAGGAGCAATGTCCTCTGGATACGACTCCACCCTGACTGGGTGTGGTGGCATACAGGCAGGGGACTAGAAGGTGGAGAGCCCTGGAGAGTGCCAGCGTCACTCCAACGTAGCCCCCTGGAGGACTTGGGCTCCATAAACAGAAACACGTATTCATGTGCCTACAATTTGTAATCTTGCCTCCTCTCAGAGTTGTATCTTCTAAACTTTAAATGGTGCTCTGAGCTGGCCTGGCCCTCCTGTGGTATACCCTCAAACGTGGTATAAAACCAGTTTTGGAAAGAGTATGACCTCCAACCTCTGGCCTGCAAGGAGGCCCTTCTGATCCAGGAGAGTGATTGGGCGGGTCTTGGTAGGGACAGGGCTAAGCAGGGCCCTCTGTGGAGGGGACTGAGGAAAGGGGTCTCTCCAGGGCAGGGCACAGGGAGAGGAGTAGCCCTGCTTCCACCCAAAAGCAAGGGCCAGGTGTCCTATCTCTGTGTGACGGGGTTAGGGGGAGCCTAAAGTTCTTGGTCTAATGCCTATGGCTGGGGGGGGGGGGGCAGCCCCAAGGGCTTTGCTCCCTTTTTCAAGAGCTAGAAGATGTTAAGTGAGGCCTATGGGCTGCAGAAGCCCCCTCTACCATTCTGTAAGAAAAGCTCTTTCAGCCAACTAGAAGAGCCAGCATCGCTGGAGAAAGGAGAGGGCGGTGGTGCGCTGTGGGGGAGGGTACGCACATGTACGTGGGACAGACGGGCAGGTGGCCCTGGGCATCTAGGAAGTAGAGGTCTCCTAGGAATTGAGGACTCCCGGGCTGTGGAGGTGTCTGGTCTCTGGGTGTGTGCAAGCGACAAGGGCAAGTTGCGAGCCTCTCTGGTGACCTGCTCACTGGTTAGCACAGATATTGGGACAGGTTCCCGCATGCTAGTAAAAAGGAGGGTCCTTGGGGCCTAGAAGACACTCAGGCCAGGGAGCTGGGTAGTGTGTAAAGCTGGCTGGGGCCTTACCACCAGAAGTCAGTTGACCTTCAGGGATCTGCCTTGTGCATGTCCGCCTGGGGCTCTGGGAGGCGCCTGCTGCCCGAGCAGCCTCACAGTGCCATGTCTTAACTCAGACCACCTGCCTGGCATGCTGCCCTAGGACACGGTTCCAGACTGAGTCCAGGAGACCCAGGTAGGGCTTTTCACAGCTGCTGACAAGTCACCCTTGCCTGAGGGTCTGAGACTGTTGTAGAGATTTCCATACTCCGGGCGAGAGTGAGCCAGGCAGGTCCCTGAGGCGAGGTCTGGCAGCCACAGCAGCTGCCCTAGATAACGCACAGTGTAAGTCCGTCTACACACCAAGGCCCCCTTCCATGTGGAAATAATTGGGCTCTGGGTACCTCTTTCTTATTGCTGGCCACCCTGGATATCCTGTGAAAGACCTGGCAACCCCGTCTCTGACTCATTCTTCCTTTTAGGAAATCTATACAACTCCCACTTCCTGTCCTCTCCCTTCATGGCCCCGTGACCTTAACCCCTTGCACACAGCCCTCCCCCACTGCACTGACAGTAAATGTGCTGGGGTACTTAGAGCAGTCAGGGGCTCCCCTGGTAAGTGCAGGAGCAAGACAGGGAGCCCTGCTCTCCCAAGCAGGCCTCGGCCGTGGGTCTCATTGGCACAGGCAGGAGGACAGGACAGCCAGGGACAAGCCGAGCAGCAGAGAAGCTGGATCCCCAGCCACTGAGCGGAGCCAGGCTGGCAGCTCCAGAGTGCTCACAGGAGCCTTGCAGATGTGCTGGGAATTGCTGGACTCCTGTTAGCCAGTGCGTGGCAACAGGGCCCAGGCAGGCGAGTAGCTCCAGGAAGCCAAGGAGAGGCAGGAATACACACGAGAAGGCTGCTTCCCGTTTGGAAACACTCAGAAGCAACGGGAAATCCTCAAATTCCCTGTTCCCCTCCCTGGCTATAAGAAGGAAGACTTCCAAGATCAAAGCAAAATGGCGATGACTGATATGTGTACGTTCAGATCATCGGGCAAGGGAGGAAGGCAGCACAACCTATGCAGATGGGCCAGGGCAGGGCCACAGTGACACTGCCAAGGACCACGGTAATACTCGCAACTACCATGTCTCGACTGCTGACCCAGAGCAAGGTGTTCCAGAAACACCCCTTTAATTCTTGAAGTTCAGGATTACGTACCTCCTCTAACAGAAGAGAAAACTGAGCCACAGAGAGGCTCAGTCATTTGTCTAGGGACACAGCTCCTAAGAGATGAAGCTAGGACTCAAACCCAGGTCTGTTCATCCCCCTTACATGCTCTCCTCTGAACTCGGGCACCATACCATCCCCACCTGGTACTCGTGCAGGGCCCCAGGGAGGCCCTAGTCTGGGGAGCCAAGGTGGGTGGCAACGGCGCGTACCAGGTGAGAGGGAAAGGTGGCTCTTCTGGGAATTAGAAAATCCAGGATATTCTCGTCCCCCAATCAGTGGTCCCAGTCCAGGGGAGTGCAGCCCGGAGGAGCCCCAGCCCACAGAGGGCTAAGCTGTTGTGGAGGATGGCGGGGAGCCAGGGCACAGGCTCGGGAGTGGGGCCTGGATGCCTCTCTGCCGTCCTGAAGCCACAGCCCGCTTGTCTCTAACCGGGGGTCACGGCTGCTATGGTGGACGGTGGCAGCGGAGGCCTAGTGATCAGTGCTCCGGGACAGCCCCTTCTACCCAGTTCTCCCCAGTGGGGGGGGGGGACAAAGGCCCTGTAATAGGAGTCTCCTTAAACTCTTCATGAAATTGTTACATGTGCTGATTTTTTCAAGACGGAATCTCACTGTCTTGCAGTCCTCTTGCCTTAGCCTCCCAAGTAGCTGTGACCACAGGCGCGTGTCACCGTGCCCAGCTCTTTAGAGTGGGCCAGGAATCAAACCCAGGCCTCCCACATGGCCTCAGCCTGCCAAGCAGCAGCATCTACCAGCACGTGCTACCAGAGCTAGGCCAAAAGAAAAGGTTAAACAGACTTGGAAAAGATATTTAAATAGGCACAGCGTTGTCCCAGTCTCACTCCTCAAAAGCAGTCATTGCTAACACTCACGAGCTGCCTTCATGACCTTTCCCACACACGCACACGCACCAGGGTGGTGGCACTGGACGACCTGTCCCGGAGCTTGCTTTCCCCCGGACGGCTTTCGTGCTGGTGCATGCATTTCTCCCATAATTGATTTGGCCGTTCCCCTCTTGGTGAATATTCAGGTCGTTCCTAGTTTTACTCCATTGTACCGTACTTCACGGAGCAACCTTGAGCACACAGCTCTGCACACGGGGCCTGGCACAGACCTGCCTTTCTCAAGCCTAGGTTCCTGAGAGAAATAGAGACTTTCAGGGTCAGAAGGGGCACCCTTTTGTTTTTTAAAGTGGAAGAACCAAGTGTCCCTCTTAAGAGGTAGGCTGAAAGGGCTCACAGCAAGGACAAGCTCTGTCCCCTACATCTCCAACCCAGGTGCCTTCCTCTTCCTCTCCAGGTATGCGGTGACCTGCCAAACCTCAGAGCTGGCCAAGGACATCCTGGTGCCCTCCTTCGACCCCAAGGACAAGCACTGTGTGTTTCAAGGTGACCTCCTGCTCTTCAGCTGCGCAGGCGCCCACCCTAGGCACCAGCGGATCTGCCCTTGCCGGGACTTCATCAAGGGCCAGGTGGCACTCTGTAAAGACTGTCTATAGCGGCCACCTGCTTGGCCCCACACTCGTTCTGCTGGGGAAGACAGTGGCTCCAGCCCCTTTGGGCAGGGCCAGGGGGCAAAGGTAATTCAGGGACTCAGGCCTGAGCCTGAATTATGTGGTCGAAGGTTTCGATTTGGTATCGCTCCCACTGCGGTCAGAGCATCCCAGCGGAGTTTTCACCAAAACAAGACGAGCAGATGTCAGGCCGGGAGCCTGGCACGTCGTTTCTATTTTTTGAGGAGCAACTGTGGGGAGACTCTGTCGGTTCAGCTGCTCCAGGGTAAAAAGAGAGTCTCGAGATTCACTTAAAACAGAACAAGAGGAGAAATGGAGCTGGTCGGAAAGAACTCTGAATGGGAACATTCCTAAATCCACTAACTTATTTATTTGGGGGGGGGGGGGGGGGGGGGAGGGGGGTCGAT
>NW_006207284.1:1219064-1225092 GCF_000334495.1 Tupaia belangeri chinensis
GGGATGCTGAAGGCTGCAGTGTGGGGATCCCAGATCCTCAGCGGATGGTGGAGAGCAGAACTCCTGCTTCAGAAACACAGCCAGCGTCTCCAGGGTGCTGTGGTGGAGCTGATCCTGTGCTTGAGATGGCAATGGGCAGCCAGGTGCCCCCTTGGCCGAGGGGCCATGTCTGCATTGTCCAGGAGCCCAGCCAGGAGTGGAAGACCAGGCTGCCTTGCAGTTGAGAGGGGCCCCTTTCCTCGGTGTTCCCCACGTACCCACTCACCTCGGTCCCAGTTTCCAGTTAGAATCCTTGTAGGAAAGAAGTGCAGGATCAGAGAACACGTGTGCTGCTATGCAGTGCGCTCGCCCTCGCCCTCCCTCCCTCAGGCGGCCATTAGAGATGTGGGACTCAGCACTGCCTTGGACTTGGTGGGCTGGGGCTTAGAGGATGGTCTCTGAGCCGAGGTTGGATGGAAGAGTCATTCCTTGAGAGCCAGTATAGACCAGAGCTGGACTTCTGACACGTGGGCATGGATTGCATCCCCTCCAATGTTTATGACCAACGTCCATGGGGTGCGGCTGGGGGTGAGCTTGATACTCTCTGGGGGCTGGATAAGGAGCGCTGTCCTGACCGCTTACCTGTGGGCATGACTTTCACGGGGTGGGAGTCAAATGCTGGCTTTTATTCCAGGCAGGATTATTCTGAGGGAGATGCATAGCAGTGGGGTGAGCCATCTGCAGGAGAGCCTGGTCAGACATATTGCACCCCACTTTCTAATTGCTGGAGCCCCCACACCCACTGAAGCATTGCTCCCCTACTCTGTGGCCAGTCTGAGTTTCCTGTGAAGCCCCTGACTCCGCCATGCCAGTGAAAGTGGGCCCTCTTCTCCCTCTTGCAGAAGGTCTGTGTGAACTGTTTGGAATGCCGTGGCCCCCAAGCTCTGGGCTCCATCTTCCCAGCACCCTACTTGCTGGGACAGAACAGCTGGGCAGGGCTCATGGCTGGGTGGGCCTTCAAGAAGTGAGGAAAAGGAAGAATTCTGCTTCATGGGCACCAGGGAAAGTGTGGAGCCTGTGAGTCTGGGAAGTTAGATTCTGCCCGCTTCTAGGTGTCTGCTCTGGTACCTAAGTAATGCCAAATGCACAGCAAACCTGTTCTACTTACACCTTCAGATCCACACTCAGTGGGTCTGAATTGTTCCTGCAGTCCGAGGGATGGCCAGGGGGAGGGCAGAGATAGCCAGGGTGGCCTTCACCCTCTAGGTGCCCCCTGGGCTTATCTGCCAGGGAGAGGACCCATGGTGACAGGGGGCGGAGTAGTGTCTGCCCCAAGCTGGATGCAGGGCCTCAAAGTCTGGCTGAAAATAGCTTCTGCCAGGGCCAGCAGCAAGAGCAGAGCCGGAAGGCATCCTTGATGATGACTGTGAGTGTGTACGTCTATTCCTTTAAGCTTTGCAAGGACAGTTTCCCACGGTCGAAGGGGAGACAACTGGCACCCTCGCTGTGCGGAAGAATGCGGAAGATCTTTTCCCTGTTCGAGCGCCTCTTGGCTGCATCCTTAGGGGTGGGAACTGGAGTTCCAGACCTGCAGTTCCTGGACCCACACCGCCCTCTTCTGGCCTCTCCTGGATCCTCTTCAATTACGGAGGATGTCAGTGTGGGCGTTTGACCAGCAGGGGGAGCCTGTGGGCTGAGACTGATTTCCCACGCTCTGCTGAGTTAACCCCTTTAGGGGACAGCTGTTTAAACACATAGAAACCAGAAAGCAAATAAGCTGGAAAATAGCGTTGTCCCTGCCCGCAGAAGCTGCAAGAATTGTTTTCTGGTTGCCCCTGAGCCCAGGGCCTCTCTACCTTCTCACTCCTCTAAGCCAACACCCAGGTCAGGCAACCCAGAAAAGCGCTTTGTCCCACTTAAAACTTTGGCTCCACACACTCCCACCCCCAAGTCCGGCACTGGCTGGAAGTGAACCAGCCTGAGTCCCGCAGGTGAGAATGCTGCTCTTGGGGCAAACAAACCCACACTCCAGTTGCTGAGGGCATTATCAATAGAATCGATGACTCCTGAATGTATACCGCTTCCCAGGCCGCCTCCGACCTAGCTTAGGTCCCGTCAGTGATCTGGGAGAGGAAACTGGGGGGGTGGGGGGGTGTTGACTTCTGTTTGCCCTGTGTGGGTACCTGAGGAAGGTGCCTCACCAGCGTGGGCTAGAAGCAGCAGTGGTTTTGCCCTTGGTGATCTAAATAGAATCCTGAACCAATTTGTAAATGATGACAATGCCACAGGGAGAGAAATCCTAAATCAGGATTCATGTTTTCCTGTGCTATAATCATATCTTGCCTGGTCTTTTGATTTTTCCCATCGCAATTCTAAGCTCTTAAAAAAAATGGAGGGAAAACATTTATCTAGTTTATTAAGACAGAAATCTTTCCTTTGAAGGGAAACACTTTCAGGAGTAGAAATTCCTGAAAGGAAGAACACACTTCTTTGAACGCCAATAAACACCTCATTTCTCTCATGTATGCGATTTGATTTGCACGTGTACAAATGGAGACACTTTTTGCATCTTTGATTAGGGATTTGTCACTGCTAATTATAGTTTGCTTTTGTGTGTGTTTAGGAATATTCGTTTCTTTGGTGATGTTTGTTTCTCTGATGTGCCTTTTCACTTTCCTTTGGGGTTGCTTTTTGGACTCTGGATACTGTGGAAGGATGTCCTCTAGCTTGGAGACATTGCAAATGTTCGGCTGGGCACCAGCATCGCCCTCCAAGCTCCCTTGGCCACAGCGTGTTCATCTGGGCATGTACACCCCGCCCGAGGACCTGAGGCCCTGAGAACCCTAAGGGCTGGCTTCCTGAAACCGGTCCACGCTGTCCTACACTGCTCAGCCACGTTTTGGGTCGGTCTTGGGACTGCTGGTTGTCCATGTGCTGATGGGCCTGTGCCGCCCTGGCCTGGCTGAGGGAGGGGTGGCCGAGGCCGGAGGCCAGTCCCAGGTGAGGGTTTGCTCAAAGGGATACAAGGCACGAGGCCCCGCGGAACTCAGTGGGACCTGGGACCCTGGCCCAGGAACACTTGAGCTGGTTTGCGTCAGAAACAGGAAAGAACACGCACCCCTCCTGTTCCACGGTGAACGCAGGGCTGGGTGGAGATGACTCATTAGCTTTCCCTTTGGATTAGAGCCCTGGTACAACTCACTGATAGTGAAGGCATCACTGTGACAGTAGGACTAGAGCTGTGTGGGTTTGTTATTATTTTTAATACTCTCTTCATATTTAAGTAACAAAATGAGGTTATGTTAAAGTAGGAGAAAACTTCAACAGTCAAGCAGTATTGACTTGCTTCACCAGGAAGGGCTCCTAAGATCTGGAGCTCCCAGACACACAGCTGGGTTCCTGACTTGTCCCTGGGTACCTCTGACCCGTTTGATGGAAAGGCCTGGTAGGGAAGGGGAAGAGCCGGCAGGGAACCTCCATAGAGGGAACTCATGGCGGCAGTCAGAAGCTCACATACTCGCTCTCAGGATGGAGGCGGTTGTGGTCAGGAGACGGTGAAGATCCTCCTTCACACACAAAAGAAAAAACGTCCTCAGATGTAGTAAGCACCGAGCTGGTATTCCTTATTCAGGAATCCCTGCAGACTGCAAGCCCCAGCTCCAGTGTCATGCAAACAGTTTCCAGGAGTTTCCTAGAGGCAAAGCCCTGGACTCACCATGTGGTCAAATAGATCTGTCGGGTGTAGAGTGGCTTGCCCATGGCCGTGTCTGAACATCAAACTTCTCACATAGGCTGTGGTTGGGTGGTCATTCCACTGCTGGAGGAAATCTCCACTTGGAGGTAGTGGAGGCTGCCTGTTGGTTCAGGAGGCTCACTCCTATCATCGCGCCTCCCACATCCCAGGGCACTTCCATGTCTGGTATATGGCGCATTTCCTCAGCTTCTCAGAGAGGGCTTTTAGGTGTTTGCTCTTTGGCACCATTTTTACTTCACTTATCTGGAGTTGCACAAGAGTCTCTTGGTGTCCGTCTTCCAGTCTAAGTGTCTGTCCTTATGGAGACGTGCATGCAGATGCCTGTCCTCTGCCTGTCCCCGTCTACCCATCAAGCATCTCTGATCAGTACTGTCTGTTGGTTTACCCAGCTCACCCACAAGTTGGACTAGAGCTGTGTGGGGTTTTTTCTTTTTTTAATACTATCTTCATACTTAAATAACAAAGTGAGGTTACATTAAAGTAGGAGAAAACTTGAGAGACAGTCTAGTAGTATTGATTTGCTTCTCCAAGAAGGGCTTCTAAGATCTAGAGCTCCCAGGCACAGGTACCCTGCTCACTTCAATTTCTCTGGTCTTCTTGAGTCTTTTCTGATGACCTTATGGGCTTTAAGGGCTTCTGATAGTCCTTAACAGTCCCTTTGATGGGACAGTGTGAGCTTGGTGCTCTTGAGACTTAGAACAGAGCAGACAGACCAAGCTCTTATCCTCTCAGAAGATCTTTGTCTTCTTGTAGGTCTCACACATGTGTTCTTCAGTGCTCAGAAATGACCAGAGACTAGCTTTTCTGGCAGTGGGAGTCAGATTTTCACATCAGTATTGGTTTTGAGTCTTCTGGTAGGATGCTTCCCTGTACCCTGGGCAACAGGCAGGAGTTTGGGCTTCTTTCCAGGAAGACTGGAGATAGAATCTGCCAAAGCTGTGCCCACAGCCTATGATGACTGGGTTGGTAAGGTAGCTCAGGTAGAGGAAGCAGGTGAGTGCTTTCCAGAAGGCCTGTAGGAGGTCTGAGTCCACTTCACCAGTGCTTGTTGTAGCATCACATGACATCAGCTCCGAGACCTGGCCCTTGTGCACTAGTGTAACTGTCAGAGTCCACAGCCTTTCCCAAGGCGCATGTGGCTTCTGGAGAAGAGTCCTGTGTGGTGTTTGTAGGTGGGTATGTGCTTTTCAGGCTAGACCAAGGTGGGCCACCCCATTTCTTCAGGGTGGTTTTCCTAGATTGTGTATATAGTTAAGACACTGCCACCCTTTCCTGTACCCCCAAATCCATGACTTTTTTTTAAGTCTATTTTGTTAACGACAGGCTCTGTTGTATGTGCTATTATCCCAAGCCTGGATTGAATTATTTATTTAAAGATATTTGAATTTCCATATTGTCTTTTTTCTAATTCCATTCATCCCTGTGGGGCTGCAGAGCACCTTCATATGGATAGATGGATGGATCTAAATAGAGTCATACTCATTTGGGAAGCTTGGAACTTCATAAAGCTGAGGGTGAGTTATTGTTGGTTTCAACAAAAAGTGGGAAACCCACTTTTTTATAGCAAAAGGCCAAATTAGCTGTATAGTCTCAGATGCAGAGAAAAAAAGTTACCCTAGCTTTCTTAGCACATAGGGTTTTGTGAAGATTCAATGTTTAGCTCAGTGCTTGGCACATAGTAAGCCCTAGTAAATGTTAAATATTGTTATTAGCGTTTCATAAAACTTGAGAAATAAAGAGCTGAGCTCACTCCTTATCTGTTGACTCAACGTAATACCTACATGAAAATAGTATTCCAGGTTGATTGAATGTTGTAGGAATCACTGGTTTAGAGTCTCTGAGTTTTGTGCCTCCCTGTTGGTTGAATTTTACTGTATCCTGAATGCACTAGTGATTTGAAAATATATCAGGGTGCAGCCCCCACTGAAACAAGGCTGTGAGCATTTATAAATGAGTTCAAAGGGGAAAGGTGACTTTGGGCCATGTACCGGACCTTACCCCACTGATGTCTTCTAGAACATTCCAGGGTTTTCTTCAAGGAACTTTTTGAACAAGAAATTAAAATGAGTTCTCTGACAGACTGTACCCCTTAAATGAAGTTTACTCTGTTCCTCTGAAATGCAATAAGAGAGGGTTTTCTGTGTTACTTAATGGAGGAGGAATGACCAATTGAACTTATACATTCCCCAGGAAGTCTCGTTGCTGCCCCCTGCTGGCCGGGGTGGCCACTCCTGTCCTCAGGGATCAGGCACTCAAGCTGGTTGCTCTCATGTTTCCATCAAAGTAACCATTATG
>NW_006207284.1:1226012-1234930 GCF_000334495.1 Tupaia belangeri chinensis
CCCCCGCCCCCGCCCTCACCCTTGCCCCTTCCCCCAGGGCAGAGGTCTTGACCTCTTTCAGAACTGCCCCCAGAAGCTGCTCCGGCTTAAGGATGTTTTCCCAAAGCACCTATCAGTTTGCTTTTTATTCTGTTGGGGATTTAGCCTCTTGCTTCCTAGGTGGATTGAAAGTTTATCTGCTGCCCAGTCTCGACATAGCTCTGGAGAGACTGCAGTTGTGGAATGTGGGGAGATTTGCTGGAGTCCAGTGGCCTTTTCAAATTCCTTTGGATTCTCTTCTGCTTAATCAACAGTCTTACAATTCCATGGCTGTAATGATTGGAATTTTACCTTCCTTAAAGCATCTCTCCCTCTATCCCAGAGTTTGCGGAGCCTTTAGACTGGCCCTCACTCTCTTCCCAGCCCCACCGCTAGTGAGGCCTGGCAGAGGTACAAGAAAGGAGCCCCGTGTGAAAGGCGGGGGTGGGCAGTGGTGCTAGGAGGCTTTGCAGTGCGCGGGTCTACACACCTTGCGGGGACAGCGGGTCAGGCACCTCTGCGCAGGCTGCCACGTCTCCCAGCGCTGACACAGAGCAAGCTGGGAAGTGCTCTCACGGTCCTGGCCAAGTATTAACAAGACGATAGCGTAACAATTGATGCCAAAGGAGATGGATGTCCCTTCTGTCGTAGTTGCTGTCACCACCTTGATGTCTTTAAGCTAATGGCCGTTCACATCTGTGTCTTCAAACAGATCCTGGTCCACCCATTTTCTACTGTTCCCTTCTGGGGTAAGTAGCACAGGACTGTGCCAATAAGGTGTCGCTGTCCAAATGTACTGTCCCAGTATAGAGAACACTGCTTTGTTTTCCACTGTTGTAGAGAAAACTAGGGAGAACTTTATTTTTCAATAAACTTTTCTTGTGTGACAGGTGGAAGTGATTTTTGGGGAGCACTGGGTGGGCACAGGGTCACCACGGAACAAAGCCAAGCTGCTGTGCAGCTGTGTTGCAGTCGGGTGCAGCAGTCCCACGACCCACATAGGGAGGCCTGTGGTTCCCATGCCAGGGCCTCCCTGTCCATGCTAGGCATGAACGTACACCTGTGAGCCAGGCCAGCTGAGGGTAGATCTGGTGTGAAGACTGGCGGGGGTGTCTGTCTCTCATACAAAATAAGGTATGCTTGAGGAGGGGGAGGAGAAGTATTTTACTACTGAGTATTCTGTCCCTTAATCATCTCTGACACAAAGCTTAGAACTGTGTACCCTCCACTCCCTGAAGGATCTGAGCCAAAGAGCGACCTGCTAGCCCTTATTTTTGAGGAAATTGTGCACTGAGGCAGACCTTCGATATCTTTCACAATAGGCTAGTAAAATAGCCCTGAGGTGGCTCTCTGAGGGTCAGAACCCATTAGACCTGGAAGACCTTTCTCCAGCTAAAGAAGAGCAATTTCTGAGCTGGGTGCCAGTGGGCCATGGGCCTTGGATGGGTGAATGCCCTGGAGATGTAAAGGTCAATTCTGTGCCCATACTAAGGGGCTGTCTGAAGGTGCTGCTGGATCCGCCTTGGCTTGACCCCTTCAGCCCGGCCTCTCTGAAGCTCCAGATGTTGGATTACTGCCTAGAACAGAGATGCCACGTAGTCCACACAGCATGTGTGGTGGAGCACCGGGCTAAAAATGATGCCCAGAGGAGCCGAGTGCCTGAGTTTGAGGAATGCTACATCATGGCTTCTCCTCCGTGAGCTCCCGCAGTACAATGGAATACAGTGATAAAGCCTGCAGAGCAGAAGACGACTAACTCCTCTTTCCAACTGTGCTCAAATGCTCCATTTTCCACTCTCTTCTGGGTACTGTGGGGACACTGCCCTGAGAGCAGCAGCCTAGACCAGCGCCCTGTGACCTTGTTGGACAAACTACCTTCCCTCAGCCAGCCTGGTGGGAGAAGGGACACCGAAGGCTGGGGTGAGGTCTGGGGAGCAGCCTCCCTCAGTTCCAGGCCTGACCAGCCTCTAGCCCCACCAGATAGGTGTGTGGCCACTCCGCTCTCCTCCCCACCCTGAGCACTCATAGTGGGCCTGCCCTCCCAGCAGTCCTTCAGGGTCTCCACTCTAATCCTCTCAAGCACAAATAGCCACCATAGAAAACCTGCCCAGGACGGGGCCTCCCCCAGTGTTGGTGCCGCAGTGAAGACTCTCAGAGATGATCACCCTGTGCCATACAAAACAGGTAAGGTTTTTATTAGTCAGACACTGCCGCCTGGGCCAGTAGTGTGAGAGGTACAGAACGTTGCGGGGTGGGGACATCTCTACGGAATCTACACCTAACGTTACATACACTGAGAACGTCTTGTGCCTTACAGAGGGAGCCATCTCCCACAGACTGTAATGTATCATTACCACTTAACACAGCATATAGATATATGCATATACTGATAGGTTATATAATTATTTATTACAAATAAACTGTACTTTCACATCTCTCAAAAATGGATCCTGTTTTTACACAGATGTTCAGGTTCTGAATGTATGAGAAAGGGTCATGTGCTTATTGAGTTCGTCCATGCAAAGCTCATACATATATACTAAGTACTTTAAAAATAGACTGGTCTCCTTTTGAACGAATCTGTTTAGCTTTAGGATTAGTAAAACAGTATGAAACGAATGAAATACACTGATAGAAATTAGGAAGTGATATACTGATGGTTCTCGGTATGCAAAAGGGGACAGGCCTCCCTTAATCTCAGCCGGGAGAGAAGAGACTTTGGAACTGAGGGTTGCTGCAGCCACAGGCCAGAGGAGGTGGATCTGGTCACTTGCTAGACTTTTCAGGCTTAGAGCACCACAGGACACTCTGCCAAGAAGAGAGCGTATCCTACCCACAAGAACCACGTTACTCCAGGAAATAGAAGATGTCCGTTTGATGTCAGTTTCAGCTGGAGATGGGGAAGCATGTCCCTCCTATAGGCAAAGTCCTACGTGTCTGATGGGAACAGCGAGTGAGGGGACCAGGGCAGACCGACCTGCCGGGCAGACATCATCCCAGGACAACAAACTGTATAAAGAAAACATTTAGAAAAGAAACTGGATGTTCCGTTAAATATTGGCACCATCTGCCTGTGTGGAAATCTCTCCTCTTGACCATCTTTGTGCAAACGTGTTAGCCGCCCAGGACACACCTTCACTCAAACATCTCGTAGTGACGCGTCTGCCTCACCCTCGGCACCATGTCGATGAGGAGTCTGCAAAGAGAAAGACCAGGCTGCCTTGACAGAGGGCCCCCATATCCCTGGGACCACTCTGGGAAGCACAGAGGAAGTCGTTGGGGGTTTTAGCTGAGATCATTCACATAAATATTGAGGGGCTGGAAAAGCCATGCTATATTTTGCTGGGTGTTTCTATGCAAAAATGCGTCATGACTTTTCTCATGACCCAATAAAGTTGACCCTTTCTGATGTATATTCATAATTTTTGTCATTATCCCCATGGTCTTAATCCTAGAACATCTTTATCATCCCAGAAAAGAAACCCTGTATCAACCACAGTCCCCTTGTCACCTCCCCACCTCCCCAGGCCCCCTGTAACCTACTTTCAGTCTCTCTGGATGTGCCCATTCTGGGTATTGCATATAAGTAGAATCATACACTACGTGGCCTTTGCAGTGAGCTGCTTTCACATGACAGGCTAAGTGTATTATTGGGTCGTTGGGAAAACCACGATGCATTTTTGTATAGAAAACTACATCATGACTTTTCTGACAACCTAACAGCATGTCATTCCTTTTTATGGTGAATAATAGTCCTCTACAGGGATCTACCACATCTATCTATTTGCCATCAATGGCCATTTGGGTTATTTCTACTTTTGCCTACCATGAACATTGCTGCCGTGTATGTCCGTGTGCCGGTTTTGGCAGGGACCCTTGTTTTCATTCCTCTGGAGTATGTGCCATGGAGTGCAATGACTGGGTCTGATGGCAAGCCCATGGTTAGCGCTTTGAGGAACTGCCAAATTGTTTTTCAAAGCGGCAGCATCCCTGTACATCCCCACCAGCCACACATGAGGGTTCCAGTTCCTCCACATCCTCACCAGCCCTTGTAATTACTTTTCTTTTGGACTAAAACACCAGTTGGGTGATAAGCATTTTAACATTTCAAAACACAGCACCGTTTAGAAATAGTTCCACCAAATCAACTCCAGCCTGGATGTTGGACCAGTCAGTAATGCTGACGTGGCCCTCCTTCAAGTGATAGGATGCAGTGTGAGCTAAGACTGATGTTTACCATGGCTTTTCCATCAGCATGGCCCTTTCACACTGACAAGTCCCCTTTGCAAAAACTTCTCTGGGTCTGAGGGCCCTGCCTCTAGCCAAGTGGTGCTGCCTGGCCTCCCCAGCTCACTAGCATCACCCACCTGTGACAAGGAAGGAAACCACACAGGATACCTGCCAGGGGCATCCTGAGAGCCTGAACCTTCAGGTCACAGAGGTTGAAAGGGAGGACCAACTAGTATACTATAGACAGTAGTGCCCCACTTCTGTGCAAGCCACAAGAGAATCTGCCCCCGGCTGGGACTTCAGTTTCCTGCCATGGGCCAGGCTCAGGAGGGGCACGGGTACAAGATGGCACTGTCCAGTTCCTGCTCTATCATCTCCTGACTGGGAAGAGGTGGGGAAAGTGGCACTCCTGGCACCAAGAAAGCAAAGATGAAAGTAAGAACGTACTTGACCCCGTAGGCAAATATGGTGAGGCCGATCAGCACACCTATGCTGCCATCCAGGTACCAGACCGCCGCGTTGTGCTTGAACACTTCCGCACTCAGAAGAATGGAGAAGCCCATCACGCCACCCACGAGGGAGTTAAACCCTGCAAAAGAAGCAGAGAGGCTGAAGGGCTGTGCCCAGTGACCTTTCCTAGCCAGCAGGAAAATGACCCAAGTGCCAAGCATGTCTCCATATTCCAGAGGTGACAGCCACCATGTGGGATGCCTATGTGACTCAACAAATCTGTGCTCAAATGTCACCAGAGACCTCTTTGGATGGAGCCATCACCCTGCTTTATTTCTCTCCCACACACTTAGGTGGCAAAGCGTGCATGGTTTATTGTGGGCCATCCACCATGCCCATTAGGAAGCAAACCTCATGAGGGGCGAGGGCTCGGTTCCTTGTTCAATCTTCTGTGCCTAGGACAGTGCCTGGCACACACAAGACATTCAGACACTCGGTGAGTGTCTGCTACTCAGTGAGTCAAATCTCTGTTAGGCCAGCGTCTGAGCCGAGTGTCTATATGTGCTGTTACATATAATCCCCAATCCTAGGGTGACAGATTGTCATCCCCATATTGCCAACAGTGTGCGTTAACCAGAGTCAGGCTAAATACGTTCACCAAGGTTTTCTAGAGTGAGACAGGTGGGACTGGGATCCAACCTGAACCTATTCCTCCAAAGTCTCCACTGTGTAACCTAAAGATTTTTATACTCTTCCCAGAAGATAAATGCAAAATCTAGAATTAGCCACATGATTGGAGAAATAACAATAGAAACACTACTGGAGCTATTGGGTTGTCAGTCATGACACACTTTTGCATAGAAAAACAGAACACATAGTCATGATTTTTCCAGCAACCTAATAGTAGTCATCAATCACCATCTTCTTTCACACATCACCTCATTTGGTCCCCACGATTACAGACCACACTTCCATTGTGCCTGTGGGTTTGCAAAGGCCTCAGAGGAAGAGAATGTCTTCGGATGGCTTCTGGGGCCTCAACATAATGGTGCCCTGGTGGTGCCTGGCAGTTGGTCCATGCAGAGCCAGTAACTGGCCTATCACCAGCCCCCAGCATCATTTCTGAGGCACCCCCATCTGTGCAATGGTGCCATGCTCTTGCTGAGGTCAAAAGCCCTAACTCCAACTTCAAGCTGGAAAATGGAACCAGCCTGTCTTCCTAGGAGAGAGTTTCTAAGTGAAGAGCAGTGGCACTGAGGAGGTGTGGGAAAGGAAGCACTGAGCAAAGCGGGGTAAGAGCCCAGCTCTGCAACACTGGCAATAAGATGGACCTTGGCCTGTGTGGGCATCTCGAGGACTGGCCTGGGATACGCTGCTCTGGGCTTGGCTTCAAACCCTCCTGCTCTTACCCTTCTCCAGGCTGAAAATGACTTGGCTTTGTTCTTAAAGCATGGGGGTTTGCACAAGAATACCTTGGCTTCCCCACATCTAATCTGTGCCCACCCGTCACCTGCTTTCTATTCATCCCTGATCCTACAGAGGGCTAACCCTGCACACCTGCTCCGCTGAAAGGACTGGGTTTTGGTATCTCTTTCCACCCCTGCTGGATAATCCCCCCTGGGATAAGCTCTACCTTACCAGCCCTCATTCAGCTCCTCCCTTGACTCCCCCTACCTCTCCCCACACCTGCCCTTCACAAGGCGCTGAAGAGTTGTCTACCTAGGCTGTCTCCAGTCTCCCATTCTCTCCCTCCACTCAGGTCTCCCGGTTCCCAGAGTCCTTCCAGAGGTCATCAAAAACTCCTCACTGCTGGGAACCAGCAGTTAGCGTAATGGCTATGTCGCTGGACTCCCACATAGTCGACCGCGGTTCACGTCCCGGACCCGGTGGCTTAAAACTCACGCCGGGCGCGTGTGCGTGTGTGCCCAAGATCCCGAGAGGAGAATGGAGGAGAAGGGATTGCGGAGTGACCATCCCCCCTGGGGGGTGATTTCTCGCTTTCTGTCTCTATGTCTCTCTCTGTCTGTCTGGCGAGCACACGCGCCCTATAGCAAAAATCTCTCAAAAGAAAAAGAAAAACTCCTCGCTGCTTACATGCAATGGGAATTCTCCCTCCTGAGCACTCCTTTCTTCAGCCACACCCTCTCCTCGTTGTCCTTCCTCTAGTAAACTCTCCACTTCCTCTGTCAGATCTTCCTCCATGTCCTCATCTGAGTGCCTTGGGCTCCGCCTACTGAGCTCTCCTTCCTATGTGCATTCCACTCCGACCCCAGAAACCAGTGTCTCCCAAATTTCCATCCTTTGCCCTGACTTGCCCCTCAGCTGCAGGCTGGCTCATAAGCACCTCAAAATGAACCTGTACAGAACACCCCAAACACATCACCCTCTAGCTGCCTTCTCTGTAAACAGTGCCACCGAGCAGCTCCTCAGGCCAAAAATCTAGGAGCCCACCCTTGACTTCTCTCTTACCAGGATCTCATCCATCAGGTGAATCTCTCCCACTGTTAACCTCCACAACCCATTCTCCCACTCAGGCCACCCTCACCTACACCCCTGCAACAGCCTCCCCTCCAGCTCCCCTATAAGGTCCCCACTGCCCACCAACACCCACCCCACAATCCCTTCCCCTCACAGCAGCCCACGTTCTGCAACAGAAAAGGCACCATCACTATTTCATCCAAACTCGTCGCTGCTGACAGTGGACACCATCAGCTCCTCTGCCTCTCCACATGGTGCCCGCCACACAGCAGCCCTGCCCAGCCACCCAGCCTTCCCCCAGGCTGTGAAATTGCCCCCATCAGCCTGGTGTGCTGCCTCCTTCCCAGCATCACATTTCAGCCTCTCGGAGCCCTATTGGCTTCCTCTCCCCCTACTCCTACTCCTCACTGCTTCATCTTCCTCCATGCCTGCCATTTCTCCCACCTTCTCTCTCCTGAACCCAATCCGTACTAGAAATCTCAGCATCAGGATGGGGACTTTGTCCCTTTCCTTGCCATGTTCAAAGTCCAGAACAGGGTTTGGCACATACCAGGAGTGCAAATGATTGCCGTTTCAAGGAATGAATTTGGTGGAGGAAGGAAAGATGTGAGACATTGCCTTGGTTGTACTGGCCCAAGAGAGGGAGCCACCTTTCCTGCCAGAAGCCCAGTGCCATTCAGAAATGAGGCAGAGACCATGCAGTTCCCACACATGGCCACTAGGTGTCCACTCAGCTCCACAACTCACCCGCTCTGCCAGCCAGCACCATGGACTGCCCAACCTGGGTTTCTAAGAGCAAGGCCAGCCTAGGCATGCACCCCTTATGGTTTACAGCTGGTGGCATGGGGCATCGTTACCGCATTTAGTGGGAGGGTACTTTCACCTGTTCTGCTTGGCTCACCTGTGGCAGAATCTGGCTGTGTCAGTTTCACCTCACATGGGCCTGCACAGGAAGCACAGAATGTGCGGCCCAGGTCTGCTGTGCTGCATCCTTCACAATGCCAGTCAGGGGCAGTTCCCA
Source organism: Tupaia belangeri chinensis (assembly GCF_000334495.1). Classification (NCBI taxonomy): domain Eukaryota; kingdom Metazoa; phylum Chordata; class Mammalia; order Scandentia; family Tupaiidae; genus Tupaia; species Tupaia belangeri. Next base: position 1,234,210 of record NW_006207284.1, read on the forward strand.
CAGGGCCCTGGGCACCCAGCCCCACCCGCCTTACAAGGCAGCACAGCCACAGCGCCATCACTCGCCTCTGGAGACATCCCCACTAGCTCGCACTGTCCCTGTTCAAATCACACAGCTGCTCTAAAGAACTAATTCCATCATCAAGGGGTGTTTAAAAGTTATGTATTATGACAAAACTGCATGGACCTCATTTTTTTCACATGAATACAAACTCAAACGTTAATTCCATTTGTCCACGGATTTTTGAAGTCCCCTCATAATGACATGAAAGAATCGCTGGGGTTCTCTCATGCCAGTCTGGCTTGACTGCCTAGATCACAGTCTGTGTAATTAAGCACATTAATTTTATGCAGAGTACTCTGATGGCCAAGTTTGAAAACTCACCCTATACTGAGTATTTCAGAGTCAGCGGGGACAGCAAGAACGGTCATCAGAGACCCCTCACCTGGGGCCTTTCCAGACTCGCTCCAACTGTGCCCTGGGTAGGCCTGAAGTCAGGTCCCCAGCACGTCACATCTTCCTCCGCCTGATCTGCAGTATTCACTCGCACAAAATTGTTCTTCCTTAAATAATGTGGACCAAGCTGATAGCAATAAATGCATGTTCACTAAATTCCCAAAGCGACCGGACCAAAGTAGACAAGCTTTACTGCACTGCACAGCGCAAGATGGGGAAGTCTGACGTTTGCCAGCGTCTCCATGGGCCACACCCTCTCGTCCTC
>NW_006207284.1:1235137-1237077 GCF_000334495.1 Tupaia belangeri chinensis
AAGATCTCCTTCCTGGCTATAAGGACCAAGGATCTGGCGGAGTCAGCCAGATCTGGTCCATGGCAGCTCCAGCTTCAAGCTTGGGACCTAGCCACCCTGGCAGGTGAGGGGTGGGGCCTGCCCTGGGCAGAAATGATCTGCTGGGAGGCAGTCCTGGGGTGAGGTCCAGCCAGGGGAGCAGCTACATCCTCCAAGGATTCGCCCCTGCCCAGGACTGTCAGTCAGGGCGCTGGGCCTGCTTCCTGCCCCAGGGAGGAAAGAACAGAGAGGAGCTAAGTGCCGATCGTGCCCCAGTTCTGCCAGTCAGCGAGCACAGCTCAGACATCAGCACACGCACAGGAGGCCGCCATTAGTGACACTCCCACTAAGCAAGCGACTGCAGAGGCTGCACCCTGAGCCCAGGACCCCGGTAGGTAGCAGACCTGGGAATTCGGGTCCTGCTTTGGGTCTCGAAGAACATTCTCTCCTTGCTTCTCTGTGAGTCTCTCTCTCTCCCTCTCATCAGAACCCCATAACCATTCATCCCCTCAGCCCTGCTGTTTTGTAAATCACCACCACTTCCCCCTGCCCCTCACACTGCGTCTGCCACAACTGTCTCCTCCCAGGGCCCTCCCTTGCTCAGCTCCTACCACCCTCCACTCTCTCACCACTGACAATCGGGGCTTTTTACAGGACAGGAATCTCATTATTCCGCTATAATAGTGGGCAAAATATCCCAAACCCTACCTTGACCTCAGGTTCTGCTGCGCTTTGCCCTGGCCCACTCCTCAGGGTCCCTCGTCCCATAGGCCCCCTTCATCACTCATGCCTGGAGGACTGCACTCCCCTGATTTGTGCCTGTTTGGGGGATGACAGTCACGTAAAGCCACTTGTACTTCTTCAGGCCCAAGCCCAGGTCCACGCTCAGGCTTCTGCGAGCACTTCTGTGTCCTGACCGGGTGAATGGATAAAGATGCTGAAGGCCTATCAAGACAGGGGGGCTCTGAAACGTAACAACCCACCTAGGAACCAGGTGAGAAATCGCCCTTCTCAGAAAGCCTTTCTGACCCACACTGCCTCTCCCAGCTGTGTGTACCCATCCCTGCTGTCCAGGTAACAAGACAGGAGAGGAAGCAGCCATGCCTCTGCTCAATTGAACCCTGAGGACCCAGGCCAGAGCTGTCTCTCAGAGCCCCATAAAGGGACCGAGAAGGCTGCCGGAAAAGCCAAACCCCGACACCTGGCTATTGCCCACTCACCCTGCAGCTCTCAATTCCAGCACCTCCGGCTGTCCATCCTTAAGAAAGGAAGGTTCTCTGTCCAAGGAAGGCATTGTCTTTGATTACAAAACACCTTACCACAAAAACCAGAGGAGATGAGTACCTCACCCTAACTTCCAGGTCCGCCCCCAACTAGAAAGGGCACCCAGATCAGCCCGGGCCCTGCCGGCAGCCTGCTTGAGGAAAGCGGTGTCAGGGGTTTGGTTGGGAACTTGAGAAGCCTGGAGGCGGGCTGCCTGCTCCACACAGAGGGCCTTAATGCTGCATAAAAGCAGGGAGAGGGCTGGGAACCAGCAGTTAGCGTAATGGCTATGTCGCTGGACTCCCACGTAGTCGACCGTGGTTCGTATCCCGGACCCGGTGGCTTAAAACTCAGGCCGGGTGCTTGTGTGTGCGTGCCCAAGATCCCGAGAGGAGAGGAGAGGAGAAGGGATTGCGGCGTGACCATCCCCCCTGGGGGGTGATTTCTCGCTTTCTGTCTCTATGTCTCTCTCTGTCTGTCTGGCGAGCGCACGCGCCCTACAGTGAAAATCTCTCCCCCCAAAAAAAAACTTAAAAAAAAAAAAAAAGCAGGGAGAGGGCTTAGCCCCCAGGGCCAGCCTTCTTACTATTTAAGAAGCTTTGGTTTCCTACAGACAAAAGGCCTCAGCAGCCCAGGGTAACGACAGCATCTCAGAGCGC
>NW_006207284.1:1237177-1238198 GCF_000334495.1 Tupaia belangeri chinensis
TGTGCACCAGACTGAGCGCTGGTGGGGAATCATTTCTAGGCCGCAACTCCACCTGCGAAAATCAGACTCTGCATGAGCGAGGCCCAGGAATCTGTTTTCAACAAACACCACAAGGAGTTTGCGGGTGCTAGCCTGGGCTGGTCAACTGACTAGTCTGGAGTCCCCTTTTGGCAGTCAGGATGTCAGCTTATGTAACTCCCGACTTCCTCAGACTTGTTCTGGGGACCGCTGCCCACGTCCATGCGCATGGGCAGTGCCGGTCACAGCGCAGCCATGGTTGCTGAGCCCAGGCCCGCCTCTTGCTCTCCCTGGAGACAGTGCTGCCTCTCACCAAAATGGGACAAATGGGAAGTGGAGGCAGGCAGTGGCACAGGGGCCTGGGCAAGGACCACCAGCTCACCCACCAAAGACACCACAAGCCCACCCTCTCCCTGGACCTGCCAGCACATCTGCTAACAGTTCTGGACACCTCTACGGGTGGATTCAGGGACCTGAGCTCAGTTCCAAAGCGGAAATGTCACTTTGACTCCCTGCCCCCACCACCCCCATTCCATGGTGCAAAGCCCAGCTCCACACACAGCAACACATCATCGTGGGACAGGAGAGGAGCTGGAGCCCACGGTGTCACCACACTCTCTCACTTGGGCGAGAAGTGCTCTCTGCACCACCATCCTCTGGGTTGCAAACCACAATAGCCACCCACCCACATGTGCATTCATGTACTCACATAGGAAAGACCTTGAGAGGGAAGTGTTTCTTTAAAAAAGAATCCAACTCTCTCGGGAACCAGCAGTTAGCGTAATGGCTATGTCACTGGACTCCCACGTAGTCGACCATGGTTTGCATCTCGGACCCGGTGGCTTAAAACTCACGCCGGGTGTGTGTGTGTGCATGCCCAAGATCCCGAGAGGAGAATGGAGGAGAAGGGATTGCAGTGTGACCATCCCCCCTGGGGGGTGATTTCTCGCTTTCTGTCTCTCTGTCTGTCTGGCGAGCGCACGTGCCCTATAGCAAAAACCTC
>NW_006207284.1:1238565-1248390 GCF_000334495.1 Tupaia belangeri chinensis
GGTGATTTCTCGCTTTCTGTCTCTATGTCTCTCTCTGTCTGTCTGGCGAGCGCACGCGCCCTACAGTGAAAATCTCCCCCCCCAAAAAAAAACTTAAAAAAAAAAAAAAAAGCAGGGAGAGGGCTTAGCCCCAGGGCCAGCCTTCTTACTATTTAAGAAGCTTTGGTTTCCTACAGACAAAAGGCCTCAGCAGCCCAGGGTAAAGACAGCATCTCAGAGGGCACCTCGAGCAGAGGTCCTGCTCAAGTGGCCCCCCTCAGGGGAGGAGTCTGAGCCCCACTGGTCAGATGGCAGGCAGAGCACTGGACACGGGGGTACCGTCTCTCTGGGGCCAATGCTGTCCTAGCCCTGCTGCGGGCACAGAGGCAGCACACCCTCAGTGTGCACCAGACTGAGCACTGGTGGGGAATCATTTCTAGGCCGCAACTCCACCTGCGAAAATCAGACTCTGCATGAGCGAGGCCCAGGAATCTGTTTTCAACAAACACCACAAGGAGTTTGCGGGTGCTAGCCTGGGCTGGTCAACTGACTAGTCTGGAGTCCCCTTTTGGCAGTCAGGATGTCAGCTTATGTAACTCCCGACTTCCTCAGACTTGTTCTGGGGACCGCTGCCCACGTCCATGCGCATGGGCAGTGCCGGTCACAGCGCAGCCATGGTTGCTGAGCCCAGGCCCGCCTCTTGCTCTCCCTGGAGACAGTGCTGCCTCTCACCAAAATGGGACAAATGGGAAGTGGAGGCAGGCAGTGGCACAGGGGCCTGGGCAAGGACCACCAGCTCACCCACCAAAGACACCACAAGCCCACCCTCTCCCTGGACCTGCCAGCACATCTGCTAACAGTTCTGGACACCTCTACGGGTGGATTCAGGGACCTGAGCTCAGTTCCAAAGCGGAAATGTCACTTTGACTCCCTGCCCCCACCACCCCCATTCCATGGTGCAAAGCCCAGCTCCACACACAGCAACACATCATCGTGGGACAGGAGAGGAGCTGGAGCCCACGGTGTCACCACACTCTCTCACTTGGGCGAGAAGTGCTCTCTGCACCACCATCCTCTGGGTTGCAAACCACAATAGCCACCCACCCACATGTGCATTCATGTACTCACATAGGAAAGACCTTGAGAGGGAAGTGTTTCTTTAAAAAAGAATCCAACTCTCTCGGGAACCAGCAGTTAGCGTAATGGCTATGTCACTGGACTCCCACGTAGTCGCCCATGGTTTGCATCTCGGACCCGGTGGCTTAAAACTCACGCCGGGTGTGTGTGTGTGCATGCCCAAGATCCCGAGAGGAGAATGGAGGAGAAGGGATTGCAGTGTGACCATCCCCCCTGGGGGGTGATTTCTCGCTTTCTGTCTCTCTGTCTGTCTGGCGAGCGCACGTGCCCTATAGCAAAAACCTCTCCAAAAAAAAAAAAAAAGAATCCAACTCTCTCTGTTCTATGTTGTGTAAATATACCCGCAGACCCAGAAGCATTTGCCCTTGACCTCCCATCCCTTTACTTCCCTGGATTCTGCTCGGGCTCAGGCGAACATAAAAAGGAAATGACCAGGTGGCACTACTTGTCAAATTTCTAGTGTGTCAAGGCTAGTTTGGGCTTTAAATGCAATTTCCCTGCATTCATACACCTTTATCTCTGCCATCCCGACGGCCACACAGGAAGATCTGCCTGACCCTCAGGGATTCACATGGACCTTCTGGCTGGCTTGGGTGTTAAGCAGAGACCAGAGTTCACTGACCAGCACAGGTGCTGATAATTGTGACAAACTCCTGGGTGAGTGTCGCTAGCTGGCAGTGAAATGGGCATGGAGAATTCACAAAGAAAACATTTCTAGGAGACAGAAAAGGCATTTGCTTTTTATTTGGAGCAAATAAACGTACATTAAACCTCAGACTCAGGGAAGCCCTTTGTACTTTATAATGAGCAGCCCAGAGCGTCCCTGCTAGGAGGTCATGGTGGAGGTGCTTCGTAAAGAGTTCGTTAAATTCCCAGGGCACAGGACATCTGCCCTGATATAGGAACCCTGAGACTCATTCTACAGAGTGGGGAGGAGGAGAGAGTGAGGAATGGAATCCAAATAGTTGAACTCTCTATAAAGCAGCTAAAAGTGACCCAAACCTCATCTCTCCTCACTGTGAGCACAGACCCAGAAATTAGGCACACTGGCCTTACTCACCATCTGTTATGAGTGCTCTGCTGGTCAGAACCTTCCCCAGCATAAACTTCAACACAGCCAGGATGCTGCAAAGAATCCCACTTAAAATGGAGACGCTGAACAGGAAATCATCCTAGAAGAGAAAGTTCCAGATTTCATCAGTTTACCTAATGCTGAGCCAGATTATCTGCAAACCATTTGTCTTAAAGATCAGCTTTGGGGGACCAGCAGATGGCACGGTGGTTAAGGCACTGGACGCTCCCATTTGGCCAAACACAGTTCAAGTCCTGGACCTGGTGTCTTGCTTTCTCACTTTCTCTCTCTCTGTCTCTCTCATTAGTCAAATTAAAATAAATGAATGAATAAAATTAAATTTTAAAACATTCTTTAAAAAATTGTTTTAAAAAATCAGCTTTGGGGACCAGGAATTAGCATAATGGCTATGTCGCTTGACTCCCATGTAATCGACTGCAGTTTGCATCCCAGACCCGGTGGCTTAAACTCACGCCGGGCGCGTGTGCGTGCGTGCCCAAGATCCCGAGAGGAGAATGGAGGAGAAGGGATTGCGGTGTGACCATCCCCCCTGGGGGTGATTTCTCGCTTTCTGTCTCTCTGTCTCTCTCTGTCTGTCTGGCAAGCGCATGCACCCTATAGCGAAAACATCAGCTTTGTTCCAAGTACTAATAATCATCGTGCTGTTATGCTGCCACCCACTGGCGGTATGTGGTATGCTTTCATAGTTGAGTTACCTGTGTCACTGGGAACTAGAAAAGATGACCAAAACCAAATAACCCAGACTTACATTTACTGAAAATCAATTATATACAGTAATCCACCCCCATAGCCATGGTTTTGCCTTCTAAGGTTTCAGTTACCCATGTTCAACCACAGTCTGACAATATTAAATGGAAAATTCCTGAAATAAACCATTAACATCTTTTAACAGGCTACCTGCCCATTAGTTACTTAGTAGCTGTGTCAGGTGTCGGACTGGAAAACAGAATAGGGTTCAGTACTGTGCTCTATTTCGGGCATCACTGGGAGGCTTGGGACGTATCCCCCATGAAGAAGGGGAATGGACTACTGCATTCCTTTTCCTGCAGAAGGTTCACCTTCCTCCCCACCATTCTGTTAAAACGAGCAGCAGTCATTGAGCAATGACAGAGTTGTTCGGAATGCTATGAACAGCGTCTTCTAAGCAGGGTTTTCTTTAGGTAATTCACAGAGCAGCTGATTGAGAATTTTAAAATGCACCACTGGCCTAAGAGCCCTTTAACATAGAGCAGGTAAATTTGCCACAAAATCTATTGTGGCAGGAGCTACTTAAAACTATATTTTAGTTTTAAATTCACACCAGACAATTGAGAGTTCAAATATAGCCTTCGAGGTGGGAAAAATGGCATCTAAAAATATAATCTGCTACTGACGTTATCTTGACACTTCCTATTAGCTGCTACCTTACCTTTGCAAGCAAATGAATGACTCATGCAGGCAAAAAGTCACCACTATCCTCTGACATCAGGGCCCAGGGAGCTCTTCCACTCCCATGCGTCACTCCCAGAGACCTAGCCTTGCAGTTCGCTAATATTAAAATGCAACGGGCCAGCAGAAATCTGATACAGCATTGTATGTATGAAAAGAAATGGGATTCTCCTTCAGTGTTTTGTTAATCAAATTCACTAACCTAATGACAGAAACTTGGAAGGGGGAGACAACCTATTTCCTGGGGCTCAAAATTAAACAAAGCATCTGAAAAAATGACCTCACTGGAAACAAGTTATCTGCATAGTCAAAGTAGCTCCTTCAAAATACTGATCAATGGCACTGGTGGTTTTCTCAGCATTTGCCTGTGAATCCTTGCTACTACTTCCTGGAGGCAGAGATTAACCTCCTCACTCCACCCCTGCCCTTAGAGCGAGCTGGACTTGGTGCCTCAAATCTAACACATGGGGTGCGGAAAGCGGGGGTGGGGGGCGGGGGGGAGGATGGGAGCAATGTAACAGTAAAGAGAAGGAGAAGTAGAGGACACCACGGCAGCCGAGCGATCAAGGTCCACATCGCCACTGACGAGTTGTGCTGATAGCGTGTGTCCTGTGATATGATGTGACAAGAAGGGCACTTCACCTTCCTGGCACCCTCCCCCAAATCCACAACCTCAGCTTAATTGTGAAAAACACCAAACAAACCCAAAAGGAAGGACAGTCTACAAGATACCTAAACAGGACTACCTCACAGGTGCCAAGGTCATAAGAGATCAAGAACAACCCAGAAACTGCCACAGACTGGAGACCGAGGTGATGTGACAAGTCAGTGCAACATGGTGTCCTGGACTGGACCCTGGAACAGCGAAGGTGACCAGTGCCAAGACAGGGAAACTGGGATAGAGAAGATAGTTTCGTGAATAGTGTTGGCTGTAATCTCACCACTGTACCGCAGTTATGTGGACACGGTACCACTCGGGCAGGCTGGGTGAAGGGTATATAGGAACTCTCTGTACTATCTTCAAAGCTCTTCTACAAATCTAAACTGATTTCAAATTTATAAGGTTTTTAAAATAATCACCTTACTGCACTGTTCACCTCCTCAAATTATTAATGAATATTGTGCCAAGCTTAGCCTCTTAGCAAATCCCAAGTCCCTGCCATGCACGAGGCCATAAGCAAAGGCTTCCACAACAGGGTGGTGTGTTAAGAACCCCCAAAGTAAAATTATTTCGTGAGGCAACTCAGCCTAATCAAAGGAAATAGCATCCACAGAAAACAATGTGAGCGTGACGCGAGGTCTGAATGCTTGTGCTGCCCCCCCCCCAAATTCATATGCTGAAATCTAATCCTCAACAGGATGGTATTAGGAGGTGGGGCCTTTGGGAGACGACTCCATCACGAGGGCAGAACCCCATGGGGTAGAATTTGTGTCCTAATAAAAGAGTTCCCGGAGAGCTAGCCAGGCCCTTACTCCACGTGAGGACACAGTGGAAGGCCTGGTCATCTGAGAACCAGAAAATGGACCTGCCGGTGCCTTGATCTTGGTCTTCCCTGCCTCCGGAACAAGGAGCAATGTGTTTTCGGTGTTTATACTCTACCAGTTCATGGTAATTTTTATAGCATCATGAAAAGTCTAAGACACATGGTTGAGAGATCACGTACCAGCCTAGACACGGTGGCACAGGCAGTAGGGGTGCTGCTGCAAACCTTGTAGGACGGCCCCAGGTCTGCCTCAACATACTGATGGTGCCTGACTTCCTGGATGGCTGCAAGGTGCAGGGAGGATCACAGAGTAAAGACCCTCTCAAGAGTGCCTGTGTGGGGGGAGGGAGGCAGGGAGGTGGGTGGGGAGTAGGTTACTATGCTCTTACTCAGGGAATAAATAAAATTTAAGGAAAAAAAGAGGGGGAACCACACATCAACATTTCAGATGCAGATGGGACTTAGAAATGACAGGCTGGGAGACAGAGACAGTCAGTTAAGAAAGGCACTGTGAGGGGCCAGCAGTTAGCATAATGGCTATGCTGCTGGACTCCCATGTAGTCGACTGTGGTTCGAGTCCCGGATCCGGTGGCTTAAACTCATGCCGGGCGTGTGTGCGTGCATGCCCAAGATCCCGAGAGGAGAATGGAGAAGGGATTGTGGTGGGGCCATCCCCCCTGGGGGTGGTGATTTCTCGCTTTCTGTCTCTCTGTCTCTCTCTGTCTGTCTGGTGCGCACATGTACCCTATAGCAAAAACCTCTCCAAAAAAAAAAAGAAAGGCACTGTGAGACCCCAAATTCAGATGCTGACTCTTACTTCACCTCCCCCATGCCAAAGGCTTTCGGTAACTATTCCATCTCTGCTTGCAAGGCCCTGCTGGCTCCAGACCCAACACCAGACCCAGAGACAACGCAGCTACTGTCACGTTAAGTTCTCAGCCCTGTAACAAATCCCTTTTCCCTAAGGCTTCTAGTGGGCAGTTTCTCTGCTTGAGCCCTGACAAATGACTCATTGACATTATCTTGATACTTCAAGGATGTTTCAAAGGGTTTAAGCAATGCCAGATGCAGAATTAATACTATTTGCAAGCTGAAATGTTAAAATGTAGAAAAGCCGATATATAAAGATCTATTTCTACCAACCAGCTTTGTTCCCAACCCCAACTCTGAAGGAAAAACTGCCTTCCTCTCTGGGAGAGCAGAGACTATGGCCATCTCAGGCTCACCCAGTGCTGCATGTGTGGCTCACCATTGCTGAGCCGGCCTGCCCTGGGGAAGAACCCACAGAATACCTGGGCTGGCAAGGACCTGCCCAAGCTGCTAGCTCCAAAACTTTCATGTCCTAAAAGCGCTGTGATTTCTCCACCCAGAGCCCAGTTGGCTTTCCTGGATGCAGGCACTCCTTCCTCCTCACCACTGCCTCATGGATTATTAGCATGAGCATGGTGTCACCTAGATGAAGTCATCGGCCTGTTAAAGACATCGGTCCTTGTTAGGTCTGGATGTCTGTGTCCCCCAAAATTCATATTGGGCACCCCACATGGTGTATTTCAAGATAGGATCTTTGGGGAATTATTAGGGTTAAATTAAGTTATGAAGATGGGGCACTCCTAATGAGATTAGTGCCCTTATCAAGAGACAAAGTTCTCTCTCTCTCTCTCTCTCACCACCCACATTCACCAAGAAAAGGCCAAGAGAGGATACGTGAAAAAGTGGCCATCTATAACCCAAGGGAAGGCCCCTCACCAAACTCGGACTCCCTCACCAAACTCGGACTCTGCTAGCATGGACTTCTAGTTTTCAAAACTGTGAAAAATAAATTCCTGTTGCTTAAGCTGCCCAGTCCATAGCATTTTAATGTAGCAATCCAATCTAAGACAACCCCCACATTTAAGAAAAGGAGTTTCTTAATGGAAGCCAGACCACACATGACTAATGATGAGAAATTACAATCCAGGCAGACATACACTTCTGTTGACTTCTATCAAAGCACAGCCGCTCCTGTCATCTCAAAGCTGTGTTGAGCGGGCATCTGAGAGATGTGGGTACAGATGCAGAAAAGCAAATGACTTATCCAGGATCTTTTGGCTAGTGGCAGGACCTGGGCTTTCTCCCAGCTGCAGACTGTCCCAGGATGCCTCATCTATGGCCTTATAGTCATGTCATGTTCTTACACCAGGGACTCTATGAAAACAGGGACAGCCTTGTTTGGTATTCAGTTCACACAGTTACCAGTGCTGGGACTCTGTAATCTCCCCCAGTGAACCTTCACTGAATGTTGAAAATTAGATAGAAAGGGTTAAGAAAATTAACCACTCATTCAAAGCCAAGAATAAATGTACATTCAAAGTAAATTCTACATAAATCATATCCATGCTGACAAGCTCCTTTGAGACCTTGTAGTAGTGAAAGCCTTTATAACCATTTCAAATCCACAAGTCTGATATACTTGACTACACACAAATTAAAACATGCACAGGAAAGACTATCTTTAAATACAAATGAAAACATTATTACAAAGGGTTAACCTCTGTAATAGAGCTCATAGAAATCTACATAGAAAGACCAACAGGAGAATAGGATATGGGTAAAGGATGTGGGCAAAAGACAGTTACAAACAAAATGAACTTAAAACATATAAATGATACTCAAATTTACTTACAAAAGACATGAAAACCAAAATTACAGTAATGTATCTTTTTTAAAAACCTAACGAAGAGTATTGCAAGGCTTTGAGAAAACAGGATCTCATACAACTCTAGTGCAGTGCAAAATGGTCCAACCAATATAACAATTGGCAATTATTCTGAAAAGTACAAATGTACCTACCCTTTGACCAAGCATACACTTACATAAATTTATCTTACTGCTATGTCAGTGCATGTATGAAAATCATGTACGCACTGATAGAACTGAAAAGAAAACAGGAAATTAAAGATGAAGATTATAATACCTCTGAGTAATTACTAGAACAAGTCAACAGAAGGTACAGCCTGGAGATGCAATTCATAGCATATTTAACTGCAGTGCTGAAAGCTACAGAGCTGAACACAGCTTGAGGTCCCCAGACTAGCTGACCTGAAACATGCATACAGTGTGTGTGCATGCCCAAGACCCTGCAGAGCTGGAGAGCTAAGAAAGGAGATGGCAGTGTGATCAGACCCTGTTGAGGGTACTACTTGCTTCTCCCGCACACACTCACTCTTTCTCTCTCTCTGTCCAGTGTAAGAGACACACATACATGCTCTCTCTTATGAATAACCACATTTTGAAAAAAGAACAAATCAACAGAAAATCAATAAGCAGGTAGAAGATTTCAACAATGCTATCAACCAACTTGACCTGACATTTATGGAACGTGTACCCTACTAGAGCAGAATACACATCTTTTTTTAAGTACACATGAAATATTCATCAATGTTGACCATATCTTGTACCATAAAATAGATCTTAGCCAATATCAAAACTTGGGATCATGCAAAGTATATATTCTGACAACAGAATTAAACTAGAAATCAGTAACAGAAAAATGTCTAGAATATCCTCATATTTGGATATTAAACAACAAAGCCACATAGGTCTTTTCTTTTCTTTTTTTTTTTAAGGTTTTTGCCATATGGCATGTGTACTCATCAGAGACAAACAGAGAGACAGTGAGAGGGAAAGTGAGAAATCACACCCCCCAGGGAGATTGGCCACATAGTAATCCCTTTTATCTTATTCTCCTCCTGGGGTTTTGGGCACACATGCACACATACCCCCATGTGATTTTCAAGCCACCAGGTCCTGGACTCTAACTACAGTCAGCCATGTGGGAATCCAGTACCTTAACCACCATGCTACCTACTGGCCTCACAACATACTTCTTAAAAATCATGATCCAAAAAGAAATAACCAGGAAAATGAGAAAATATTTGGAAGAGAAGATTTTAAAACACATATTCAAACAAGTGGGATGGAAAGGCAGTATTTAGAGGGAAATTTATAGTAAGTAATTCATAAGAAAATATTTTAAACTAATAAGATCAATGTTCTAGCACATGGCTCCAGTGAAGTAGATATTTCAGGAAATGAAGATTTTCTACTGATAATTCAGCCTCCAGCAAACGAGCTAGCGGCAGAAGAGGCCAGGCCTTCAGAAGAAGGTTCCACATGGCTCCAGTGAAGTAGATATTTCAGGAAATGAAGATTATCTACTGATAATTCAGTCTCCAGCAAATGAGGTAGTGGCAGAAGAGGCCGGGCCTTCAGAAGAAGGTTCCACATGGCTCCAGCAAAGTAGATATTTCAGGGAATGAAGATTTTCTACTGATAATTTAGCCTCCAGCAAACAAGCTAGCGATCACCTCTGTCTGCTTGCTCCTGAACATTCAGGCTGAACTTCAAGAACTTGAAAGAAAGACACCATCCATCATATGACAAGAAATCACCACCGGATCACGAGAAATATGGGAAAACAAGAAAATACCTCCCCTCCAAGGGAAAAGAGTAACCCTTCTTCATCCACAAGCAGTTCGGTGAAAATCATGGAAATGTCTGATAAGGAATTTAGAGCATTCATAATGTCAAAGCTAACAGAGATGGAAGAGAAGAGAGATAATGAACTGCTAAAGAGAAAGGAGAAAGAAGTTGACGAGTTCCAGGAGATGAGGAAATTCTTGCAAGATCTAAAGGAGGAATTACACACTTTACAAAAGACTCAAA
>NW_006207284.1:1249393-1281178 GCF_000334495.1 Tupaia belangeri chinensis
TGAGTCTCTATGCAGTGTGTACTGGATGGGAGATTGCATTTTGTGTGCTGTGATGATGCTTAGGTAGGGAAGGAATGTAAATTGAGTTAGAAAAAAAAAGTTTCAGGAAAAGAAATATATCTATTCAATGACTGCAGTAGGATATGTAGCCCCAGCTAGGTGCTACTTTATAGGATGCATAAAGTTAGACTTGTGTTCATGGAAATGTGTGTGTCACCTGTGTTTGCTATGAGGGTATTTGGATTGATTAGGGTCTTTGGTGATTCAAAAAAATGTGGGGGGGGGGAACAGTATAGAAAGCAAACATAGATACCAGAGACAGTGTGGGAGGAGAGTAGGAGATGGCAGAGGGTAAGAGATAGGGAATCAAGGATGGGGGAAAAAAAGCAAAATATACAGAAAATAAGAAATGGAAGATCATTTGCTAAGAATAACATGTTTGTTGATTGAGACAATATACAGTGTACTCTGGATGGAAAATCTCATTTTGTATGCTGTAATGATGTACAGTGAATGAATGCAAATAAATAAATTGAAATAAAAAAAGATCAATGTTCCATACTTCCTCTTCAAAAAGAAATAAGAGAAAGTCAAATCAAGCTCATAGGAAGGAAATAATAAACATTCAAGAAGGAATCAATGAAATATAATGAATAAAATTGAGAAAAATTAAGAAAACTAATATGTTTTTTAATGAAATTAATAATATCGAATGGGCTTCTACAATTTATCTAATAAAAGAGGATGCAAGATCTCAATATCAAGAATGCAAGCACATCACTACAGATCTGACAGGATCTATTAAAAGACTAATAAATAAATCATGTAGCCAACTTTATACCTATAAACTTGACAACTTAAATGACAAATCAAAGCCCATTCAGGGAGAATTAGGTAACCTGAATCACCTTATATCAATCAAAGACATTGAATTTGTGGTTAAAACCCTTGTCAGAGAACTTCAGATCCAGATGTCTTTACTGGTGAATTCTACCAAACATTTAATCATTTAAGGAAGAAATAGCACCAATTCTAAAACAAATCCTTCTAGAAACAGACCAATAGCTCTCATGAACTTAAACATACAAGTCCTTAACAAAGTATTAGCAAGGCAAATCCAGCAATATTAAAAAAGGACAAAACATGACCAAGTGAAGTTGATCCTGGGAAAACAACATTGATCAAATACCAACTAAAGCAATTCTCCATATTAACAGACTGAAAAAAAAATCATAGAATCATCTCAGTAGATGCAGAAAAAGATCTTGATGCAGTTCAATATCCATTCACAGTGAAGGCATGAAAGAAGGAGAGGAAAAAAGACCTCTCAGCAATCTAGGAATAGAAAGGAACTGTCTTAACCTGACAAAAAGTCCCAGAAAAGCCTACAGCTAATAGCAGCCAATGGTGGGGTCAGCAGGTAGTATAGTAGTTAAGGCGCTGCGCTCCCATACTGTCGACCATGGTTCAAGTCCTGGATCCAGCAGCTTGAAACTCATGCCAGGCACAAGTGTATGTGTGCATGCCCAAAGCCCTGAGAGAAGAATGGAGGAACAGGGACTGTGGTGTGGCCAGCCCTCCTTGGGGGGGGTTTCTTACTTTCTCTCCCTCTGTTTCTCTCTGTATCTCCAGCAAACACAAACACCCTATAGCAAAAAATATCTCTTAAAACAAACAAACAAAAAACAGCAAATGATGAATTATAAATGTTACTCTTGCTAAGATCAGGAAAAAGACAAGGATGTCAGCCTTCATTATTTCTATTCAGCTCGAATGGGCAGGACTCACCATTAGACAGGGGAAACTAAAAGAAGTACAACTGTCTTTACTTGCAGACTACATGATTTACTATTTAGAAAATTTTCAGTAATTTACTACCCTCCCACATACATACAAATAAAACTCTATTTACTATAATAGAAATGTAAGTTAGTTTAGTAAGACTGAAAGTAAGATACAAGCTTAATAAATAAAAAATAAGTTTTGGTTTTTAGTTTATTTCTTTCTTTCATGAGAGAGAAAGAGATGGGTACCCTTGGCAAAAACATAGACCCTACAAGAGCTTTGACAGGGTTTTGCCATGCCTCAATCCTCCCCCAAGCCTCCTAACCAACCAGGATCTGAACTCATGCCTATATGGCTTTAGTGCAATGCAGCAGCACTCTATTGCCTGTGCTGTGCTTAGGCCAAAAAGACAATTATATTTTTACATACTAGCTAGAAATAATGGAAAGTCTTTGAAGATACTATTTAAAATAGCATAACAATATCCAATTGCTGGGGCTAGCAGGTGGTGCAGTGGTTAAGGCACTGGACTCACAGGTGGCCCACCACAGTTCAAGTTCTGGACCTAGCAGCTTAAAGACCATGCTGGGCACATGTGTATCCAAGCCCCAAATCCCAAGATAAGAATGCAGGAGAAGGTATTGCACCATGACTATCTCCTTAGGCAGTGATTTTTTATTTTTTCCTTTCACTGTCTCTTCTGTCTCCCTCCAGCAAGCATACACACCCTATGGCCAAAAAAAAAAAAAAAAAAAAAAAAAAAAGGTCAGGGATAAATTCAATAAAATACATGCAAAACTTGTACACTAAAAACTACAAGATATTACTGACAAATTAAAGAAGTTTGAAATACATAGAATGAGATACTGTGTTCAATATTATTAAATGTTAATAATCCCCAGTGATCGAGATACAAAGCCATCTTAGCTAAGACCCAGAAGACTTCTTTTTTTTTTTTTAAATAAAAATGGACAAGCTGATTCCAAAATTTATATATAAATTTAAAGGACTTACAACAGGCAAAGTAATTTTACAGAAGAACAAATCTGACAGCTCATACTAGGCCTGATTTTAGAACTTATTATAAAACTACTGTAATGAAGACACATGATACCACCATAAGGACAGACAGGCATATAGACCAACAGGACAAAATAGAAAGCCCAGAAATAGACCCACTCTCATACATAGTTATTTAATTTTCCACGAAGGCACAAAAGCAATCCAGTGCAAAATGTAAACTCTTTACAACTAATGGTGGTAGAACAACCAGTTCTGTGTATGGAAAGAAATGAATCTTGATCCTTTTCTTATATGACACAGAAAAATTTGAGATTGGCTAAAAATCAAAAACTGAGCACTAAAACTATCAAATTCTAGGAGATTGTTTACAACCTTAAGTTAGGTAAACATTTCTCAAATAGGACAAAAACCAAGCACAAATCATTAAGGAAAAAAAATTGGACTTCACTAAAATTAACAATGGGTGAGTCCCCTGACTGAGGTGTTAAAGGAGCCAGATTGCACATGGCCAGTTGTAGTTCAAATCTTGGCCCCTGTGGCTTGTATGTATATACATACATTCCAAGTATATATATATATATATATATATGCATACCTAAAAATCCTGATAGGATGGAGAAATGGAGGAGTCAAGATCATGGCATGACCTTTATTCACTGGGAGCTTTCTTTCTCTCCCTCCCTCTCTCTCTCACACACACACACTTGTGCACGCACCCTCTGGCTAAACTTTTGATTCTTGAAAGACTATTCAGAAAATGAAACTAAGCCACAGACTGGGAAAAAAAAATTGTGAAACGTATTTGATAAAGAACTTAGGGCAGAAACACTTGACAGATACAAGAATGTAAATTGCTCCATTTAAAATGATACATTTATCAATATCCTTGATTTGATTGTCACATATGGCATGCATACTTTGAAAAACCATATTATGTGCTATAGAGATGTGTAATGATTAAATGTGAATAAGAAATCATAAAACTACCAAAAACAAGTGAATTTGTATCCAGGATATATTAAGAATGTCTACAATCAATAAGAAGAAAACAGATAATACAAAGCAATGATAAATGTTTGAGAGGATGGGGATGTTAATTACCATCTATTTTTCTAAATAAGCCTGTAAGTTAGACATCATCTCACATTCTAATCATGTACTGAAAAATCACACTGTATCCCATATATATGTACAATTATTATGTGTCAATTAAATTTTTTTTAAATGGGCAAAAGATTTAAACAAGTGTTTTACAAAAAAGATATAAAAATAGAAAATAAGCACATAGAAAGATAAATGTCAGCATTGGCCAAAAGAAATATAAATCAAAACCACTATGAGATACTTCTACATACCCCTTAAAATTATTAAAATGAAAATGACAGATAATACTAATTCTTACTACCAGAATGTGGTAAGAATGTGGAATAAATACTGTTTTCACATAACGCTGTAGGAAATGTAAAACAGTAAGGTCACTTTGCAAAAGAAAGTGGCCATTCCTTACAAAGCTAAGCATAGATTCGCTATAGGGATCAGCAATTCTACTCCTTGGTATTTACCCAAGAGAAATGAAAGCATATGTCTACAGAACAACTTGAACACTAGTGTTTTTAGCTACTAATTTCATAATAGTGAAACACCAAAAGCATCTTAAGTGTTCAAGAATTGATGAATAGATAAGCAAATGGTGACCTATTCATAAAATGGAATATTACTCAGTGATGAAAAGGAATGCACTACAGATACATTCAAGACTAGGGCTGCATTTCAAAAGCATTATGGTAAGTGAAAGAAGAAAAACATGAGACTATATGCTGTATTATGTCATTTAGATGTCATTCTAGAAGAGGAAAACTATAGTGACAAAGCAAATCAGTTGGGGAGAGGAGGCAATTAGTGACTGCAAAGAAGTATGAGGGAACTTTTGAAGATGATGGAAATATTCTCTATTTTTATTGTGGTGGTAGTCTGTGACTTTATACATCTGTAAAAACCCATCACATTGGAACCAGCAGTTGGCGTAATGGCTATGTTGCTGGACTCCCATGTAGTTGACCGCAGTTTGGAAGCTTAAACTCATGCCAGGCACATGTGCGTGTGTGCCCAAGATCCCGAGAGGACAAATAAACAAAACCTGAAAGAATTTACTAGCACCAGACCAGATCTCCAAGAAATTCTCAAGGGAGTGATATATATCAGGAAATTTAAATACAGACACACAGAAATAAGAGTTCAAAAATTAAGAAAATGGCCAACTTAATTGTAGGGACAAGTTTGGAGTTGTATATTATATCCCAGAATTTAATCAGAAAAATCAAACCACAACAGAAGATTAAGTACATGAGACTGAATGGGTGAAATAGAATTTTATGACTTTTGACTAAAACATTGCTGATTTTCTTGTAGTCTTTGTTTTCTGGTTTTAAGAATTTGTGTCCTGTCATGAGATGTCAATAGATTCATGTACCTATAAAAAAAAAAAAAAAGATCCTGAGAGGAGAATGGAGGAGAATGGATTGTGGCATGACCATCCCCCCTGGGGGGTGATTTCTAGCTTTCTGTCTCTCTGTCTCTCTCTCTCTGTCTGTCTGGCGAGCGCACACACCCTATAGCAAAAACCTCTCAAAAAAAAAAAATCACATCAGGGGCCAGCAGTTGGCATGGTGGACTTCCACAATTCAAGTCCTGGACCTGGCAACTTGAAAATCATGCCAGGCACATGTGGGTGCATGCGTGTCCAAAAATCCTGAGGGGAAAATGGAGAAGGGAGGATTGCAGTATGGCCATCACCCCTGGGGGATTATTTCTCACTGTCCCTCTCTCTGTTTTTCTTTGGTGAATGCAAGCACCCTATAAAAAAAAAAAAAACTAAAATCTGGTCCCATTAAATACTTAAAAGGGTGTGTTTTGTTAAATGTAAATTATATATATCAATAAAAAATTTTAAAGCAATTTATCTCAGGGATCCTTAAGTGACTATTAGTATTTTTAGAATTCAGCATATACATATGAGGATAATGTACAAAATGTCCATGATCATAATGGGAGATAGAGGACAGAGATCAAATCTCCATCATTACAGAGAGTAATCAGAGGCTTCGAGAGGTCAGCAGTGGAATATGACCTAGATGGCTGACTTCACAGAGGAAGAGACTTTTAAAAATCCATGGGAAAATGGGATTTTCAGCTTATTTTGGTACAAAAATATATTTTGAAATCCATCCCATTTTTTTCATAATATGCATTCTCCATGAACATACTGAAGACCCCTTGGGATTCCCTAGGATATAGTTCTATTCCTTATTGTAGAGCTTTCTCAAGTGTTCCCTCCTCTAGTAAGCATTCCCTGACAGCCCATCCTCTGAGAACTGACCACTCCTAGTCCATGCCCCACTGGAGCATGTTCCCTGGATTCCATGATATGCCATTGCCTTGTGTCCTTCATTGTCTCTCTCTCTCTCCCATCAGCTCTCCTTTCCTAGTAGGAGGAGGGATCCTTCCTCATTCACCTCAGTATCCATCCTCTTTGCATTCAGGAATGTGTGAGGTAGGGACCAGCAGTTAGCGTAATGGCTATGTCGCTGGACTCCCACGTAGTTGACCGTGGTTTGCATCCCAGACCCGGTGGCTTAAACTCACGCCGGGTATGTGTGTGTGCGTGCCCAAGATCCCGAGAGGAGGATGGAGGAGAAGGGACTGCGGCGTGGCCATCCCTTCTGGGCGGTGATTTCTCGCTTTCTGTCCCTCTGGCTCTCTCTGTCTGTCTGGCTAGTGCACGTGCCCTATAGAAAAAACCTCTCAAAAAAAAAAAAATGTTTGTGAGGTCAACCACAACACTGTACAGAGAGGCCACCAAGATCACAGTAAACAAAATCTACAAAGTAGTTTTATGCAAGATGTATGAATGTTTATTCATATGCAACTTGTCATCTTTATCCTGTCTCAGTCCACTATGGCTGCTATAACAAATACCACAAATTGTGTGCCTTAACAGTAACAGAAACTGGTTTCTCACACTGGTTTCTGGACTGGAAAGTCTAAAATCACGGCCCTAGAGACTCAAAGTCTAGTAAGGGACTGCTTTCTGGCTCATAAATGGTGCCTTTTTACTGTGTCCTCATAAGGCAGGAGGAAGAGCAAGGCCATTCTCAGAGGCCTCTTATAAGGACACTAATCCAACTCATGAGGGCTCCACCCATATGACCTAATCACTTCCCCAAAGTCCCATCTCCTAATACCATCAATTTGGGGGTCAGAAGTTTTACAAATAAATTTGTGGGAAAGGCCACAAACATTCAAACCATACAAACTCTCAACAAAAGGAGCAAAAGGTTAAAAACCTATCTCAGTAAGGGCGTTCCTGGGGTAGTGAGGGCACAGAAAGGAGAGGGCTACATTGACTGGTTTTCTAAAAATCAAACTGGATGTTGAGATGGGAAGAAACACTGCCCCAGGGACAGTCTTCTTAGGGCTTGAGCTTTTTCCTCTAGACTTTTGCAGGGAAGCAGGTCATTAGAGAGAGGAAGTCCAAACTGTGGAAAAGTCAGAAGTTCTTGGATGGAATAGACTTTCAAGACCTCAATTAAACTCCAAGACACCAAACATGAGCTGAGTCTAAACACATCTCTCCTCCCTACTTCCAGGGATATGGGCAGGCCAGGCCTGACTGCAACAGCCTCCCCATGCCCATCCCAAGGGCTACTGAGCTCCTCCAGCTGCTCTTGGGCAACAGCCCACAGTCCCTCATAGAGATTAATTATGTGTGTCCTTCTTGAATTCAGATGCAGAATTCTTAATCACCATATCATGGATGGGGCCTTTAAAAGGTGACTAGGCTGGGAGAGGAGACCTCTCAGGAATGGGAATAGTGATCGTCCTTACAGAAGAGACCCCAGGGAATTGCCTCATCCCTTCTCCACATGAGGAAAAGGGTGCAATCTATGAACTATAAAAAAGGGCCCTCTCCATACACCAAGCCTACTAGTACCTTGATCTTGGACTTTCCAGCCCTAGAACCATGAGAAACACATTTCTGTTGTTTATAATCTACCAGTCTATGGTATTCTGTTATAGCAGCCTGGGTAGACTCAAGCAGAACAGCAACCCAAACTTCAGGACAGCTCAGAAGGAGCCACTGTGGCCTACTCCCAACCTGCCTGCCTTCCAGACTGCATTTGACAAAAAACAATATGAGTGGAGTGTCTTTTCTAAGAATTAACTCTAATTTTCCAACATCATTGGTCCCAAAGCAAGAAAAGCAACACCTTAATCTAATGGAACGAATTGGTCATAGAGGAATTCCAAAAATCTGGGGTAAGAAAAAAAATCTTCATACCCCAGACTCCTTGCTCTCTGCCAAGGTTAATCCTGTCTAAGAGAACAAGTCATGGGGATGCACAGCCCTAGGGTCCTAGATCTGACCACCACGGCCCTCCAAATCTGACTACCACCAGACAAGAGAGACCATCCCTTCTGTATAAATATGAAATGGTCTTAAAATCATATAGCACTAAACAAAAAAATCACATAGCACTAGAACTGGAAAAGGGCTTAGGGAGCATCTAATTCATGCTGTAGGTGATAAAAGGGAGGCTTGGAAAACTGGGTGACTCGCCCAGAGACAGTAGTGACAGAGCTGGTTCCGACCTCAGGGTTCCCAACCATCCTCCAGCTTCCTTGACAACCTGACATTATCCACCCCTTCCAAGATGCTCAGCCCAGGCTGGAATGTGGTGACAGCCACAGGGCTAATTTTAGGATTCAAAGGCAATTAGGGGAGAGCTGACAAAGGATTCTTACACTGATATGTGATATTAGGCACTGTACACTAGCTCAGGAGACCTTGATCAGGCCTGAGCTTTAGTCATATTGCCCCTGGAAGATGTAGGATCCCTGAACTGTGACATGTACAGTTTGGTGAGCTGGGACTGAGAGGTCTACATGGTGGTAAGATGATTCCTTCCCTGCTCCTCTCATAAAACCCAAACCTAACCAAACCAACTGGATGAAGCTACCTCCCCTCCACTGGCCCATCACCCTATTCCAACCACTCTGGTCTCCTTCTCCAACTTGGGGCCTTTGCCTGTGCAGTTTCTTCTCCCTGGAGGCTCCACACATTCACATGACTCACTCCCTCACCTCCATCATATATCTGCTCAAATATCATCTTCTCCAGGGGGCGATCCTTGACTACAGTCCATCTACCTCCCCTGATCTTTTTTTTTTTTTATATAGCACTTTTCACATTCAAATACACATGCTTAAATTGACAATTAATTAAAATTTAAACTCAGTTCCATAATGTTGAGAACTCAATACTTCATTTGACCAGCCACATTGAGGTACCTATTATGGCTACAGGCTCTGTCAGAGAGTACAGATATAAAGCATTTCCATTATCACAGAAAGTTTCATTGGGTAGTACTGATTTAGAAACACGTTGGCTTTTTCCTCTGAACTTGGGATAAAGCAGTAAGTGGTTGGAAATGGTGCAGACAAGTGCAGGCAGGAGCAGTTAGAGATCACAACCTTGCAGTGGTGCAGCAGTGGTGCAACGCATTGCAATGCTCGACCCACAAGGGAAGGTCCCAGGTTCATGTGCTGAGGTTGCCCTGTACGCGCCATGTGTGAAGGCATGTGCCTGAGATCCAGGCTAGCTGAGTCTTAGGGTGGGTCAAGGCATAAAGAACCTGATGGAGGTGTCTTCCTCCACTTCATGAAGAAATACATGTTTAAATAAGCAGTTTTTTTCTTTAAGTATAGTAATCCTCCCTATCTGTAGTTTTACTTTCAGATACTTCAATTACAGTCTACCACAGCCCAAAAATATTAAATGAAAAATTCCAGACATAAGCAATTCACAAGTTTTAAATTGCATACTGTTCTAAGTAGCATGATGAAATATTATACCATCATGCCCTGTCCTGCCTGGGTCCTGAATCATCCCTTTCCCTTTGTCCAATATGTCCACACTGTATATAGTATCCACCCTTAATTGCTTAGCCATCTCAGTTATCAGATCAACTACAGCAGGGGTACCTAATCCCCAGACCATGGACAGTAACTTGTCCATGACCTGTTAAGAACCAGGCCACACAGCAGGAGGCGGCCAGGAGAGAACAAGCGAAGTTTCATCTGTGTTTACAATCGCTCCCCATTGCTTGCCTGTCTGAGCTCTGCCTCCTCTGCTGTCAGATCAGTGGCAGCATTAGATTCTCATAGGAGACCCCAGATGGGACCATCAGCTTATAGGGAAACAAACTCAGGGCTCCCACTGATGCTGTATTATAGCAAGTTACATAATTATTTAATAATATAGAATAATGTAATAATAACTAAAATACAATGCACAATAAATGTAAGGCACTTGAATCATCCTGAAACTATCTCCCCACCATGCCCTGGTCCATGGAAAAATTGTCTTCCACAAAACTAATCCCTAATGCCAGAAAAGTGGGGGCCTGCTGGACTATACATATCACAGTGCTTATGTTCAAGTGACCTTAATTTTACTTAATAATGGCTCTGAAGTGCCAGAGTAGTGATGCTGGTAATTCAGATATGCCACAAACAAGCTATTAAGTGCTTCCTTTAAATCAAAAGGTGACTATATTCTCAACTAAATATGGGAAAAAAAGTTTGTTACAGCATATTGTTACAATTATTCTACTTTCTTATTGTTATTGCTAATATTCTCTTACTGTGCCTAATTTATAAACTAGTCTGTATTGTAGGCATGCCTGTATAGGGTAACATAGTATCTGCTACCATCCATGGTTTCAGGCACCTGCTGGGAAGACATCCCCTTAGGATATGAGATACTACTTTAGTTAGACAAGGAGGTAGGACTTTGAATTCAGCAAATCACAAGGCTAAAGTTGTTATGATTAACTAACACCCTACCTCCAAATCATACTTAGGTTTTTTAAAAAGTGTTATTATTTTTTAAAGTCTATTCATTTATCTCTTCCACAAGCAAGAATAACAGAGAGAAAGAAAACCCCCAACAAGGTCCTGACACCACCATCCCCCCAGCTGTCAGGCACCCCTGGGCCATGAGCACATGCATGCAGGCATGTTCAGGGAAGGCTCTGTGCAAACCCAGAACCTTCCCTTGAGGGCTGCCTTACAGAGCATTGTGCTCCCACTGCACCATCCCCTGGCTCCTGATACTATATACTTTTTGAGGCATAATATACAACAAATGTACAGAGCTTAAGTGTTCAAATTGATGAATTCTGTCAATGGTAACATCTGTATAATCATCCCCAAAACAAAATATAGAACATTTCCATTATCCCAGAAAGCTCAATCATATTTCTTTTTCAACCCACTGCAATAACTTTCTGACTTCAATCACATACATTAATTTCTTCTACTCTTGAATTTTATATAAATGGAATCATACAGTGTGTAATTTTTTTTTTACTTGCTATAGGGCACGTGAACTCACCAGACAGAGACAGAAAGGGAGAGGGAGATTAAGAAATTAAGAAAGCATCCCCAGGTTCATAACACCACCTCATTGGGGATGGGCATGCCTCAATCTCTTCTCCTCCATCCTCTCAGGATTTTGGTCACTCACTCACACACACACACACACACACACACAGTATCTAGTGTGTTTTTAAAGCTGCCAGGTCTGGGACTTGAACCACACAGTTAATTGACCATGTGGGACCCAGTCATATTAACCACTCTGCCACTGGCTGGTCCAGCATATATGTTTTTTCCAATCTGGCCTCTCAACACAATGTGGGTTTTGTTTTGTTTTGTTTTGTTTTGTTTTGTTTTGTTTTATCTATGTGATGGCACTTATCAGTAGCTTGTTCTGTACCTTCCCTTGGTCTTATTCTAGTGAGTTGGAATAGAAAAGTAGAAAGAATAGAATAGAATAGAATAGAATAATAGAAGAACAGGTAAAAAATATAGTGACTTGTTACATAGCCCACCCTAAGGAAGGTATTCTGGTGATTTGTTGTTTTGGTTTCAGTTTTGTTTTGTTTTGGTTTGGCCAGAGGGTACCTGCACTTCCCAGAGAGAGACAGAGAGACAGCCCCCCTTCATGGGGTGTAGTCATGCTGCAGTCCTTTTCCTCCACCTCTCCATCCTGGCAGGACTTGGGGCACATGCATATGCCCAGCCAGGGCCAGAACCCAAACCACATGGTTAGCCACGTAGAATCCAGCTCCCTTACCCACAAGACCACAGGGCCAGGCCCCTTATAAATGGCTTTCTATAATCCAATCTTAAGTGCCTCTTGCTGACACAAGGTTGTTTTATTTAGGTTCCTGATGGATGTGGGTAATTGTTGATGCAGGAAACAGGGAAAGAAATGGAAGGGAAGCTGCTGGGGCATAATATTCTCCCCTTTATACTTAAGAGATCATCCGCCCTCAGGAGAGCGATATCTTCAGGTGGAAATAGAATGAAATGTGCTGAGGGGCAGGAGCTAGCGGAATTCTCCCATCAGGGTCTTGACAGCCTCTAAGAAGGCTGGGCCAGTCATCAGGCAAGACCTTGGCTGTCAAGATGCCGGAGTGCAATTTCTACCTTCTCCAACTTGCCAGACCCAAAGTGAATCCCACCCTGTCTCCCCAGCATGCCCACCTATATCCCATACTCCCAAATGGAGGCAAAAGTCTGAGCTAACATCTGGAAATCCAATTCCATCTTTGGATTGGTTCTCATCTTCATATGCAATAGGCAACCTTTTGTTCTAGCTGGTCATCAGCCAACAGCAGTGTGTATCATTGTGACTCTGTCTTTGTCCCCCTGCCACCACCCCCATTTTCCACACAGCTTATTCTCAGAACTTTTAGTCACAGTGTCACCCACAGGAAAACCTTGTGGAGACATAAATTTGTTTTTCTGCACTGCCAATTGTCATCCTTCTTACAGTATTAAGCTTACTTCTTATCAGAGGTGACACCAGTGGTGGCCACTCCGGGTCACAACAGACTGTGGCCACTAACACCAGACAGAAGCCCTATGCCCACCCCTTCCGCCAAAGGCCAGCACTTTCCTTTTTCATAAGGTGTGTGACAGCAAGTGGGGAATATGGAGGCTCTCTTGCTTATGCCTGCAAAAAGGCGTCCTTTGCCTTCCTAATGAGGACAAATTTCAAACCATCCTGACACTACATGTGTTAGCGTATTACCCAGGGAAATGCTAGTGCCAGCTGAATAATAAATGAGTATCGATTTATGGCCCCAGGTGAAATTAGAACAGTCACTCTCATCCTCAGAACTTTTCATCACCACCCTCCCCCTCAGCAGATGAAAAAAGCCAGCAGATGGGGAGGAAATTATGCCAGGCACAAGTCCTCAATTTCCCCTGGTTATTAAATTATATTGACAAATTGCCGTGAATTCACATTCGATGGCTTCACAATTTCTAAATTAGCATCAGACATTTTGATGTCGGGAGGGTCAAGAGTTGAGTTTAGATAAGCAGGGAAGCAGCCAGCCGGTTCGCAGCCAGTGGACACAGAGGCCAGTGGGGCTTCCGGGAAGAGCACGGAGCCCTCAACATCTGCGGGCCAGGCTGGCCACCCTGACAGGGGGCCCTGCCCCATGTTGTGCAGAAAGCAGGTGCTCCATGGTCACAGAAGCTAAGGTTGGCAGAGTCACAGGACACCTCCAAGGAGGACAGACCATCAGCTAAGGTGCACAACTGCAGCAGGGGCAAAAAGGGCAGTTGGAGGTGCTGGTGCCGCGCCAAGGTGCAGCCTGCTTCTGCTACATAAGCTTTAGACTGTTGTTTTCTGATACCAGATAAGGAACGCGAGAGTCAGGGACAAGCACTCTCATCCCTGAACCTGGCCATGGAATCTGAGACGACCCCGCCTCCCAGTATGGTCAGGGCAAACAGCTAGTCAGGGAGGTTGAAGGCATTTAAACTCCCATCTGTCTGGCCTCAAATCCACCACTCTTCAATCTAAAAACTGTGGGATGTTCTCCTTCTCCTGTGCCCGATGACTCTGGATTTCGGTTTTTGCCAAATAAAAAGAAAAGAACAAATAATTCACAAGGCCTGTCATATATTTGAAAATGCCTTAAATGTATGTTATATATATGAAAATACCATAGTCCTAATCAGATAGGACTCCAGTTAAAGATGGTGGAATGAACACACACATTTAGCTTCTGTAAGCCCACGCCATAGCAACACAGGGATTGTTTAAGGCATGAACCTGCCAGGACTAAGAGCAGAGAAAGACAACAGCCACACAATTGTATGAGCTGGAAAAGTGGACAGAGGAGTGGTAGCCACCTTCCTGGAGCAGGGATTGGTACAGTCCTGAGGCAGAGAGAGGAGCTGGACAAGCACAACTTCAGAACAGACCTCTGTCACCCTCCACCCTCGAAGGCTCCCGATCACTGCAACCAGGCACAGCTCAAACATAGGGGAAAGATGTCAGACTAAAAGCAGGATGATTAGATTGAGGTTAGCAGATGGCGGGGTGGTAGAGGACTCCCACGTGGCCAACCACGATTGAAGTCTTGGACCTGGTGGTTTCTTTCTCACTTTCCCTCTGTCTCTCTATGTCTCTCTCTAGTGATCCCGTGCCTTATAACACGTTCAAAACTGAAAATAATAATAAATAAAAAAAATTTTAAGAGAAAGAGATTTTTGCTACAGGGCACATGTGCTCAATGGAGAGACAGAGAGAGACAGAGAGACAGAAGAGAGAGAGATCACCCTGCAGGGAGATGGCCACATCATAATCCCTTCTCCTCCATTCTCCTCTCAGGATCTTGGGCAAATACACACATACACGTGCTCAATGTGAGTTTTAAGCCACCAGCTCTGGGACTCAAACCATGGTCGACAATGTGGGAGTCCAGTGACATAATCATTACACCACCTGCTGTTCTCTAATTAAAATACTTCTTTTGAAAAAAGGAGTATTAATTGATGATGTCTCGAAGAGGCACAGACCACCTTCACCAGTGCTCGGAATATAGTGACTGCTGTTCCCAGCAGGGGAGGGCACACATTCCCCACAGGAAGCAAAATAAAGGATCTCTACACTGGGCACACACCGAGCTCAGCTGCAAACAGAAGGTACTGCACTGAATGAAGGGGAACTAGGGGAGTTCAGCCACTGCCCTGGGAATGTGCCCAGTCCAGGAGTACAGAAGGAATGACTTTAAGTGTATAAAACAAAAGATAAACACTTACAAAAGAAACCAATTATATTAGCACACAGTGAATAAAAGATTTTTTAAAATCTGTGCTATCGTAATAAAGTGCTTATAAGTTAATGCATTCGAATCTCTCATAAATCTAATAGGTATAGTAGTTTTAAGTTATTATAAGCACAAAATACATTTTGAGGAACCTGCCAAAACTAATCTTAGATGAAAGTATCTGATTTTTATTGGTAACAAAGCCACAACTACTCTAATGTTACTAGTCGAGTTGATGGCATAATTTTGTGACTGAAAAAGAATGCTGAATTTCAGATAGAGACTAAGTGGGAAGAAAAAGACACTTAAAAAAAAGAGAAAGAAAGAAAATTTTTTGTCCCAGGGCACACGTGCTCACTGGAGAGAGTGTGTAGGGGGGTGGGAAGTAAGAGGGAAAGTGATAAATCACCCCTCAGGGTGGATGGCCATGCCACAGTCCCTTCTCCTCCACTCTCCTCCTGGGATCTTAGGCACACACACCCACGCACCCACCATGATTTTCAAGCCACTGGGTCCAGGATTCCAACTGTGGTTGGCCATTTGGGAGTCCTGTGATACAACCACTATGCAATCTGCTGGCCCAAGACACATTTTTTTCTCAATTCAAGTTCATGGATCCTCTAAGTTCCATGCATTGACTTGACTGGCAGGTTAATCCCTGAACTAGAACTAAGATCACATATACTGGGCCAGCATATAGCACAGAGGTTAAGGCAGCTGGATCCCACATGGCTGACTACATGGTTAGAGTTCTTTTTTTTTTTTTTTTTTTGGTCCCACATGTGCTATTTTATTTTATTATTTTATTTTTTAAATTAATTATTTATTTATTTATTTATTTACATTCATTCACTGTACATCATTATAGCATACAAAATGAGATTTTTCTATTCACAGTACACTGTATATTGGCTCAATCAAGCACATCAACATATGTGTTATTGTCAACACATAATTTTCCATTTCTTGTTTTCTGTATATTTTGCCTTTTTTCCCATCCTTGATTCCCTATCTCACCCTCTGCCATCTCCCACCCTCCTCCCACATTGTGTCTGGTATCTATTGTTGCTTTCTCTGCCTCCCCCATTTTATTGTTTCACTAAATATCTTAATAAATATAAATATTTCCAATAGCAAGCACAGCTGAAATATACATATCCATGAACACAAGTCTGACTTTAGGCATAAACCTCAGTGAATAGAATGAACATACTATAAAGTAGCACCTAACTAGGGCTATATAGCTTAACTGCAGTCATCAAATAGGTATTTCTAATGCCTTTTTTTTTTTTCTTCTGAAAATTTTTTTTTTTTATTAATTTACATTCATTCCCTGAGCATCATCACAACATTCTAAATGTGGTTTCCCATCTAGAATATACTATATAGTGGCTTAATAATGCATGTTATCATCCATAATATTCCATTTCTACTTTCATATATATGTTTTTTTACCCCATGTCTAGCCCTCTGCCCTATTCCACTCTCTTATTACACTATCTCTGCTGTCTACAGTTGTCTTCAATCCCTTTTCCCCCAACATTTCGTTGGTCACACAATATCATAAGTAATCTAACTACTTTCAATAGCAAGATCAGCCGATGGTTTCAAGAAAAGCAGTTTTGAACTGGTAAGGATATTTCTTTGAAACTTAAAGCCTAGAAACAGGTTAGTATTCTGTTCAAATAGTCGGAACATGAATCTATTGATAGCTGAAGACAGGACAAAAGTCCTTAAAACCAGACAACAAAGCTTAGAAGAAAAGCAGCAATATTTTAGTCAAGTCGTAGAATACTGTTTCATCAGTTCAGTCTCATGTACTTAATCTTTCTTCTGTATCTGTTGAGGTTCGATGTTCCAGATTGAAATCTGGGATGTAATACTCAACTCCAGCTTTTGGCCCTACAATTAAGTTGCCCATTTTCTTAGTTTCTGAACTCTTATTTCTGTGTGTCTGCATTTAATTTTACTGACATAGCACTCCCTTAAGAACTTCTTGGAGATCCGGTCTGGTGCTGGTAAATTCTTTCAGGTTTTGTTTATCTGGGAAAGTTCGTGTCTTTTCTTCCCAAATGAACGATAACCTTGCTGGGTACAGAATTCTCGGTTGAAATTGCTTTTCCCTTAATACTTTGAATACATTTTCCCATTCTCTCCTCGCTCTCATTGTTTCCGATGAGAGGTCTGCCGTTAGTCTGATGGGATACCCTTTGTAGGTAACTTGCCTTTTTTCTCTTGCCAGTCTTAGTATCTTGTCTTTGTCTGTGGTTTTGGTCAATCTGGCTATAATGTGTCTTGGAGAAGATCTTCTTGGGTTGATTCTATTTGGGGTCCTCTGTATTTCTTGGGACTGAATCTTTGAGTGCCTCTCCAGGTTTGGAAAATTTTCTTGTAAGATTTCATGGAATAGATTATCAATGCCCTTATGAGTCTCTTCACCTTCTGGGATGCCTATTATCCGGATGTTTGGACGTTTGATGGTATCTAGTACTTCTCGCATATTATTCTCAAATTTTTGGGCCATTTTCTCAGTCTTCGCGGTGGATTTTTCTAGGCCAACCATTTTCTCTTCTACATTAGAAATTCTATTTTCTGTATGATCTAGTCTGCTTTTAATACTTTCAAGGGAGATTTTGACTTCTTGTATTATAGCCTTCATCTCTAACAGTTCCATCTGATTCTTTTGTAAAGTGTGAAATTCCTCTTTTAGATCTTGCATGAATTTCCTTACCTCCTGGAACTCTTCAACTCCTTTCTCCTTTCTCTTCAGCAGTTCCTTGTCTCTCTTCTCTTCCATCTCTGTTAGCTTTGCCATTATGAATGTTCTGAATTCTTTATCAGACATTTCCAAGATTTCCATTGAACTGTGTGTGGATGAAGAGGAGTTATCCTTTTCCCTTGGAGGAGAGGTATTTTCCTGCTTCCCCATATTTCTTGTGGTCCTGCAGCGATTTCTAGTCATCTCGTGGATGGCTGATTTCATCCCAAACTTGGAAGTTCAATCTGAGGGTCGAGGAGTGTGAAGAAAAGGAAACAGAAAGAGGGAAACAAAAGCAACAACAGCAAAATAAATAAATAAATAAATAAATAAATAAATAAATAAAATGGACAACAAAAAAAGAAAAAGAAAAAATTAAGAGAAAAACTTTTAAATAAAACTAAAAAAAGGAAAAATTAATATTCAAAAAATTTCAAAAAAAAAACAAAAATTAGAAAACCGTGCAGCGGTAGAGGTAGAGAGAGACAAAGACAGATACAGAGAGAGGAGGCCTGAGAGGAGTCTTTCTACCACGTGAGTTTTCTATACTGGAGGTTGAATTATCAGTGGGACCTCTTCATTCCTCTGTTTCCCCTAAAATGGCTAGATCGCAGGAGCCATGGAGCTGGTTCTTGAAGAAGGCTGTAATATGAGATCTTCTTATTCACTTCCCAGGTGTCAGGAGAAGAGAGTGCTTGGAGAATTCTTGCCTACTTTTTTATGCTCACCCAAGAAATAATCACTTGTCAGTAGGCCTCTAACTGTGAAGGGGCAGGAAAACATGGGGGAAGTCTACATGGTTAGAGTTCTGAACCCAGTGTTTTGAAAATCACACAGGGCACATGTATGTGCATGCATGCCCAAAATCTTGAGAGGAGAATGAAGGAAAAGGGACTGTAGCATGGCCATCCTTCCTGGGAGTGGGGAGTGGTTTCTTACTTTTCCTCTCTCTCTCTCCCCATCTCTGGCAAGCACTCCAGCAAAACCAAAAAGAAAAAAGAGAGATCATATATGACAAGCACCATCCACACACAATCATACATGAAGAGGTTTTCAAAAAAGTTCATAGTAAACACATATAATTTAAAAATTATGCATGGTTGGGACCAGCACTTAGCACAATGGCTATGTTGTTGAACTCCCATGTAGTCAACCACGGTTCAAGTCCTGGACCCTGTGGCTTAAACTCTCACCAGGCACATGTGCATGCATGCCCAAGATCCCGAGAGGAGAATGTAGGAGAAGGGCTGGTGGCATGGCCATCCCCCCGGGGGGTGATTTCTCGCTTTCTGTCTCTCTGTCTCTCTGGCGAGCGCACGCATCCTATAGCAAAAACCTCTCCAAAAAAAATTATGTATGGATTTCAAAAAATTTTGTACCAAAATAAACTGATACTTGAATTCTATTTTGTCCACTAAATTTTTGATATCTTCTCTAAATATAGTCAGATAGTCAATAATCACTAGACTTTTGGAAACTCCTCTGTATTAAAGACAGAGACCAAACAAATAGGAAAATGTCACTTGGTAAAAATGGTATGCAGAAAGAAAACTTCTAAGAATTATCACTGACATCATCAGAAAGGAGATATATTGTAATTGTCAGACAATAAAAAGGATGTTATAAACAAGAACAAAAAAGTAAAAAGAAACTTCTTAGAATTTATAAAAGTAGTAATAGTAATTAACAACTCAATACAAGTATCAGAAGACAGAAAAACTTTCTTGGGAAGTAGAGCCAAAAGATAGAAAATAAAATACAAGAGGAAAAAGAAGAGACGATTAGAAAACCAAAACCAGTCCAGGAGACCTTATTTTGAAAAACAAAACAAAACAAAACAAAACAACAACAACAAAAAAAAAAAAACAGGAGGGCTAGAAACATGGAACAGAAAAACAAGAGCGGAAAAAAAAAAAAAGGAAAAGAAAAGGGAATTAATAAAATAATCTTAGAAACTCTCCCAGGATTTGAAGGACACAAGCTCCAAGGCAAAAGGGCTGAGTACTCAGCACCATGAAGGAGAAAAACCCTTATCAAGACTGACTCGATAATCGGTATCCCAGAAGGTAAAGAAATTAATAAAGGTATTGCTAATCTACTCCAAGAAATCCTGGAAGAAAACTTTCCAAATCTAGAGAGGCGTTCAAATATCCAGACCCAAGAAGTACAAAGGACCTCTAATAGAACCAACCCAAGAAGATCTTCTCCAAGGCACATCATAACCAGATTGGCCAAATCCACAAAGACAAGAAAATTGGCAAGAGAGAAATGTCAGGCTACATATAAAGATGATCTCATCAGGCTAACATCAGACCTCTCTTTTTCTTATCAGAAAAGAATGTGAGAAGGAAAGAATGGGAAAGTATATTCAAAGTATGAGCTGAAAAACAGTTTCAGCCAAGAATACTCTACCCAGCAAGATTACCCTTTATATAGGAAGAAAAGATAAAAACATTCTCAGATAATCCTGAAAGACTTTACCAACACCAGACCAGCTCTTCAAGAAGTTCTGAAAGGAGTGCTTTACCAGGAAAACTAAAGACACACAATCAGAAATAAGAAAACAAAAAGTAACCAAGGAAATGACCAACTTAATGTGAGGGAAAAGAAATATCAATAATAACATTGAACATTAACTTCCAGGATTTAAAGGGAAAGATCAGACCATAGTAACACTGCAAATTGAACAGAAGAGAGATTAGTTACATAAGACTGAAATAAAATTGGTGAAATAAAAGTTTATGACTTTTGAGTAAAACATTACTAATTATTTTTTTTACTATGCTTTGTTTCCCCAATTTAAGGATTTTACTTTCTTTTGAGTTGTTGACAGGTTCAACAATTGGTTAAAATGCTTTTTCTTTGTGTTTGTTTCTTTAAATGGAAATATAAACTTTTCTCCCTTCTTGACCTCACTGGAATTGGAAAATACTTGGGAGTATTGTTATTTTGTGGCAGAATGGTTATTTGCATAATTTCAGTAATACCTGCCACCTTGCATCAGACATTGGAAATACTTGTTTTTGGACAGGGTTTTGACGAGAATGTCATATCTGAAGATTAAACCAGAAAACTTCGAAACTAAGGTAGATCTCAAGTAAGCCAACAGACATTCTTGGAAAGATGGCCTGGCACCATAAACAGTCCTGACTGGCAGAGAGGATTAGAGAGGCTATTTAAAAGAATTTTTACCATAAAATAACCTGGACTTTTCCAGCCCAGCATTGTAATCAGTAGAAACTGCAAAAGCACAGCCACACCAGAGGATTACCTTGAGGAAGACCTTGAAGGAAGTAAAAGAGACTGATCTTTCCTAGCAGATGGTATATCACAGAGTACTTGGTAGGCAGGGCTGACTTGAAAAGGTTTCTGTGGGAATTGTGTGCTGGGTGTTTGCTTTTCAACAGTCTGAGTAGTTGACATGTAAATATTTTCTCAAAAATATTTAAAACCATACTGTCTTTGTTGTTATAGAGTCACAAAATTATAACAACTATTTTGAACGTTATCTTTAAAATTCAGTTTTTTGAAATTTTGGAAGTTGTTTATTAGCTGTCAAGAACTATGGAGTATGAGCAAAAATTTTTTGACATGTAAAGTTACAGTTTGTGGGGAAATGTAAAAACAAATAAATAAATCATAAAAACAAGACTAATGACTCAACTTTCAGAACACTGAGGACAAATAGAAGATTTTACAACTTAAGAGATTCCAGAGAGGAGATAAGACTTTTTTTCCTTTTTTAAACAAAGGATTGGTTATTGGGATGGCAGTAGATATACTAGAAGTTAGAAGACAAAGGATGAATAACTTCACAGTTTGGGCAGTAAACTCCACCCACACACACTACTATGTCAATTGTAAGGATAAAATACCAACTTTTTCAGACAGTAAAGGTAACAAAGACACTTGGTTTCCCTACTTCCAGAGGAAGTTCCTGGAGAATGCACTCCTCTAACACAACAAGCTTCAAAGACAGCTGAGGATCCAGTGAGCTGCGACCTAAAAGAAAAGTGAAATGAATTCCCAGGATTCCAACGCATGAATCTCCAGATGGCAACAATAGAGCTGACCAGAGCATGCCCTGCCCACACATGAACATGTGTGTAATTCACTTATAAGAAGACTCTTCAAAAGGTTCATTGAAAATACATTATGGACAAATTATGCATAGATTTCAAAATTTCTTTACACCCAAACAAACTCATACTTCAATCCTGTGTTTCCACTAACTTTTTAAAGTCCCCTCATGTGTTTATTAGTATCAAGGATCACAAAACATAATGCAAGAAAGGAAATAAATCCTGTGAGTACAGAGCTCAGTTAAGAATAACATTTTAAATCATGACAGTAATGTTGAATACTGATCTAAGCAAAGTAACAATGTAAATACACGGGAAGGACAGAGTAATTAAACAATGAGGTTATGGTTAAAGGGTCAACCAGATGTGGTAAGTCACTAAACCATGCCTATAACCAAATATAAAGCATTAGCAACATGTGCATTTTCTTAGAGATATAGAGGCTGAAAGAAAAGATAAAGGTTACCTTAAACATCAATTTATAATAAGCCTCATAGCACAATAGGTTTTTCAAATCATACAGATGTCTAACTTGGATAAAAAATAAAAACTAAATATAAAGAAAATATTTTAGGGCAGTAATTTCTTAACAGTCAGAATTCAACCAAAGAAAGATAACCAGCAGGAGACATATATTTAGATACTTATTGCAAGGAATTGGTTTATGTGGTTGTGGGGGCTGGCTAGACAAGTCCAAAGTCCACACGGCCAACCAGGAAGGGCAGGCTGGGACCCAAAGTACAAGCTGAAGCTGATGTCCACAGGGAGACTTTCCTCCTCAAGGAGTCCTCAGTTCACTACGTAAGACACTTCAACTGACTGGATCAGGCTCACCAAGATTATTAAGGAGAATCTCCTTTACTAAAGGCCACCTGATTATACGCGAATCACATCTACAAAATACCTTCAAAGCAGCACCTAGATTCAAGTTTATTTAAATGAGAGGGATACCTGATTATCACACGAGGTAGCATATTTAAGCTAGTGGCCTGCTTCATGGAATGGCTGCCCTGAAAGCACTCACTGTTGGCCACTGAAGAGTATGAATTGTTTCTCAGACTTAACAATATCAGGGCTCCATCAAAGAACTTAGATGGCAGAGTATGGCTTAGGCCAGAACCTGAAAACCACACCTTACACCTAAAAAATTCCATGTAGAAAGGCACTAAAAAGAACATATGTCTTTATCAACTACCTTTACCGGCTCCTTTCATGAATGAATATTTTCTCTCTCCTGTAGTTTAAAAACAGAAAATAATTAACATAAAACACCAACAGTTAAAACCAAAAAAGAAAAATAAACAGGAGGCCATGAAGTGGCATAGTGGTTACAGCACTGGATTCCCACATAGTTGATCACAGTTCAAGTCCCAGGTCTGGCAGCTTAAAAATAATGCCAAGCATGTGTGTGCATGTGCCCAAAATAGAGAGGAGAATGGAGAAGAGATTGTAGCATGGCCATCCCCCAGGGGATTAGAGAGAATTTCTCACTTTCCCTCTCTCTGTCTCTCTCTCTCTGCCAAGCACACATGTCCTATGACAAAAACCTAAATAAATAAACAGACATAAAGTTCATTTACTTGCCCCCAATTGAATGTGAACGAAATAGAAAGAGGGGATATTAAATTTGAAATGTGCATTTAAAGATACAGAGCTTAGAACTAGAAAGCAATCAATAGACTTCATATACTAAATCAAATGCAGGTTTTTAAAAAAGGGTAGTAATAAATACAAACTTTTGTCAAGATAGTTTAAGAGCCCAAAAAATGGCACAAATAATGATAACAATAAAATGGGGCAAAGAACTACAGCTGGACTAGAGATTTTTCAGTCACACAAGAGTGATATGCGAAACTTAAATGCATTAAATTTAAATACCCAAATAAAACAGGCAATTTTCTAGAAAACTTTTTTTTCTTTTTTAAAAAATTAAATAATAGGGACCAGCAGTTGACATAATGGATATGTCGCTGGACTCCCATGTAGTCGACCGCCATTCAAGTCTCAGGCTTGGTGGCTTGGACTCACGCCGGATGCATGTGCGTTTGTGCCCAAGATCCTGAGAGGAGAATGGAGAAGGGATTGCGGCATGGCCATCCCCCCTGGGAGTGATTTCTTGCTTTCAGTCTCTCTGTCTCTCAGTCTTTCTGGCAAGCACATGTACCCTATAGCAAAAACCTCTCCAAATAAAAAAAAAAAAAAGAAAAGAAAAGAAAAGAAAAAAAGATTGTTTAAAAAACTAGGGACCAGTAGATGGCATAATGGTTACATTGCTGGACTCCCATGTAGTCAACCACAATTCAAGTCCCAGACCTGGCAGCTTAAAACTCACACAGAGTGTGTGTGCAGGCATGCCCAAAATCTCAACAGGAGAAGGGACTATGGCATGGGTATCACCCCTGAGGGCATGATTTCTCACTTTCTGTCTCTCTGTCTCTCTGTGAAGCACATGTGCCCTATAGCAAAAATCTCTAAAATAAATTTTTAAATTTTTTTCTTTGTGGAGAGCATTTTTGCTATAGGGCACATGCGCTCACCAGAAAGACAGAGAGAGACAGAGAGACAGAAAATGAGAAATCACCCCCTGGTGCCCTGGTGGGATGGCCACACTGCAATCCTTTCTCCTTCATTCTCCTCCCGGGATCTTGGGCATGCACACGCACGTGCCTGGAGTGAGTTTAAGCCACCGGGTCCAGGACTTGAACCACGGTTGACTACATGGGAGTCCAGCAATGTAGTCATTATACCATCTGCTGGTCCCAATTTTTTAAAAATTTACCAAAAATAACCTAAACTATAAAAATATTGTCTCTTCAAGAGACAACCTGCTTGGGACCAGCAGTTAGCATAATGACTATGTCGCTGAACTCCCATGTAGTCGGCCGCAGTTCAAGTCCCGGACCTGGTGGTTTAAACTCATGCTGGGCACGTGTGCATGCGTGCCCAAGATCTCGAGAGGAGAATGGAGGAGAAGGGATTGTGGCATGGCCATCCCCCCTGGGGGATGATTTCACGTTTTCTGTCTCTCTGTCTCTCTCTGTCTTTCTGGCAAGCGCATGCGCCCTATAGCAAAAACCTCTCAAAAAAAAAAAAAAAAAGAGAGAGAGAGAGACAACCTGCTCAAGGGACCAACAGTTGGTATAAGGGCTATGTCACTAGACTCCCATGTAGTTGACCATGGTTCAAGTCCCAGACCCTGTGACTTAAACTCATGCTAGGACCATGTGCGCGCATGCCCAAGATCCCAAGAAGAGAATAGAAGAGAAGGGATTGTGGCGTGGCCATTCCCCTGGGGCATGATTTCTCGCTTTCTGTCTCTCCGTCTCTCTCTCTCTCTTTCTGGTGAGTGCACATGCCCTGCAGCAGAAACCTCTCCAAAAAAAAAAAAAAGAGACAACCTGCTCAATAGTGTATCTAATTTATACTAAAACTTAAACGAATAACTAAATCTTACATTATAGCCAATAGAGCAACACACAGAGAAAAACAAAAAGAAAAGAAAAGCTTCCTACCTGTTTAGTAGCAGGACAGGTCCTCTTGACCAATGTCACTTAGAAACATACACGAAAAAAATCCAATATGAAATGGCAAGTTGAGACCAACAATGGAGTTTAAAAAAATAATACTTTCTAAGTAAACAGGGCTTCTTGGAAAATGCAAGAATGTCTTAGTATAAGAATATCAATTAATTAAAAATATTATCATCTTAAGGAAAAAGGAACAGCTCAAAAAATGCAGAAAAATTACTCAAAATTGAACACTTATTATTTAAAATACAAGCAAACATCTTAGTACCCAGGAGTGAAGATTCTCTCCAAGACAATTTGTAGGGATGAAATTTAGCAGCACTCTGCGGCAGTAAGAACCCACACAAGTGTGCATGATTCCAGCTTACCATGCAACATCATACTGAAAGTCTCGGCTAATAAAAGAGAAATAATATATATATAGATTATATATATATATAAATAGAGAGAGAGAGAGAATTGGAAAGGAAAAAAAACTACAGGTAAACAAAACTAATAACTTTTTTAAAGTCAGCATAACAGGCAAGCAGGTGGCATGGAGGTTAAGACACTGGATCTCGCATGGCTGACTACATGGTTTGAGTTCCGCATCAGTGGTGGGGGGTAGGTTTGAAAATCACACTGAGCATTCGTATATGTATCCCCAAAATTCCCAGAAGAGACTGGAAGAAAAGGAACTGTGGTGTGGCCATTCACGTTGGAGGGTAATTTCTCACTTTCTCCATCTCTCACTGGTGAGCAAAAAATACCCTACAGCAAAAAACTAAAAAGAATAAAATAAAATAAAAAGTCAGCAAGGCTGCAGGTTAACAAAATCAACCTCAAAATATTACTAGCTTTTAGCCTTCTTTTCAGTAATACATTAGAAAATTAACTAAATATAAACACAAAATTATTATAACCCCCCAAATTTAAAGAAATAACTGTACTAAAAAATCTCATTAAACAACTTTTTAAGAAACCCGAATGAAGAAAGATTAAATGGAAAGGAAATTCAATAGTTAAAACAAGTCAGTTCTCTCAATAATAAATTTAATGTAACCTCATATAATACCTACTTCAAATAGATTTTTAAAAACTGGCAAGCTGATTTTGAAATTCATATGGAACACTATAGCTGCAACATTAGTGAAAACCACTTTAGGGGCTGACTTTTTGGCACAGCAGTAAAGCTCATGAGAAGTCAGATTCTCCTCCCTGTCCTCCTAGGATTCTGGAAATGCCTGGCGTGAGTTTCAAGACACTGGGTCTGGGACTTGGACTAAGGTTTGGCATGTGGGAGTTCAGCACCGTAACAACTGTGCCACCTGCCGGCCCCAGGCACAAGTCACTTGTAGCAGCAGCTCTCATCATTGGAAGAGCTTCCCCTCCACTGCTCTGCTGTATTAGAATGAACCGTGTGCACCATATAAACAGGAGTATTTTAGTCAGAGCTCAGGAAACAAAGAAAAAAGCATTCAGTGTAAATCTCAACTAAACAACAAAAATAAAAATGAAGATCATGTTCTCCATTTTTTTACTTAGAGAACAAATAAAAAACTATTTACTTTGAACTGTTAAATAAACACCTTCTGAAAACATTTTTTTCTTTCTTCCAAAGATAAGAAAGTGCTCTCAAAGCCTCAGAGAACAAAGTGCTAAGTTAGTTTGTTCTCACATTTCAGATGGAAAAACAAGTACCAAGAGATTAAATAAATTTCCCAAGGTCAAGGACAGAGGCATATGAACAGCAAAGTACTCAGCGTTGATGTACCAACACCCATCTTTGATAAACTCCAGTATCGTTAAATACACAGATGCCCCTAGAATAGGCGGGGGGTGGAGAGGAAGGAGCACATCCTCTCTTCTCCATTTTTGTTATCAAACCCAGCAGCCCCACGATAGCTCCAGAGCACCAATCAAGTCAGAATCTCCAAGGCCACAGGAGTAGGGGGCTCAACCTCACTCAGCAGGGTTTGCAAAAGTCCTGGACTTGAGGTTTCTTCAGAACCTTGAGGAGACCGAGTCTCCGGGGCATATTTCTTCATTGAGTAAGCTGAGCCAGTTGCATTAGCTTTCGTGAAGGCTGACTTTCATCTCTCGAATTTTGTGGTAGTTCTGAAAGCTAGCTATGGAAAGAGCCCTCAACCAATTGTCAAGAGACCAAGCTCCATTCACGTTTGCCTCTGAGACGGATAATATGTAGTCTGGAGATATCTGTTTTATTGCTTTACCTGAAGATTGTTTCCTTGTTACAAAACGGCAGTGAATCTAATGCCTCTGCCCGAGAATTGCTGAGAAAGTCTAATGAGACGTCAAGTTAAAAAGCACTTTTTTGAAGTGGAAAACGCAGAGGCCTAGTAGGCAAAATAGAGCAATGTGGCAGACTGTTCACACACATCATATCCTGATTAAAATCTAATGTTTCCAGAGTAAAGAAAAGAGAACCAATCAGAGACTCTAGCAGTCATTTCCTAGGTAACACCTGAAGGGAGAAACGAATCTGACTACATGCAAGAAACCAAAAGGGTAAACTGCCCATGCTTCCTGAGGCTTAACACTCTTAGGAGCCCGAGTCAGCAGGCACTTCATGGGTGTTCCTGGCAACTACACAGGATCAGTCGTGTTTCAGCAAAAGCTCCTCATAGTGTCTGCAGCCTTTATATTTAGCTTACTATTTACACGTGCTCCCCTTATCCCACACTGTCTTCTTCTCATCTATTTATGGCCTAACTTTTAGTGGCGCAGTCAATATCCCAGGTACTGCACGTATGAGTCACAATCAGGAAAACAAATCCTCACTCCACAGCAACATAAAGATATTTGTCTTGCATGAGTCTGAGCAGGAGTCCTCTCTGGCCTAGAAATGTGGCATGTACAGTCCCTGCACTTGAACTACGTATGTTTAAAGTGCACATCTCGATCAGCACTGACATATTGTTATACCTGCAAAACCATCACCCAAAACAAGAGATTATTTCCATCATCTCCCGAACTTCCTGGTGATTCTTTAATACTTGCTTTCCCCATCCACTTCCATCCTCAGCGTAACTGCCATCTGCTTCCCATCATTACAGAAACTTTTAAATCAATGAAATTATACAAAACATATTCCTTTTCGCCTTGCTTCTGGTACCCACCTATTTGGGGATTCATCCATGTTGTTCCATAGACCAAGAGTGTGTTTGTATGGCTGAGTAGTACTTTATTGTGTAAACTTACTGGCTTGTTTATCCCTTCACCTATTGATATGTCCATTTGGATTGTTTCCAGTTTTAGACATTAGAAATAAAACTGTGGGTTGAGGCCGGCAAGTGGCATAGTGGTTAAGTGTTCTGGACTCCCACATGGCTGACCATGGTTCAAGTCCCAGACCTGGTGGCTTGCTTTCTCTCTTTCCATCTCTCTCTCTGTCCCACTCTGGTCAAATTAAAACAAATAAATAAATAAAGTTAAATAAAATAATTCTTTAAAAAATAAAAAAGAAATAATACTGTGGGCTAAGCAGTAGTGGTGCAGCAATGGTACAGAACTAACACAACTATATTCCCATGGGAAAGGTCCTGGCTTTATGTCCCAGGATCTACCTGTGTGTGACAGGTGCACACATACCTGCCCGTGATGCAGGCTGGCTGAAACTAGGAGTGGATTGCCTGCCTATCCCCCCACCCCCATAGACAAAACAAACTTTAAAAAGGAAATAAAAATCTGTAATAAATATTTGTCTTTGTGTATATATATTGATACATTTTCATTTCCAATAGGTAAATACCTAAGGGTTTGATGGCTAGGTTGTTTGTTAATTGGATCTTTAACTTTTTTTTTTTTTTTGAAGTTGCCAGAGAATAGATGAGCTCACCAGAGAAAGACAGGCAGAGAGAAGGCACTCCCTGATGGGGTTGTGGTTATGCCACAATCCCTTCTCCTCCATTTCTTTATCCTGTGTGGATTTGGGGCATGCACATACATATGCCTGCTGTGTTTTTCAAGTTCCCAGGCCAGGAAACAGCGCTATGAGGTCAGCTCATTTTATTTAACATCTTAAGGAAACCCTGACTGGCTTTTCAAAGCAGTTGTACCTTCTACTCTCAGCATCAGTGTATGGGAGTTGTAGATGCTCCATTCATTTTGGGTCTTCGAAAATTTTCTGCTTCTTTTTTTTTTTTAATTTTATACATTCTCATGTATATGTAGTGGTTTTAATTTGTAACTCCCCTATGACTGATGATGTTGAGCATCTGGGGCCAGCAGGTGGTGTAGTGGTTAAGGCACTGGACTTCCACATAGCCGACCACAGTTCCAGCCCCAGACCTGGTGGCTTGAAAATCTCACCAGGCACATGTACGTGAGTACCCAACATCCCAGGAGGAGAATAGAGGAAAACAGACTGCAGCATGGCCATCCTCTCTGGGTGGAAAAAAATAAAATAAAATGTTGAACATCATGTCATGTGCTTACTGGCCATTCATCTTCTCTTGTGAATTGTCTGTATAAATCTTTTGCACTT
The DNA here is from genome assembly GCF_000334495.1 of Tupaia belangeri chinensis. Taxonomy (NCBI): domain Eukaryota; kingdom Metazoa; phylum Chordata; class Mammalia; order Scandentia; family Tupaiidae; genus Tupaia; species Tupaia belangeri. Next base: position 1,279,252 of record NW_006207284.1, read on the forward strand.
TGTTTTATTGGGTTGTTTGCCCTCCTCTTAAGCTGTTCTTTACATGTTCTGAATATAAAACCTTTGATGCATTGTTGGTGCTATCTTCTTTTCTTAATGGTATTTTAGAAGAGCAAATATTTTTTTTTATTTTGATGAAGCACAATAATCAATTTTTTAATTTATGGTTTATATTTTTGGTGTCATATCTAAGAAACCTTTGCCTACCCAAAGGTTACAATAACTCTCTCTTTTGTTTTCTTCTAGAAGTTTTACAGTCTCAGGTTTTACATTGAGGCCGATAATCCATTTTGAGTTCATTTTTGTAAAAGGGTTGAGGTCCATTTTTGTCCACAAAGCTATCCAGTTGATTCAGTACCTTTTGTTAAAGAGACTTCCCTTTTCTCTATTGAATTACCTTGGCATCTTTGTTGAAAGCCTCTTGACCAGATATGTGTGGGTCTATTTCTGGAGTTTCTATTCTCTTTGATAATATTCCACTTTCATCAGTGATCAGTGCTCTTCTGTTTAAAAGCTGGTAGGTTCTTGACTCTAGGACAAATGAACGTGTACGTCTTGCAGAGAAAACAGACTTATTCTTAAGTAAGCGTGCATCACTGGCAGTCTGACTCCACAATTTCTGCCTTTCTCTGCAGTGCTGAGGAGATGGTGTTGAACAAATGGTTAAAATCTTCACCATGTATGATTTGACATTTTTTAAAGTCAAAGTCAATATAATTCCCAAATTAAGTTTAGAATTATTCGTGACAGAATGCATACTAAGATGAATCTCTTTATTGCTGGTGGCAAGTCCAAGAATTACATTATTGCACAAGAAAAAGCCTACAGCATTACCCAATTTGAATTGAGAAAAGCATCCCTAAAAGCATTTATTTTCCAGTTCAAAACAAACCTAAAATTCAGTACCAGAGGCATCAATAGGTTCACTAACTTCCTTAGAACCCCCTTTTCTAGTCCAATAGAAGCCAACCTTCATTCAATTATTTAATACTAAACATATCCCCAAATCTTTTTATTTTATTTTCTTAACAAGCCTATAAAGAAGACTAAGAACTGTTAGAAATAAATAGTAGTAACATTTTTCGAAGAAAGTAAAGCAGAGAGAGATTAAACAATCTGCCCCAGGTATCCCTAGTTAGGAAGTGGCAGAGCTGGGATTGCTCTTCCTTGACTTTGGCCCTCATATCCTTTTCTCTGCATGATTTTTAATGAACATAATTGTACATATTTATGGGGATATACTGTGGTTTTTTTAGTGTATGATACAACGTGTAATGATTAAGTTGGAGTAATTAACATACCCATTTGTCATTACTTCATGTTGAAGCCATTCAAAATTCTCTGTTTACATGAGCTCACCAGAGAAAGACAGGCAGAGAGAAGGCACTCCCTGATGGGGTTGTGGTTATGCCACAATCCCTTCTCCTCCATTTCTTTATCCTGTGTGGATTTGGGGCATGCACATACATATGCCTGCTGTGTTTTTCAAGTTCCCAGGCCAGGAAACAGCGCTATGAGGTCAGCTCATTTTATTTAACATCTTAAGGAAACCCTGACTGGCTTTTCAAAGCAGTTGTACCTTCTACTCTCAGCATCAGTGTATGGGAGTTGTAGATGCTCCATTCATTTTGGGTCTTCGAAAATTTTCTGCTTCTTTTTTTTTTTTAATTTTATACATTCTCATGTATATGTAGTGGTTTTAATTTGTAACTCCCCTATGACTGATGATGTTGAGCATCTGGGGCCAGCAGGTGGTGTAGTGGTTAAGGCACTGGACTTCCACATAGCCGACCACAGTTCCAGCCCCAGACCTGGTGGCTTGAAAATCTCACCAGGCACATGTACGTGAGTACCCAACATCCCAGGAGGAGAATAGAGGAAAACAGACTGCAGCATGGCCATCCTCTCTGGGTGGAAACTTCTCTTT
>NW_006207284.1:1281234-1315035 GCF_000334495.1 Tupaia belangeri chinensis
TTTCCCTCTCACTGCCTCCCTTTGGCAAGTCCATGAGTCCTATGGCAAAAACGTTAAAAAAATAAAAAATAAAATAAAATGTTGAACATCATGTCATGTGCTTACTGGCCATTCATCTTCTCTTGTGAATTGTCTGTATAAATCTTTTGCACTTTGTTTTATTGGGTTGTTTGCCCTCCTCTTAAGCTGTTCTTTACATGTTCTGAATATAAAACCTTTGATGCATTGTTGGTGCTATCTTCTTTTCTTAATGGTATTTTAGAAGAGCAAATATTTTTTTTTATTTTGATGAAGCACAATAATCAATTTTTTAATTTATGGTTTATATTTTTGGTGTCATATCTAAGAAACCTTTGCCTACCCAAAGGTTACAATAACTCTCTCTTTTGTTTTCTTCTAGAAGTTTTACAGTCTCAGGTTTTACATTGAGGCCGATAATCCATTTTGAGTTCATTTTTGTAAAAGGGTTGAGGTCCATTTTTGTCCACAAAGCTATCCAGTTGATTCAGTACCTTTTGTTAAAGAGACTTCCCTTTTCTCTATTGAATTACCTTGGCATCTTTGTTGAAAGCCTCTTGACCAGATATGTGTGGGTCTATTTCTGGAGTTTCTATTCTCTTTGATAATATTCCACTTTCATCAGTGATCAGTGCTCTTCTGTTTAAAAGCTGGTAGGTTCTTGACTCTAGGACAAATGAACGTGTACGTCTTGCAGAGAAAACAGACTTATTCTTAAGTAAGCGTGCATCACTGGCAGTCTGACTCCACAATTTCTGCCTTTCTCTGCAGTGCTGAGGAGATGGTGTTGAACAAATGGTTAAAATCTTCACCATGTATGATTTGACATTTTTTAAAGTCAAAGTCAATATAATTCCCAAATTAAGTTTAGAATTATTCGTGACAGAATGCATACTAAGATGAATCTCTTTATTGCTGGTGGCAAGTCCAAGAATTACATTATTGCACAAGAAAAAGCCTACAGCATTACCCAATTTGAATTGAGAAAAGCATCCCTAAAAGCATTTATTTTCCAGTTCAAAACAAACCTAAAATTCAGTACCAGAGGCATCAATAGGTTCACTAACTTCCTTAGAACCCCCTTTTCTAGTCCAATAGAAGCCAACCTTCATTCAATTATTTAATACTAAACATATCCCCAAATCTTTTTATTTTATTTTCTTAACAAGCCTATAAAGAAGACTAAGAACTGTTAGAAATAAATAGTAGTAACATTTTTCGAAGAAAGTAAAGCAGAGAGAGATTAAACAATCTGCCCCAGGTATCCCTAGTTAGGAAGTGGCAGAGCTGGGATTGCTCTTCCTTGACTTTGGCCCTCATATCCTTTTCTCTGCATGATTTTTAATGAACATAATTGTACATATTTATGGGGATATACTGTGGTTTTTTTAGTGTATGATACAACGTGTAATGATTAAGTTGGAGTAATTAACATACCCATTTGTCATTACTTCATGTTGAAGCCATTCAAAATTCTCTGTTTTAGTAACTCTGAAATATACGATAAGTTGTTTTAACCACATTCTCCATCCTGTATATCATCATGCTACCTACTGCCTCTCTTATCTATGTGTAATCTTATTTCTGTTCATCAACATCCCTCTATTCTCTCTCCCTAACCATTGTTCCCAGCCCCTAGTAGTCATTCATTTCTCTAATTCCGTTAGGTCACATGTGAGAGAGAACATGTGATATTTCTCTTTCTGTGCCTGATTTTTTTCTTAACATAATGCTCTCCAGAATCACCCATTTCAACTCAAATGAAAAGATTTCATCCTTCTTAACATTGAATTATAGTCCATTGTGCATACATACCACATTTTCTTTACCCATTCATCTATTGATGGACACCGCAGTTGAGTCCATATCTTAGCTAATGAAAAAATATTATAATAAACACTGGGGTGCAGACATCTCTATGACAAACTGATTTCCGTTCCTTTGGGTATATTGCTGGATCAAACAAATGTACTATTTTTAATATTCTGAGGAAATTCCACATTGTTTTCCATAATGGCTGTATTAATTTATATGGTCACCAATGGTGTAAAAGAGTATTCCTTTCTTTGTATCCTTGCCAGCATTTTCTTAAGGATCCTTTCCAGGAGTTACACAGCCTTGTAGATCTCAGCAATTTCCCTTCACTCAGCCCAAGGCGTTGAGGAGCACTGGATCCCTAGGCCTCCAGGAGTGCCATCCATGGTGGTATCAAAGGCTGTTTGATATCTCTTGCTCATCTGTTACCAGCAAAGGCCAGGTTCTGCAGCTCAGAGTATGTGGATCACGGCTGGCTAGGTGCTTCACCTCTCTTTCTATGCTGTTCCTCTCAAGTTTTCATGTTTGAGAAAATTGGGACCTTTCCTTGGTAGATTCAAGTATTCTTCCTTAGATAACCCACATTGTTGTTTCATGCCTTCATTGAGGAGAACATGAGTGTCAGGTACTTCCAAGATGTCAGCCATCTTGATCCTCCCCTACCCTTTAAGTGTCACAAGCCCCACAGTGCTCCCTTGGTGCTGAGGAAAGTGCTGTACACATTTCCATGAGGCACTTGCTGCAGAAGACAAGCTGACTGGGCAGGAAGAAATTCTGGGAAACCACTTGCCTGGCCCCAAACTTTTATAGTGCTCACCCCATTCTTCCCCATTGCCTTTGAGATGACAAAAAGAATGCAAAGGAAAGAATGAGTGTCTTCAGCAGATAGGTACTTTTAAGAGTGGTAAAGTCAGGGAGGGCTTGACTGCAAAGTCAATGCCTGGGTAGGAAATTGCATTCAGGAAGTGATTCAGTATACCAGAGAGAGGAGTGGAGAAGTGAAATTTCCAAGGAGTGGACAAGGGGGAGCTCAGAAGGTTAACTATGGGGAGAGGCACAGTCTAGAGCAAGAAGGAAGGATGAGAGGGAGAGGACAAATAGAACCTTGTACTGAAAATAGGGGTGTGGGAGGGAGACAAGCCAGACTGTCTCTGTACCCCACAAGGTAAAACTAAGAGTGAGATAATAGACAGCCAAAGAACATGAAAATAAATCCTACCAACCCAACTCTAGGCTGAATGTGAACACTTTGCAAACATACATTAATAATTCTACAAATCTAAGAATCACAGCCATTTTCACAACTGGAAAATCCTTAGGGAAAGATCTTGGCTGTAGATTTACACATCCAAACCTAAGATATCTTTTTTGAGAGCTTTATTTATAATTTTTTCCTATAAAATAAAATATTAAAAGCGCCCATTTTTTCCTTTTTTTTTCTTTTTGGAGAGGTTTTTGCTATAGGGTGCATACGCTCGCCAGACAGACAGAGAGAGACAGAGAGATAGAAAGCAAGAAATCACCCCCCAGGGGGGATGGCCACACTGCAATCCTTTCTCCTCCATTCTCCTCCCGGGATTTTGGGCATGCACGCACATGCACCCAGCGTGAGTTTAAGCCACCAGGTCCGGGACTTGAACCGTGGTCAACTATGTGGGAGTCCAGCGACATAGCCATTATACTAACTGCAGGTCCCAAAAGTGCCCATTTATTTCAAAATGGGGATAAGAGGCAATTGACAGAAACTCAGACACACTAAAGGTGACCAACCTTGGAATGTGCACTCACCCCACCAGTTTCTCGATCATTTTTAATGCCCTTGGTCTTCCAAAGAGCAAGAAAGGGCTTTGCTCTAATATTTTATTATAAGCCTATAGACTGGATACACAAAAAGAGAAAAAAAAATTGCCTTTTACATCCTCCTTGAGGATTCAAGTAGAAGGAGAAAAGATAGAATATCAACACACCTAGACAGAGTTTTGCCACAAGTTATTGCCTGTTCCTTAAGATCATCAGGTGCCAACGAGAAGTTTTTTAAATTTAACTTTATTTATTTTAATTTGACCAGAGAGGGACAGAGCAAGAGAGAAAGGGAGGGAAAGTGAGAAAGCAAGCCATCAATTAGAATAATAATAATAATAATGATTGGGGAAAAACATTGAAAAGATATTGAATGATGAAGTGGGGAGATTAATGTCTCTGTATTGATTGACCTGCATGGCATTCCCTTTTGAAAAAGCAATGAAAAACACTGTAATGTTATATGCAATCCAATGTAATATAAACAAGATTATGACGATAATAAAAATTAAATTAAAAAAAAAAAAGAAAGAACGCCATCAGCTCCAGTTCAACTCTCTTCAGGAAGTCAAACCACAGTCAGCCATGTGGGAGTCCAGCACTCTTCACCACGCCACATGCCAGCCCCATAGAGAATTATTGACTCACCATTGTCTGAGAATTACTTACCCAATCACTGCTGTCCATGCCCCCTTGCTACAGTTTTTGATTCATGTAAGACTGACTAATCCTCCTCCACATTTGTGACGTTCACCTTTGAAATCACACTGAAATCTGTAAGCCCTCATCACACATTATTCAGAGCAACTTGGATGCTGTGTGCCCAGGCCAATGTTCTCATTTTAGCTTGTACAAACTCTTCTACTTTACTTATTTTATCTTAGCTTTCCATGATAGGTTGGCAGTTCAGTAGGGTGGAATCTCATCTGAGGCTAATTTCTTTTAAGTGTCTTTTTTTCAGAAAAGAGAAAGAGAGAGACAACAGCCCCAACAGAGTCCCAATGCCACAATATACCCCAGCCTTTAGCCAGTCCTGGATCATGGGCGAGCATGTGCCCCACACATTGAAGGAGTTTCTGTACATGAACCCAGAACCTTTCTATAGGAGACTGCATTTCAGAGTATTGCATTTTACCGCTGTGACACCATCTGACCCCTGAGACCCTTGCAGAAACATCATTGGTCTCAGGGTCTGCAGAGCCAGCCCACCCTTCAAGTGTGGGACATTCTCAGTGACACTTGTGAACAGGTTCACCCTGCCAGAAGCCACTCTCACAGTCAACAGGGAAGGAAACAAAATAAAGCCACTGGCTGGCTGCATCCAAGAAAATGAGAACCCAGAGGGTTTCCCTTTTAGTGCTGGAGTGAAGCTGACTTGGGATAGAAGAGTAAGCAAAACTTCAGTGGGGAGACAAACAATGGGAGGCTTGAAGGGCAACCTTACTACTCAAAGAAGAAACAAAATTTTGCCTAGCATTCTTTTCTTACTTACAACACAGTTATTTTTCCTTTCTTCTTTTTTCCTCCTCTTAATCTGCTTTTTTTACTACCTTTCCTTTTTCTACTCAGAGACCCTTATGTTAACAGGAAAGATCTGAGAGAGAGAACAGGCTCCTGCTGCCACTCTGCCTGGACCAACCAGCCTCCTTCTTGCCATGTCTCTTCCCTGTCATCACCTGCCTAGCCAACAACCATTCTACCTTCAGATGTCATGGAGGATCTGCTCTTCCAGGAAGGTCCCAAGGCACCTCCCACAACCCAAGGCTCAAGACAAAAGCCTTCTCTGTGTTCTCCTGTGATTGTCCCTATCATAGCCCTTATCACCACATATTGAATGTGTCAGCTTACAGCTCTCTCCCCAGCTATCAGCTCCTTGGGAGCAAAAGCCAAGTCCTCTAGAAGTAAAGTGTCTTGCAAAACAATGAAAAAATTCTATTTGATTCTGAATCTCATGTGCCTAGACAGAGCGTCTAGAGATAGTAGATATATAAATAGTAGCAACCATTATTAGTTTCAACATGTGACGTCTATGGACAACATGTAACTGTTCGATAATATAATTAGAATTGTAATCAGTGTTATTGCTGCTAACCACTTTGGGTGGTTGGGTCTAGATGATGGCCCAGAGCTCAAGTGAGAAGTTAGAGTCTCCTGAAGACAGAAGCGGCTGATAACTAGTCATGATCAGGACACAGAGAGAAGCTCAAGAGCAAGGATGGACTTTCAGAGCCTTGGAATCAGAAAGGACTTCAGCCCCTTCGTTGGTAAAGCACATGACAATTCATAAAGTATTTCCATGTTCATTACATTATTTACTTTACACAATCTTTGTTGTAGAGTAGATGGTATTACACCCAACATAACTGGACCCACTAGAGAAAGGTCCTGGATTCGTGTGCTAGAAGCTCCCTGAGCACTCAGGACATGTGTATGAGTACCCGTGATCTGGGCTGACTGAAACTGAGGAATGGAGAAGATCATGGCATGAAAACTCTGTTGGAGTGCGCTCTCTCTGCCTCTCTTTATTTTCCATAGAAAGAACAAATAAATATACTTTTTAAATGAGGGAACTGTTCTCAAAGAGAAAGAATAATTTGCTAAAAGTCATGAAGTCAACAAATGAGTGGGGAGTTGGAGTATTCAGTGTCATCTGACAGAGCAGCCCCAAGACAGAGTAACACCAGCCCTCTCCAGGGAGCCAGGAAAGGACCTCATAAGCCAGGAGGACCCCAAAGTTAACCTTCAGAGAATCCCAACTGGACACTTGCATACAAAACTCAAGAGAGACCAGGAAGCAGGAATAGGGGCTGAGGAATTAATCAAAGCCTGGAATGAAATGGACTCAGGTCTTGAACTGGGATATCTTTGACTAACAATTCAGAAACTTACAGGCCAGCAGATACCATGGGGGTTCAGACATTGGACTCTCACATGGCCAAACGCAGTGCAAGTCCCGAACATGGCAGTTTGCTTTCTCACTTTCCAGAGTCCCCCTCAGGTAAGTGCATGTGCCTCATAGCAAATTTAAAATAATGTTAATAAAAGTATTAGGTTGTTAGGAAAGCCATGATATAGTTTCCTGTTTTCCATGCAAAAATGTGTCATGACTTTCCCAACAAGCCAATAAATAAGTAATTATTTTAACAAAATTCAGAAGCCTAAAACATCAGAACTTGGGGCCCATGAAAAAAAGCAGTAAAACATAATGCTCTTTGAGGCTGACCCATATGGAAGGTACTGGATTCACATCCAGAGATCTCCCTGAGAACACTAGGCACATGTGAGCTCATGATCTGGGGTTGGCCTTGGCCAGGGGTATATCATGGATCAAGACCTTGTCAGGGGTTCTGGCTGTCTCTCTTACTCATGGGAAAAATAAGCTTTAAAAAATAAATGAAGAACTGTAAAGAGCCCAACAATGACACAACAGTAACAGAGCTCTGTGACAGGGAGTCACACGGGGTGGTTCCGGGCTAACGTCCAGAGACCTCCCTGAGTATGTTGGGCACACACATGCCCATGATCTGGGGCTGGCTAAGGCTGGGGTGGATCAAGGGTCAAAACTCTGCTGGGCATGATCATCTCTGTCTCTCATGCTCATGGAGGAAAAAACAACAAATCAACATTAGAAAAAGCAGAACTGTAAGAACAGTAGCCAGCATACAAGTAGTGTCCCCTAACGCTGATTGTTCTAAATAAACTGCTCATTTGGTCCTTGTCATACAGGTCTGACATATAAGGAAACCAAGGGTCAGGGGGAGTATGTGCCTTGCCTGTGTCAGGCAGGTCAGAAGATGCAGAGGGAAAGTTCACACCTCAAGAAGGCCTGCCCACATCCCATCCACCATGCTCAGCAGCTTCGCTAAAGGGTTGCCTTCCAGTGGCTCCTTACAGCCGGTGATCCCTCCCATTCCATACGTGTCCTACCACACTTTCCATAGCTCCTTGGTTCACCTGATTGTGGGTTTTCAAGACACTAGGTAGTGGGAGCCCATGGTGGTTAGTGGCACAGAGTGCAAGAGTCCTGTGAAGTAAGGGGAGGGCACAGCAGGAGTAGCCAGAAGCCAAGGACAGCAGCAGCTTGGGACCTGGATACCTTCTGTCTGGGACAGCTCTTGGCAGCAATGCCCTCCAGCAGGATGAGGAGATGAAGACAGACAAGAGGGCCAGGGCCACATAAACAATAGACAGCAGCGACCTATGGGCCTGTAGCACCTTGCCTTGTGTCGAGCATTAAACCCTGGACCCAGAGACCAGGGTTCAATTCAAGCTCCACCACCAGCAACTGATAGCCTTGGGCAGGTCACCTCAGCTTTCAGAGGCCAGTACCCTAGGAAAAAGGAGAGGCATGCCATCTTCTCCTTCTTAACCAAGCAGAGTATGACAAGGATAAAAACAGAAAGTGCATGACACTTCTTTTAAAGCAACCCATATTAATCATTCTGTAATGCATCCATATATCAAAATATCATGTTGTAAAAATATACAATTGTTACTTTTGATTAAGTAAATAAAGCTGAGGTTAAGACAGTCCAAGGATGAATAGTATTATGGATTTCAGAAACCTATTATTTTTGTTTAAAACCTGTTTCCTTGGGACTAGATAGTGACACAGTGAAACTCGACACTCTGCAAGGCTCTACATGGGAGGGATCTGGGTCCACCTCCTTGGACATGCTAGGCACTCATCCTGTTGGGGGTTCCTCTCTCTTTTATAGAATAAATTATTCAAAAATAAATCTGTTTTCTTCCATGCTAAAAAATAAGTAAGTAAACTAAAACAACACATTGAGACAAGGCAAGCCTAATTCTACTGCACAGTCGGCACTGTCTTCTCTCCTAACTGACTTCCAGAATCAAAGTTTAGACATGGCTCCTTTGGAATCTGCTCTTAACCACCCAAGGTGACCACTCACAGGTTGTAATGGAACCTCTCATACCAGGGGCTCACAAAGTTTAGTGGCCTCATTTCTTCAGCAAAACCCCAAGACACAGGCGACACCATTGAGGCTCACAGCCAACAGACTTCATGATTGGGAAATTCTTATTCAAAACATACCCACTCACGCAATTATTCTCACTCTAAGAATTGTACGGCTGACTTAAAAAGAATGCTGCCAGGGAATGAGGTTGGGGAAGAAGAGATGCTTCTTCTAACAGACCCTTTGGTCAACGGCTTGACAGAAAACTTCGTTCTGCAGCTGAGGTTCAGGGCAAAGGTATAACCTGGATCTAAGTTGACGGCATTGAGACCCTAAAGACCAGACTCCCCAGTCTCACCCGGATCCTGAACTTACAGCCTGGTTTCTACCAGAATTGCCACATGCTCATGTCCAGCCAAAGGCACTTTATTTGACCTGCATGAAACCAGAGGCTTTAAATTTTTTTTTAGTTGCTCATTTATTTCACATTAAGCACAGGTTTCCATTTTCTCTTAAACACTTGGAAGCCTGAAACACTAGATCCACATTTTTTTCTGCATGACAATGCCGCAGGTTGAGCCCTCATTGAGACTTACACTCTCCAGTGCCAGACCGAAAGCTAAGTTTCTCCTGCTTTTGTTTCATAAATGGCTTCTACAGGCATGTGAGTTTCTAACTGTGAATGAAAATGAGGCATGGTGGCCAGGGTGAGTGCTTGTTTTGAATTCCTACAGGCCACAGCTGGGAGCCTGGCTATAGCCACTGGTTTATCTGAACTTCTAGCACAGAACAAGGGAACCAGAAGACCCAGGACTAAAGCACCATCAACTAGGCCCAACCCTACCTAACAGCATTTACCTGACTCCTTTTGCCAATCAGCTGATCGGAGGCCTCCTACTTTGAAAGTAGAAGTCCATGTTGCTTGCGAGGTCCTTTGTTAACCTTTCGTAACTCTGAAGACTTAAAAAACAAAATGAGGGGCCAGCAGGTGGTGTGGTGGTTAAGGCTCTGGACTCCTACATGGCTGGCCAGGGTTGAAGTCCCAGACCTGGAGGGCTACAAATCACACCAAGCACATGTGTATCCATGCCCAAAATCCCAAGAAGATAATAGAGGAGAAGGGATTGCATCATGGCCACATCCCCTAGGGGACGGTTTGGTGATTTCTCATTTTCCCGTGCTCTGTCTCTCTCTGGTGAGCACATGCACCCTATGAAAAAGAGAGAGAGATAAAAGGAAATAAAACAAGTGAAAGCCACCTTACACCTTTTCCTCAGAGTTCTGAAGAAATGAACATAATGAATGTGATTTTAAAAAACCCACCCTGGAAATGATAAAAGATGTTGTGGGCATTGATTCTCCAAGGACAGAACCAGTCTTGGGCACAACCATGGAGTGCTTCACCCACTCTAAACCCCACTTGGGAAGGCATTAAACATTTCTACCTTGAGGTGGAAATTAAGTCAGTGAGTTCTTCTCCTAAGGGTATTTGCACCATGAGATAATGAGACCACTCCCTGTTAAAAGCAGTTCAGCTATACAGAGGAAAACAAGTAGGATCCCCTACAAGGGACAGTGAACACAGTTATCCATTGCATATTAAGTTAGCCCTGTTACAGATTAATTTTTAATGCCTAAATAAATGAATCTGTCAACTGGCACTGTGCTAAAAATTCCCACCAATAGACAGATTTTAGGCTTGATTTCCATCCTCTGTAAAATATAAAGATTTTATCTGACATTTAATGTATATAATCACACTTTTATACCTTACCTAAGATTCAGATTCTAACAGAAAGAAGCACTGGCTAACAAGCTTGATGGAGAAAAAGAACAGGAAAGTCCAAGACCTCAAGCAATCATGAAGATATGGGTGAGACATGACAACAATCAGGAGACGAGAGGCACAGAGGTGTAATAAATAGTAATAATTGCTTGTGCCATCTCTGCTTCTGGAAATGTCTAAATACCATAGATAAGTATATTCCTCCCCTGGTCTCTACCTTTCTTCTCTGTTGCCACAATGTTGGAGAATAAACTTCTGGCCTACTGTGGTGACAGAGAAGAAAGCTGGTGGCAGAGAAGAAAGATAGCTGGTGACAGAGAAGATCTGGTGGCTTATTAAAGGGTTGGCTCCGCTTTCAGTAAAAAGGAGGTGTGGAAAACAACATAAAGCAACCACTGCAATTCCTGTACTAAATGCAACAGAATGTCCCATTTTCTTTTCATCTTCCCTATGGAAAGGCACATGTATATACACACACACACACATACACACACACACACACACACACACACACACAAACACACACACACACACAAAAGGTAATACCTCACCCCAAGAAAGATTAACATATTTTTCAAAAACTGAAATTAAGGTCTAATCATTTTGGCCTTATATAAGATGGTGCATGTAGCCTATTTCAAATCAAATCACATCCAAAGAGAAGAGCCCATATTTCGCATTCAAATTGCTATGTAACTTGCATACAGAGAATTATTATAATGGCAGCCTTGTCATCTCCTGGTAACCAAATCAGCTATCTTCTATAAAGATTGCATGATAGGAAACTGTAAAAATATTTATTGTTTTCAGTTTTCATAAGGGGATGGGAAAAATGGATTCGGAGTGTAGGCAATGTCTCTCACAAAGACAAAACCGTCAAAGACACATTTTAACATGAAACTGTGTCCTCCAGTTTCTATAGCCGAATGTCAATTGTACCAGAAAACCTAAAGTGAATAGTTTTATGTATGGAATTGAGATGCAAAGGGAAAAGTAATTAATACTTTACTTTTTTAAAGAGGGAATTTTGCTATAGGGCATGTGTGCTCACTGGAGAGACAGAGAGAGAGAAAGTGAGAAATCATCCCCAAAGGGAATGGCTACACCACAATCCCTTCTCCATTCTCCTCTCAGGATTTTGGGTGCACAGGCACACATGTCTAGCCTGAGTTTCAAACCTCTGGGTCTGGGACTCGAAGCATGGTTGGCCATGTGGGAGTCCACCACCTTAAACATTATGCCACCTGCTGGCCCCCAAATAAGTAATTCTTATTATAATAACTTTGAATGGACACAGAACAACAGATGTAAACACATAGACTGGATTATAATGCTAGAGAAATAAGCCTATTTCTCTTTAGAAAAGAAGACATCTTGCTTTAGAAATCAAAAGACCTAAGGAGAGGAACATAGAATCCAGTACCAGCTAAACAAATTGTAGTCTCTTCATCATGCACAGTGCTCCTCTTGGCCAAGTGATTTGTATTCCTGCCATGAGTTCTTCTGGTCTACCAAAATGTTGTGTAGTTTTCTTCAACCCAACCAATCCCCACCCCCAGTCCCCATACCCCTGTGATGTGAAGGAAGAAGGAGGACCTTACCACTTCTGGGAGTAGCCTCGTTGAGAGATCATGGATGGCTTTGACCACAATACATATGGATGACAGAAGGAATATCACCCCCAGGATGACGCAGGCTCTGCAAAAAAAAAATTAAGAATAACAAAACACTGAGAATCTTAATTGGGAGAACTCTACTCTTCAAAAGATGGGTGCACACACACCCATGATTAACAATGATAAAGATACAACCTGGGAACTGGATCAAGGTCATTTGCCACACCCTCACCTCTAGCATGTCCATCCATAGTCTCAGGACTGATACCAATACATCTCCAGGAGGACAGGGTTTTTGTTTTGTTTTTGTTTTTAATTTATTTATGATTATCATAATCTTGTTTATATTATATTGAATCACACATAACTTTACAGCGTATTACGTTTCTTTTTCCAAAAGGAATACCATTCATATCAGTCAGTACAAAGACATTAAAATCCCCATCATCATGATCCAATAGCTTTTAGGTTTTCTTCCAGATTATTATTATTCCAATTATTTTTAAACATTCCATTACTATTTATCATTTTGCTTGTAAAAAGGCTTTACCCAACATGAAACACTTCTCAGACCTCTCCAGTTGAGAATACTATACACATCATCATCAACAGGTAGGACAGAGTTTTATCAACAAAAGTAGCCTCAATGGAAAAAGTTCACCCTTCCACATGATTTCAGTATCCCACGAATGTGTTGTGGAAGAGTCTTTGAGGCCATGATATCCATCTCCCTCACCTGGCAAGTACGATGTTTCATTCCTTCTCAAGCTAGAAAGCACGATGTTTGATATCAAAGAGTGGGGGCTCTGACATGAGACATCCCAAGCACTACCATTTAACTTCTTGCATATATTGGTCAAGGAACTAAACCTATCTTAGCTTGTATTTCCTCTCCTTTAAATTGGGAATAATATTCCCCAACCTGAAGCTGAAAAGTGATGATGCACAAAAGATTAAAAGTAATTCATTAATGTTGGTTTAAACAGAGGAAAAGTCTACCCTGGATGTCTCCTTCATATATGATATGACAGACACCTTTAGACTTGCCCAAAGAAAAAGGCTGAATGATTTGGTCAGGACAAGAGATAGAGTGCTTATAGTAAAATGGGCAGATTCAAAACCAAATGAACAAAAGCAACAAGTAGAGAAAGGAAGGATGAGGTCAACCAAGACTCCCAGCACAGGAAGAGGCAGGAGCATGTCAGGGATGAGGCCAAGGGTAAGGCCATAGGAGACACAGCCGGGAATGTCGGGTAGGGGATGGCAAAGCTCATAGGACTTTGAGTAACTCTCAGGAGGAAGAATGAAAACAGATGCAGGAAATAATTATACTAATACAAGGGTCAAAATGCTAAATGACAATGAAAAGAGAAAAAAGAAAATGACTACAGTTAGCTCTAGATGATTCGTTCCTGCCCCGCCTGATGTGTCTGTCATCTGACAACCACCTTGGCCCTCTTCTTACAGCTATTAGATAAAATCACTTTTCATTCTCCACCTTGGATTCCCATCTCTGGACTGACAGCATGGGCCCTAATTGCATACCTAACTTTGAAGTGGCCCCTATTTATAATCCTAAGAAACCTGCAGACAGACATGTTCCCTCAAGTTTAAAGTTAGGAATAGAAGCAGGTAAACAGGTTTCTAATCCATGCTCTGGTTGCATTTTCTTCATTCAGAAACACAGACGTAACAAAGGAATCACCACACGTTGGTGCAAACACATACCAGAAGGTAGAAAAAGAGGGAACATAGTGAGTGGGCTGGGATCTTGGTACAGACTTGAGAAAAAGCATGATCTGCTATGGTGCCACACGTCCTCACCAGGCGCTTTATGGGGAAACACACTCAAAAAAGAGACGAGATCATTCAGGCGCTCAGTGCATGCTGATGCAGCTGGTGAGGCAGTGCACTGAGGCTGGAAACCATGGTCCTAGCAAGGCAAATAGGCACAAATGTGGTCACTGAAGACAGGGCATCATGGAGGAGAGGTTACCTCTAAAGGGCCTGTGAGTGACTGCATGCTGGAGCAGGAGCAGAGATTGCCAGGGCTAGAGAGTAAATGCTCTCAAAGCAACTGGCTCCTTAGTACCAGCTGTGCCCACCAAGAACCAGCTGTGCTCAGTGCCGGGAGTAACCATTTCCACCTGTGAGCAAATGAGTCCATTACAGGAAAACTGCCTGATGTCAGGATAGACCTCCAAGATGAGTTTTGCAATGTGTTTTTTTGTTTGTTTTCCTCTCCATGCACCAATCTCCTGAATTACTCCCAGAGACTCTCTTTTTTATTTATTCTTTCTGGTAAATTTCACCACCAACTCTCAACCTAACAACACATTGCACTCACCTGGGAACTTTGGGAGGGTACGATAGTGTAGTGGTCATGCAACTGGACCCACAAGGGAGGGTCCCAGGTTCAAATCCCAAGACTTCCTTGCACATACCATAGCTGGATGAAGGTGGATTGCACATGAAGACCCTATTGAGGGTTCTATCTGTCTGTCTCTCTCATGGAAGGAGTAAATAAACTTTAAAAACAAATAAACAAGGTTTTCTGGGACCACTCCAGTTTAATTATCATCAGAGCCTCTAGGGGTGAAGCTGAGCCTCTGCTTTTGTTTAAAAGCTCCCAGGCAAGTCTAATGTGCACCTGCTGTAGATGCAGGTGAGGTCTGTCTCTAGGGAGGCTCAGCTATGGGCAAGAAGCACCAGTTCTACAACACAGGCAAGGAGGAACCACCATACAGAGGTGAGGAAAGGATGAGCTCCTGGGGCACCTGGCACTCTCCTGCTTTCAGATCAGCTTTCTCTCCCTAAAAATAAGGGCAACCACCACAGGCATTCTAGACTTTCTTTAGGCAATTAGCCACTGTGACCTCCAACTCCATTCTCCTTTGAGGGAAGGAAGGAATAAATGTTTGCACTTCCTCCTGGCAGGAACAGGAGTGATGGGAGTGTTCCTCTCACCAGAGCCCCACAGAGACTCCAGAAAGCACAAAAGGTGGATTTGAGTTTTGTTTACATTACTGAAAGAGATAAGCACATAGGATACAAAGACCTCAATATGTAATTTTCTTTTTATGTATCTTTAATCAAAACCACCAACAAATCCCATAGGGGCAAGAAGCACATTTTGTATTTCTATGTCTACAGGAGCATGTACTAGGTGCTCCACATACATCTACAGAGTAGATATAATCATCAACTGCTGAATGAATTGTTGACTTGCAGGCTCTCCCTACAGAGTCCAAGGAGGCACCTACCACTGGCTAATGGGGATAGTAGGAAGAAAGAGACTCCCAATGCTTCAGTCAAATGCCCATGAAATAGCCCCCATGTAAAGAAACTCTGAGATACAATGAAAAATCAAAAGAAATCTGTGAGTTGGTTTATTAACGTTGAATTTCACAGAACTGTAATTCTATTTTCTTTACAGATATACCCATGAATATGCTCAAAAATCTTATAAAACCCTACTTTCATCTTGTTTTAAGTGGGTTGTAAATTCAAAACTATAGTCACCCTTCCCTCAGCACTGCTGGGAGCCTGTGTGTCGGAGCTGCTCCAACAGCCTAAGGCAGCTATTATTAGCAGAGGGTGTGATGCTATTTTTTAATGTTTTATTAATAATATATTGTGTTTACACAGCAGCTTTCTCCTCAGGCACTCAGAGTTCTGCACATCAGCTTCATAAATCCCTCTGGAGGCTACTGAGTTTTTGTTTTTCTACTGTTTTATGGATGGGGAGGGGGAAGAGGAATGTTTCCTAAACACAAGTCAAAAAAATGGGGGAATCAAGGATTAACAGGCTTGCTCAAGGTCAGCCAAGGAGTTCGAAGTTCACCCAGAAACAGAATGCAACTCAACTGGCTCACCACCAGTGGCCAAGCATCTGGCCCCTCGAAAGCTCTGAGAATACACATCACATGCTCACACTACCTCCGCCCTGGGACTACAGTGGTCTCCGGGATGTTGTGAAGATTCAGGTCAGAAGCAAACACTGCAAATATGGCTGCTGCTACCTCTGCAAGTGTGAGTGGCTTCCAAATTTAGGGAGTGGAAAAGGGTAACTGCTATCTCAGCACCTGGAGCAGCTGACCTGACACGTGAGGGCACTGAGGAGCCAGGTCACCAGAAAGAACAGACTCCTCTGTCTTTTCCAAATCCCAGAGGAGAACTTTATAAGTCAGAACAAGGTCAATAAGCTACCATCCCTTCACCGTAATCCCCTAGTCAACCCGAACTAAAACCAAATTTAAATTCCCACTGGAACAGTGGTTGTCACAGTGTGGTTCACAGATCAGCAACACCTGTATCACTTAAGAACTTGGTAGACAAGCAGATTTTAGGTCCACTCCAGACTTGCTGAACCAGAAACTTTAGAGAGAGGTCAAGCAATCTAGGTTTTTATAAGCCTTCCAGATGGTTCTGATGCACATTTAAGTTTAAGAACCACTGTATGGGTTGGCTCCATGGCCTGGTGGTTAAGGTGACTGGATCCCACATGGCTCAAGTGTACCTCTTGAGTAATGGCTTAAAAAGCACACTAGGTATGTGTGTGTGTGCACCAAAATTCCTGACAGGAGCAAAAGACGGAGGAGAAGGGATTGTAGTGTGACCATTCCCCATGGGGTAAAGCTTTCTCCTAGTAAGCGCAAGTGCCATTTAGAAAAGTACCACTTCGATAAGTATCATTGCATTAAGAAACACTCAAAGTCTGAAAGAAAGCTAATAAAATGCAAAGAAATGTAAAGCCACTTTTAAGAAATTATTAAAGATATTAAAGCCACCCTTTTCCCCATTCTACTAAAGACTGCAAATCCGTAATTATGCACAGCATTGTAAACCTCTGAATGACCTAGAAATAATCAATTTTGACTTCTGAAATTATAAAGGCAAAATTTACTGATAGACATACCCAAAATGATGTCAGATTGAAAGTTTGGCTTCTTGTCAATTTTAGGTTAAGAATCCGATGGCATACATTAATAAAGCTGAGTCCTCTTATACTGATTCAAGGTACTACTCATCAGGTCAAAAAGCCAAGAAAGAGAAACATCTCTAATCACCCTCTAACTTACAATAGACCTAACACATAGGGCAGACATGGTGATGCACCAATTCAGTCCACAGTTTAAAACGTAATTGTTTTATTTGCCATTGTTCTTCCTCATCTTCAAAGCACTGTAATCTGAGACATTGTTCAAATGTGAAATACCAAAAAATAAAAGGTTATTATGAGCACACAATACAGTACTCAAAGATGCACAGTTTCTCATTTTCTTTGTTCTCTCTAGGCTCTTCCTCTACATGTGTTCTGCCATTTCAAATAAAGTCACAAGTCAAAATAATTCCAGAGGCAGGAGAAAAGGGAGGAGAAAGAGCGCAGTGATTGGTTGTGAATGATTCTTTGTAATGACTGGCAAATGGGCACCTTTTGTTCACGGCTCTCCCCTCTCACTCCATCACTGTCGGCACCTACCTCCTCCCCTCGTTCAGGAGCTCGCTCCTCTTCTCTCTATATTCTTACCCATCTCCTTCTCCATCCCTTGAGTCTCCTTGGCTCTAGACTTTACCGCCTCTTGCCATCCATGTTTCCATCTCTCTCCTCTATCTCCAACTGCATCCATCTGTCACTGTGAACAGGTTGTGCCAAGAGTGAGGTCAACTTGGACCAAGGCCAGAGATGGTATAGGGAGGGACCAATGTATTGGGTCATTGGAAAGGTCATGATGTGTTTTTGCATAGAAAAACAAAGAAAAATTCATCATGACTTTTCCAATGACCCAATATTTAACAATTATATATTTTAATGTATGCTAAAAATGAATCATCACCCCATGCCCATAACCATATCCACTTTGTGGTAAGATCATCTACCAGTCCGTGATACACAATCACTGACAAAACCTCTCCTTACTCAACAAATGGCCATTTGCTTATGTCTATAATACTATGTAAGCTGGGTAGAGCCTGATCAACTGAAATCTCACTTAGATAAAACTTTATTCCTGGCTTCAACTTTATGAATGAAGGCAAACATGAGGAATTTACTATGAATTAGAGCCTAGAGCAGTCCAATATCATTTTCTGTGATGATGGGTGTGTTCTGTTCTGTGTTTAGTACAGTAGCCACCAGCCACAGGTGGCCACCCGAACACTTCAAATATGGCTACTACAACTGAAAAATAAAATATTAATTACTTTTCATTAATTAAAATTCATTCTACCCACAGAGTTTCATGCCTAAAGTCAACATGTGTTCACAGATATGCGTATATCCGCTTAACTTGCTATTGAAAGTATTTAGATTAATTAAGATATTCTGGGATCAGCAGTTAGTGTAATGACTATGTCGCTGGACTCCCATGTAGTCGACCATGGTTCGAGTCCTGAACCCAGTGGCTTAAACTCATACCAGGCGCTTGTGTGTGCATGCCCAAGATTCTGAGAGAATGGAGGAGAAGGGATTACGGTGTGGCCATCTTCCCTGGGGGGTGGGGGGGATTTCTCGCTTTCTGTCTCTGGCTCTCTCTGTCTTTCTGGTGAGCACACAGGCCCTGTTGCAAAAACCTCTCTGAAAAAAGAAAAAAAAAAGATATTTTGTGAATCAATGAAATGTGGGAAAAAAATTAAAAAGGAATGGAAAGCAACTGCAGGTACCAGAAACACTGTGTGTGGAGGAGGGAGGATAGGAAATGGCAGAGGGTGAGAAATAGGGGGAAAAAAATATATATACAAGAAACTAGAAAAGGAAAATTATTTGTTGATGATATCATGTATGATTAAGCCACTTTACAGTGTATTCTAAATGGGAAATGGCATTTTGTATGCTGTGATGATGTTCAGTGAAAGAATATAAAATAAATTAATTAATAAAAAATTTTTAAAATAAATAAAAATCCAAATGGCCACATGTACCATATTGGACAGTTTAATTCTAAAGTTTGGGCTGAAAATATAGAGGTTCACTGAACAGGTCTTGGCCCAAAGGGTACTCTGCTAGAATGGGTAAATTTATGAGAGCTAGCTCTGGGAAATCCTGTGAAAGGGCATCACACTTCTGGTACTGCCCACCCAGTCAATGCCTCATTTCTCTTCCTCCATTACCCCTCAGCACCCACCCCAGATTTACCTGCCAAGTCTCACCTGGTCTCATCTAACATCGACCAAGCCCCACACACAACAACTGCTCTTCCAAGTGTTACTGTCATTTTAAAAGGTATTTGAGAGACCAGCGGTTGGCATAATGGCTATGTCGCCAGACTCCCATGTAGTCGACTATAGTTCAAGTAAGTCCTGGACCTGATGACCTAAATTCACGCCAGGCATGTGTGCATACGTGCCCAAGATCCCAAAAGGAGAACGGAGGAGAAGGGATTGCAGCATGGCCATAGCCCATAGGGGGTGATTTCTCGCTTTCTGTCTCTCTGTCTTTCTCTGTCTTTCTGGTGAGCACACGTGCCCCATTGCAAAAAAAAAAAAAAAGATTTGAAACTTTAGTCATTCATATTTTAAGCACCATGAGCCAAGCCCTGAGGCTAAGGCAAAACAGTCTATTCCCAGCCACCAGCAAGCACATATCTAGGCTAAGAAATCACTACAGGACAGCCATCACTTGCAAATGTGAAAATGGGCAGTGGACAGGAGCAAAGTGAAGGGCTCAGAATGATGGCGCGTTCCCTAGGGATGGAGTGAGAAGAAAGGATGACTCTGCAGTGTAATGTCTAAGCTGGGGGCAGGAGGATGAACGGGAATCCCCCAGCAGAGAAACTAGAAGGCTGTAGAAGGTACTCCAGACAGAGAGAACATCAAGGACAAAACTGTGAAGGAGCAGCACTACCAGGCTCTGTTTCAGGGGGTGCTCAAAGTGGAGACGCTGTTCCTGGACATTCGGACCAAGGAAAGCAGCAGAGCAAGGTCCACACAAAGAGGTGCCCAGTTGGTCCAGGGAGCCCCCTCGAGATGGCAGGCACATAGTGTACAAGATGGTTGGTATAGGGACCAATGTGTTGTATTTCATAGCTACATTTTTTAAATTATGTATTTAATTTGATTTGTTGCTATTATTTAATTTGCCATAGGGAGCATGCACTCAGCAGAGAGAGAAAGGGAGAGAGAGAGGAAGAGAGAGAGGGAAAATGAGAAAGCAAGCCATCAGGTCCAGGACTCAAACCACTGTTGGCCATGTGGGAGTCCAGTACCCCCAACCACCATGCCACCTGCTGGCCCCAATAACTACATATTTTAAGGCATGCTAGAAAAAACTAATTACCACCCATGACTTCAAGGATATTATTACTTAAAGAAAAAATTAAATATGACTATGTTTAGATGGCTATTAAGTAGATAACAGGATAGGTGGTACACAGGGCAAAAATCATCCAGGTGAAACACACAACCTTTGGTGATTACAAGAAGTCACTGAAGGATTTTAAACAAAGGAGGTCCATGATATGGTAAGGGGAAGAAACTTGAAGCTGAGAAATCAGCTAAAAGGCATTAGTAGCAAAGTAAACAAAATAATAACTTCCTACAGAGGGGCCATGACAGCAGAAGCAGCATTAATATGAAAAGACATGAAGAAGATAGAAATGGCAGGACATGGTGACTGACCAGAGAAAGACACAAATACAGCCTCAACCTAGAGACTGGCCCAAAGGGAAGAGGTGGTGGTACATCGAGGCCAGTTGTAAGGCTAGGGTGGGGCCCTGGCAGAGTCTAGATTGAGACTGGCTAAGCTAGAGGAGGACTGCTCAGTCAGCCAGAAACGCAAGCCAGAGCAGAGGAGGTGTCTCCTGAATCTGAGCTCCTGGGGCCCCCAGGTCTCATATTACTGTTACTGGGGTTTGGGGATGGATAGAGAGAAAGAAACAGGAAACAGCCCATCAAAAAGTTACCAAGCCCTGCCCAAGATCTCTCCTTCCAATATACACTGCGGGAGGAAAGCATGCTGAAATGCATGGCCCGAGCTCTCTAAGGCAACCACTGAGACACTGGCTGACTTGTGTCGTGAGACAAGAGATTAGCGGTGGGCGAGAAAGATCCATTGCCTACTCTCATGCACCTCACATTGGAAGACTGACCTCAAACATATGAACAAGTAAGTATATTATGTACAGAAAAGTAGAGCAGGGGGCCAGATGATGGCATAGCCTCTGTGAGACAATCCCACATGAAAAAGTTCCTGGTTCAAGTCTAGACACCTCCCTGAGTACACTGGGCACATGCCTGCCCATGTCATCACACTTCTAAAGAGGGGAAAACTGACACAAGATCTGGAAAATGGGAGAGTAAGAGGGAATGCGCTCCAGCTGCCTGGGGGAGGAGCTAGGGCTCAGCGAGTGCACAGGCTCCCTGGCAGGAAACAACCCAGCATGTTCAATGTACAGCAAGGCCAGCACAGCTGGATGCAATGGCCACCCAAGGCCTTAAGGTCATATTGAGAATGGGGATTTTACTATGAATAGGACAGAAACCCAATGGAAAACTGAGCTGAGAAATGACATGATCTGTCTCACATTCAAAAAGGATCACTCTGGTTGCTCTTTTGAGAACAGTGCAGAGAGACATGGACAGAAGCAAGAGAGACCAGGGAGAAGGTAACTGCAATGATCCTGAGAAGAAGTGGTCCTGGAACAGGGCAAGGGAAGTAGAGAGGAGGAAAAGGACTGGGTTCTACAAGGGCCTGTGAGAGCCAAGGCAAATAGGTTGACATTCAGTATATTTGACCTTGCTAGCTAAGAAGTAGACCAACCAGGGCCAGCAGGAGGCATAGTAGTTAAGACACTGGACCCCCACATGGTCAACCGTGGTTCAAGTACTGGACCTGGCAGCTTGAAAGTCCTCCCAGGCACATGTGCGTGCATGCCCAAAATCCCAAGAGGAGAATGGAAGAGAAGGGATTGTGGCATGGTCATCCCCCTGGGGGCAATTTCTCTCTTTCCATCTCTGTGTCTCTCTAGCACATACACATGCCCTATTAAAAAAATATATCTCTCAAAAGAAGAACAGGAGGAGGAGGAGGAAGAAGATAACCAACCAGTTTTAGAGAGAGTTTAAAAGTACTTCAGCATAAACCTCCATTTCTCAGAGAATAAGAACATCCAGAAATTTTACTCCTTAAACAAATGGGTTATTCAAAGTGAACCAGTTGCTCTTGTACTTACGGTGGGGTTATGTCCTGATAAACCCATTGTAAGTCAAAAATATCATAAACAAAAATTGTATTTAACATCCTGACAAAGTTATCATAAGGTGGAAAATTCCTAAGTCAAGCCATTGTTAGTCAGGTACTGTCTTACCTTACTTGTTCATCAGGGTAATTATCGATTTAAATTTTTTTCTTAAATGTCTAACTGCTTGTCTGTGCATAGCCTATTTCTAGGCAAATAACCAAAAAGAGTGATAACAGCATCTTCTGAAAACACTTGGAGAACAGAGGCTCACTTCTCCCTATATAACTCATCATGATTTTTGTAGTTTTATGTGTGTTCATATTCTGCCTACTAAATGTAAACAAACACTATGCCAAAGTGGGGATTGCAGGAAATATTTACTAAGGGTCTACCATATGCCAAGAAACCTGCTATGCACTAGATGCAATGATGAATAAGACAGGATTGTTTTCCTCAAAGAATAAACAAAGGGGCATTTAAGTCATACAGGAATCTTCCTACAAAAGCTGAGACTTGAGCTGACTTTGAACAAACCAAAAGATGTTAGTTTGATAAGGAGGAGTGAAAACTGTGTTCCAAGGAAAGAGAAAGCAAATCCAAAGGCATCCTACAATTCATTAATTTAGCACATCTTCACTATACACCTACACTGTGCCAGCCACACATTTTAGGAAGCAAACAACACAGAAATGTGGGAGAAGAACCTTCCGGCAGAGGGGAGAGCTAGGTTTTAAGGCGGAAGTCTGCCTGACATGATGTAGGAACATCAAGACAGCCAGTGACCCAAAGGGGAATGAGGAAGGAGAGAATAGTAGAGAGGAAAAGTGAAGTCACCTCTGACTCCCTGACCTCAGGGAGGGAGGAATCAAGTAAGGTCTTAGAGCTATTGTAAAGATTCGGACATTCACAAAGTTAGGAAGCCACAGTGGCTCAGACTAGGACATGACATAATGTGGCATGTTTTGTTTGGTTTTTAAGTTCTATTTGTTTCTTTCTTCTCTGAGAGGGAGAGAAAGAGGGTGGCATCCCCTACTGGGTCTTCACCCTATGATCCACCCAAGTCTCAGCCAGCCCTGATGACAAGCATGTGCATGCATGCCCACCCAGCACGCACAGGATGTGAACCCAGGGCCTTCCCATATATGTCCAGTTGTTCTATTGCTCTGCCACTGTCTGACCACAGTGTGGCATATTTTAAGAGTATCATTGCTACTTGGTAAGAGCAAAAGCAGGGAGAGAAGTCAGGAGCTGTTGCAGTATCTAGGCCAGGTGAGAGCGTGACAAGTAATGTCTTGGATCAGGATAGCAGCATTGAAGGGCTGAATCTTTGGATATGTTCTGATCTGAGTTTCGGTCTGTTTGGGGGATATATTGCAAAGGCACAGGTGACAAATTACAATATGAAACAAGAGTCAAGAATGACTTGAAGCTTTGGACCTAAGAAAAGTGAAGGATGGAGCTGCTGTTTCCAGAGACGGGAAGACTATAGGAGAAGCAGGTTTTAGGGAGAAGTTGAGGAGCTCAGTGTTGGACATGCCAAGTTTGGGATATTCAGGTGGAGGTGCTAACAAGGCAGGTGGAGACAGAGATTAAGGCCACACACAGATTGGATTTAAAGCCTTGACAGTGGAAGAAAACTCCCTCTTCCCCACCGTGAAACCACAGGTACCCTAGTAAGACTAGAATGACGGTTCCTGGCCAGGAAGCCAGGCAGAGAAGTAGGCAGGGGCCAGCCCTGTGGAACCTCATGTGCTAAGTCAAAGTGTATAATTTTTTTCATGAAAACCATACAGAGCCCTTGACTGACAGCTTTAAAAATGATGAATAAAGATGACTAAATTTACAGTTTCACAGGGGATACCTATTTGAGCATATGCGGGGCCTGAACTGCATCGGTTCCCCCTTTTACTAATAACAGGCTTCAATGCTCCTCTCAGCCTCCACTCGCACAAGGGGAGGACTGACAGTCACCACATCCTACCTTGATCCAAGGTGCCCACCCCAAGCTGGGCTGATACTTAAACTTCAAATCCCAGAAGAAAGATAACAAGAACTCAGCCCTGCAATGCTACCGCCCTGATCCAAGACAGCTTTTATCATACTCTCCCCTGGCAGGCATCACAGCAGTTCCTAACTGCGGATGCATTCCACGTCAGGGATGACTAAAAGGCCAAGAGTCTGTAAACCAGAGTCCTTAACCAACATCCTGGGGGCAGCTGGCTAACTTCCCCTGGAGCAAGTGTTCAGTAAGAACTAGGCTTGAGCTGCAAGGCCTCAGAAGCCATGCAACATTTTCCCAGAGCATTTGGCTGCCTATAAGTGAGTCACAGGGTTGCTGAAATTAAAGGGGAGATACTAGCTCTAGAAAGGGTAACATATTATACAAGTATGTAGGAGGAAAGACAGAGTTGTGGTCATTTTCAAAAAAATATCATCTGCCGCAGTGATGAAGAGGCCCAAGAATGCATCGACCATGTGCTAGGTTAGCAAATTCTTTGCTTCCAAAGATTTTTCTCACATTAGGGCCAAAAGCAGCTCATGTGCTGAGCCAGGTTCTGAGGCTTCTGTGCTAGAGTAGACAATGGGATGGGGAAGGATGCCAGAAAGCAACAAGGAGGCCAATCCCCAGAGCACTGTGCAAGATTGCTCCATTGTTCACGTCAATTTGCTCTCAGCTACACATCCCTACCTTTGCTTCATGATTTGCAGCACTTCCAGGCAGGGGAAACACATATCCTGCCCATGATCAGGCTTGGCCATGGGCTTGCTTAGGGAATATAATACCCATTGCACCTGAGCAGAAGCTTTCACTGTGCACAGGTACTTGGACTCTTCTGCTCTAAGGTCCTCAGAGAGGAGCTATTCCTTCTGCCCAAGACCTGGTTCAAGAACGCATATGAAACAGGTCAGCACCAAATCCTGGCTTGTATATGACTGAGAAATTTAAGCACACGGAGGAGTTCACTAGGATTTTGGGAGTTGTCTGTTACTGCAGCAAAGACAGATATGAGGTTCTCAAAAGAGATGCATCTTATGTGAGTGGCAGCAAAAACCTATCTCCAAAATACAGTACTCAGAACTAGAGGAGGAGTTGCCTACTTGAGGCTCATTGTCCAATTATAACGGAGATGAACAGCCCCAAGTTTTTGTCCATCCTGAAAAGCAGGCAATGCCAATGGCACAGTATGCATAGAAAACCATTTTTTTAAAGAATTATTTTATTTAACTTTATTGTTTATTCATTTGTTTATTTCAATTTGACCAGAGAGGGACAGAGTGAAAGAGAGAGAGAGAGAGAAAGTGAGAAAGCAAGCCGCCAGGTCCAGGACTTGAACCACGGTCAGCCATGTGGGAATCCAGCGCCTTTAACCACCATACCACCTGCCGGCCCTAAAAATCATTTCTTTTCTTTTGTCTCTGTTTTGTTTGAATTGCCAAAGGGCACATATTTTTGCCAAAGAGACAGAAAAACAGAGAGACACAGAGAGAGAGAGTTAAAGCACTCCCCACAATGGGGCAAGGTAATGCCACGTCTTCTCCATTTTTCCAACCTGCCAGGATTTGGGGCATGAATGCACATATACCTGGTGTGTTTGTTAACGACTGAGACCAGGATTCAAACCGTAGTGGACCACATGGAATCTGGCTTCCTCAACCATTAGCCTACGGTGCCAACTCTAGAAAATCACTCCTTGGATGAATAATCTTTTCTCTTTTCCCACAGTGTCTGAAGTAGAAAAACAGGCTGCCCAGCTCCTGGCATTCCCACTACGATCCTCGACAGCTGATCTTGGCTTCCAGCCCCAACTAAGGAGAAAAGAGGCCCCCACAGCTCCATGGAGCTTTATTGTTTATTCATTTGTTTATTTCAATTTGACCAGAGAGGGACAGAGTGAAAGAGAGAGAGAGAGAGAAAGTGAGAAAGCAAGCCGCCAGGTCCAGGACTTGAACCACGGTCAGCCATGTGGGAATCCAGCGCCTTTAACCACCATACCACCTGCCGGCCCTAAAAATCATTTCTTTTCTTTTGTCTCTGTTTTGTTTGAATTGCCAAAGGGCACATATTTTTGCCAAAGAGACAGAAAAACAGAGAGACACAGAGAGAGAGAGTTAAAGCACTCCCCACAATGGGGCAAGGTAATGCCACGTCTTCTCCATTTTTCCAACCTGCCAGGATTTGGGGCATGAATGCACATATACCTGGTGTGTTTGTTAACGACTGAGACCAGGATTCAAACCGTAGTGGACCACATGGAATCTGGCTTCCTCAACCATTAGCCTACGGTGCCAACTCTAGAAAATCACTCCTTGGATGAATAATCTTTTCTCTTTTCCCACAGTGTCTGAAGTAGAAAAACAGGCTGCCCAGCTCCTGGCATTCCCACTACGATCCTCGACAGCTGATCTTGGCTTCCAGCCCCAACTAAGGAGAAAAGAGGCCCCCACAGCTCCATGGAGAAGGCCAATGAATAATCTTACTGAATTGAAAAGATAGATAATAATAGAAGCCCCCTTGTAAGATTCTGGAACCCTCACCTCCTGGTGGGGCATTAGACACCAACTCTACTGTCTTGTCTCTGTGGACAGTGACAAGCTCGGAACCTTCAGGACACAGGCTTCTCAGCATGAGCAGTTTCACTTCTTTTTATTCCTAGGAAAATACTCTATCATTTCCTTAGTAACCCATTTTCCAGTGTTTCTAGTTTGCTCAATTATAGTATTTAAAGTAATTAGATTAAATTGTTCAGTCACTTCAACTACTTCTGGGAGTCTATCCCTAAAGAAAAAGCTTTTCGCAGAAGAAATGTCCGTGGCAGCATTATTTATATTAAAATGGCAAATTTTAATGTGCCAGAAAAGGAAAGTTTAAGTAACTGTGAATATCATTTCAGTTGACTATTAGGTACCATTTTAAAAATATTTTGTTGATAGGTAAAAAAAGAACCCAAAAGATAAAATGAAAGATAAGTGAAAAAGCAGGATATAAATTTGTACGTATACAGGACTGCCCCCACAGCAAGGTGGTTAAGCACGGTGTGGAATCAGAAGACGGATTCCTCATGGTGAACTGTAGTTAAAGTCCCAGCCCCAGCAGCTTGGAAAGCATGCCAAATGCATGTACACGCATGCCCAAAATCCTGACAGGAAGAAGAAATGGAGGAAAAGAGGATTGTGGAGTAGAGCGACCACACCATTGGGGAGTTTTCTCTCTCTCTGGTAATTAAAAAAATGTGCATATCCAGATTAGAAATATGTAAAACTAAATCTAAACCAAAAGGAAATATTTCAGAAGAAAGTATAAAGTTACAATGGTGAAGAAAATGGACTTTGTTCCCCTCTATTTTCTGTATACTCTACTTCTATAATGAAAAGAATTTCTAGAGATACCTTTTCTAGCTATATCACTGTTAACTTTTTTTTTTTTTTGAGAGATTTTCACTGTAGGGTGCGTGCTCTCGCCAGACAGACAGAGAGAGACATAGAGACAGAAAGCGAGAAATCACCCCCCAGGGGGGATGGTCACGCCGCAATCCCTTCTCCTCCATTCTCCTCTCGGGATCTTGGGCACGCACGCACACGCACCCGGTGTGAGTTTTAAGCCACCGGGTCCGGGACACGAACCACGGTCGACTATGTGGGAGTCCAGCAACATAACCATTACGCTAACTGCTGGTTCCCAACTTTTCTTTTTACTTGTATCTTCCCAAGACATAAAGTACTGGTCTCTATCAAGTCTTGAACTTGGTGGTATAAACTAACTAGGTTTTCATGAGCATCTCCTGAACATCCTATACTCTGAAGGGGCATGGAGGTATACGTTGCAGTTTGGTGGGTTACACTGTTTCTGGGCAATATAGCTTCCATACAAGCTCAGCTGTTCATGCTTTTCCTTTTGTGCCTTCTAATTTTGCAAGAGGGCACATGCACTTGCCAGAGAGACAGAGGAGAAAGAGAGACAGCACTCTCCCACGCCATGAGGAATGGTTGTGCCATAATCCTTTCTCTTCACACGCTCCTTCCTTTCAGGATTTTGGACATGCGCACATGTACACCTAGCACATTTTTAAGCTACTGAGTTCAGGACCACACAGTCAGCCATGTGGGATCCAGCTACCTTAACCACTGGGCCATGGGCTGACCCAAATCTCCTTTCTTTAAACTGAAAATGATAAAAATATCACTTCCCTCCCTTAATTGTTATGATCATAAATTAGATGATGGGCAAAATGGTCATGTCATTAAGATGATATTGAGCATATATAAAATACTAAAGATTTTATGGGTCAAACACTCTGTGGCATGTGGGTAAGAATTTTGGCTTTTGGACAACTCTGACAGACTTCTCAAGTGCTTTTCACCAATGCTACTATGTGGAATATGTATCATTGCTCCCGTCCAACAATGTGGGAGAGCTAAGAGAGGGAATATCAGGAGAAACAGAGGAATGGAGAAGGCCTTAGGAAAATTAGTGACCTACCTAGAGTTATAAAGCTAGTCCAAATCAAATCAAATCTAATCTAAGACTTACAACCTGGTCAAGCTGGACTTCTCTTTATCTGTGTGTGTGCCAGTCTAAACAAACACACACACAATTATTGGACGTGGCCTTATGCATAAATGTTCTCACTTAAACAGTGGTTTTTCTGGAGTTACTAAGCTGGGAGCAGGGCCCAGAAGCCTTAGTTCTGGATCTCTGTTTGTCATCAACCTGGGGATCAATAGGGGAGTATCTCTAAACCTCAGATTCCTCAATTTGAAAATTAACAACTTTGACTTAATCATCAAGGCCCTGACACTCTAAAATTCTTGTCTAAGATGTAGCAATGGGAATTCTGGTTCATAACAGATTTTTTGTTTTAAATCAACAGTTTTAAGGCACAGATTTATTTGCATAACCAAAATGTAAGAACTGAACAGTGAGTAGTATTTACCCACTTGCAAGTTAGGCGAAAAAATATGAGTTTCTCACTGAGCAAATTACAAATTATGGGCTTCCTTTCACGTATGACTTCGGTTTCCAGACTGCAAAAAAATGAAATAGAATAAACGCACCATGATTTTGGCTGAATCTTAACGTTTTTCTGCAACTTCTCTGTGACGTACATACTCTACTATTTTGAAGAGCTGACATTTCCCAGAGAAAAAGAAAGAGAGGAAAAGAAAAAAAAGATAACACAGAGAGCATTTTAAAAGAAAGTATTATTCATCTATTGAGTTGAGAAGCTGATTTTCTGAACAAAATAATGACTTTAAATTATTTAAAGAATATCAATATGCTGGAGCCTCACTAGACTGCAATTTGGGGGGGAAAAACCACACATTCAAGATTAATCCTAAAGCTTTCATCTGGAGAAGCTAACTCCTAAAAATTCTGGAACTTGAAATCTACTACTAGACTCTCAAAATGTTAAGGTATCCCTATAAAATACAAATCTGTCCATAAATAGCTTATCAATTTGCTCCATAAGTCAGTAGTACAAACTAAAAACATCAGTCACACCATCTCAAAATATAAATGCTAGTATTTACACATCCATTATCATCCTGCCCATCACAAGAATGGAAAAATTCAGGAACCTAAATGGGACTTGCTGCAGTGCTGAATAAATACAAGGACACCCCAGAGTAAAGACAGGAAGGAAGGATTTCTTTCAGCCACAGGGGTCATATAAAAGACCACAGGAAAAGGAGGTGTAGCAGGTGCTTTGGGTTCACATCACACCCTCTTGGTTAGTCCAGATGTCCCCCGTAAGGCCTTGTGGCAGCTCCTGTGCTCATGGTGTCACCTCAGCACCCACTAAGGTGGCACAGTACAGACTTCTCAGAAGTCACCTGCAGAAGAGACCATGAATTGGCTGTTCCTCCTCTCTCGTTGAGCTCCCCACCTCCACTTCTGCTTCTTGGGTCACTCCTACAGAATCACTGTCCAAACAATTGTCAGCAGGGATTACAACAGGGACAGTCATAGTCTATTGTCAAAATAAAAAGAAAGCAAGATACTTTGGAGATAACACGGACAAACTCAGAGTCTGACCACAACATTCATGTGAATCAAAAGTAGACCCAGGACAGCAGCTGCCATATTGTCCTGATTTTGCAAGTTATATCTGTCCAGGGCGCTAGGATTAGGGCATTCTCCTAGACTCAAATGTCCAACCAAAAGCTAGAGTCCTCAGCATAATTATCGCAGTAGCCTATAATTCTGCATTGCCATAGAAGACACTCACAGCTCTAAGAGCAAGGCTCTGAATAAACCAAGCCAAATAATTCGAATTGGAAAGCCAAAGAACATGAGACTTCCTCTTCAAATAATTAGATTGTTTTGTTTTTTGTTTTTCATAGATTGGCAAAGTTTACTTAATTGTTTCTTCCATGAGTAAGAGAGACACAGAAGGACAGAAAGATAGCATCATAGCAAGGGTTTTTTGTTTGCTTGTTTGTTTTGAGGTTTTTGCCTTACGGCACAGACACTCACCTGAGGGGAGAGAGAGAAAAAGACAGTAAGAGGGAAAGTGAAAAGTCACCACCCAGAGGGGACAGCTAGGTCGCACCCTTCTTGTCCAGGAATCTTGGATACACACATGCCCGGGGTGAGTTCCAAGCCAAAGGGTCCGAGACTCAAACCACAGTCTGCCATGTGGGAGTCCAGCGGTGTAACCACTATGCCATCTGCTGGTCCCTTAGCAAGGTCTTAATGGCCCAATCCACCTCCAGCCTCAGCCAGCCCCACCCAGCCCCAGACCATGGGCAAGCATGTGTCTAGTGTACTCACGGAGGTCTACACACTCGAACCAGGAACCTTCCCTTGTGAAATAGCCTTGCAGAGTGTTACATTCTACCACTGTGCCACTGTCCGACCCCTTAAACAATTATTTCACTGCTGAAATTCAATAATTTTCACTTCTTTGGGGAGGGAAATCTTTAAGTCTTCTAGAACTCCATAAAAGGAGACCTTGGTAAGTTGGTGTCTGCCTCCAATGAGCACAGGGAACAAAGGTTATGCCTAGTTGTGTAGGAGAAGGCAGGGAAGAATTTGGAGCAAGCAAAAAAGCTTTCTGCATCCAAATAAATCCAGAAAGGTTGGCCAAAAGTTCTTCTGATGGCTGGTACTGCCTAGAAAGGAGAGGAAGACCTGTAAGTACAGACATTAGAACAAGCTCAATCAGAAGGTTGAGAAGAAGAACAATGGAAACAAGTTTTAAAACAAAAAATGCCTCCCCCCAGGGGACGGGGACATGAGTGGGAGAAAGTGGAATGGGAGGCAAGTGCAGACAGTTATGGGCCAAAGGGCATCCAGAAACTTGTTTTTGACCCAAAGAAAAAGCAAAGACTGTTCACATCACCAGCCCCTCCCTCACCTTATTCATCTGGAACCTGAATTCTTGTGCCAATATAAACACAACGGGAAGCTCAGCCTGGTGGTACAGGTGGTAGCTTCCGAACAGCAGTGCTGGAAGCTGCATGGCTGACTGCAGGTTCAGATCCCACGTTGACCTGAAATGCGCCAAGTACATGTGCCCAGGATCCTGACTAGCTAGAGGGCTAGGGGAAGGGCGCTGAGCTATGACAAGACTGTCAAGGGTGTTTTTTGTTTTGTTTTGTTTTGTTCTGTTTTTTCCCCCCTCTCTCTCTCATGAAAGAAATAAAAAGTAAACTATAAAAAAATAATAATAATTAAAAAAAAGATGACGGGGCAGTGGAAAACAATCTTGTTATAATTGACCTGACTGTATCTACTACTACCTGAGAGAAGCAAGGGAAGTGAGAGGGACTAGTATAATAAGACAACCTGTCACAACCTGTCTCTCTGTCTCTCTTTATGTGCTGTGCTATATCCACACATTCCTCCAAATACAGAATCAAATTAACGTCCTAAAAATGACTTGTCAACCTGTTAATTAAGGATGTGGACACTTGTATTAGGAAATCATGCATAATCATTTCCGTGGAATCCATCACAATGCCCTGACTTTGGGCGATGATCATAAAAGCTCTGGTCGAGCCTCACTCTTGCTACAAGAAGAGGCAGCAGAGCGTGGCTCACAGCAAAGGCACTGGGACCAGAGCGACTGGCTGCATTGCAGTACAGCACTGCCTAGCAATGCTTGGCCTGGGCCTCAAGAAAGTGGTTTAACCTCTCTCTGCTGGCGTTCCCTTGTCTGAATAATGAGGACAGCAGTATGGCAACTGTGAGTTAATTAATGCTCAGAGCTCCTCAGCATAGGGCCTAGCCCAGAAAGTCTTTAAGAAGTGGCCCTGCCACAGTGACGTGTAGTACTAAGATATAGTGCTCCACAGGCTGGGGCCTCACGAGAGGACAAGGTTCAATTCCAGTCTACACTGAAACAGGCAGAGTGCTTATGGTCCCAGCAAGGATGCTAAGGCAGGAGAGAGACATAGTGAGATCCTGTCTTTAGAAAAAGGAAAAGAAGCAAGTGACCCATTCAGATGATACACACAGTGTAACACGCAAAGTCCTCTCATTCTCTTGGACCACACTCCCATCTTCCCATGAGAGGAACTGTAATTCACCCATCGTGGTCCAAAATGCCACCTCACCTATAAACTCTCTCCCAGTGCTATGCCGGTGGCCCAGCAAGGACAGGGATTACACTCATCTTTAGAATGAGACTAACAAGCAAGCTCACCCAGAGTCACTGCCAAGGGGACCATGACAGGGCAAGTCTTGATTCCCAAACTGACTGCTCATCAGAACCATCTGTGGAGCCCATAAAGAATCCAGATTTCTGGGCTCTACCTTGAAGTTTTGGACTCCACAGTCTGCAGTATGAACTGGAAAAATGTTATTTGTTTTGTTTTTGTTTTTATAAAGCTTTGGTTTCTTATAAAGCAAGATTGGCTTGGAAATTGTTTGTTTAATGCCAGAGGGCACATGTATGCACCAGAGAGAGAAAGAGAGAGTGAAGGCACGCCCCCGCTACACCCCCTGCCATGGGGCCCAGTCACACTGCAAATCCCCTTTTTCTCCATCTCTCTGTCTCATCAGGAACCTTGGCAGGTGTGCACACAGGCGTGGTGCATTTCTCAAGTGGCCAGGTGGGATTTGAATCGCAGTCTGCCACATGGGCTCCAGCCCCTCCTCCATCACTCACCTGCTGCGCTGTAGGGACTTTCTCCCACAGCACAGGCATGGCTCTAAGTCAGTGGTTCTCAGCCTGCAGTGATTTTGCCCCCTAGGGACAAGTGGACATTTGGCAACATCTGCAAGCATCTTCTATTGTCACAGCTGGGGAGAGGTGGTACTGGCATGTAGTGAGACCAGAGAAGTTGATAAATATGCTACAATGCACAGCACAGCTCCTCACAACAAAGTCCAGCCAGGTCCATAATGTCAGGGTGCCAGTGTTGAGAAGCCCTGCCCCAAGTCACATTAGGGTGTGTTTTCTGCCTGCAGGTGCCAGACAATGGCCCTTAAGTTGCCTAGTTCATCAACTGCCACCAACCCACAAAGCCAAGAAACCAAGATGGGTAACATGGACTGATGATGGGGGAATAGTTTTGAAGGAGCATCAGTGATTCACAGGAAGACACTGCATGCTCTGCGCGCTCAGCGTGAACATACACTTCATTTCCAAAGGGCCCAGCAATCGTCCTGATGTTGGCGACATATCCGAGACAGGGTGGCTTTTCTGTTCCACCTGCTG
>NW_006207284.1:1316457-1317520 GCF_000334495.1 Tupaia belangeri chinensis
CTGCTGAACACCACTGGAGTGGACGCTGTGTCTGCACAGTCCCATTTGCTCCTCACAACTGTCTGATAAAAATAGGTACTTTGGCAGTAGAGGAAATCCAGTCCAAAGGATAAAAGAAACATGTTTAAGGCTGCCAACTCAGACCATGGACCCCATCTACCCATGTCATGGGGAGCCTGTGCTTCCAGCCCTGCCACCCTGCTTCTTCTCTCGTCCTGCATCTGCTTCTCTGAAGCCTGCTCTGAGGGCTTTTGATGTTGCTCAGACCTGGCCCCAGAGCAGGGACGCATTTCTAGAGAGGCTGGGCTCAGACTCTGGAGCCTCCGTGAGTTCCATGATGAGGCTGACGATGCTGGAGTGCCAGGAGTCTGAGGACCCACCTACTGCAACAGCCTCTGTTTGCCTGCTGCGTTCCTGCCAGACTATGGGGCTGTTTCCTGCAGAAGGGAGAGGCGTCTGAGACATAATGACCACCATCTAGTTTCCCTAGAGAGAAAACGGAACACAACACACATTGCCAGCTCAAATGATCCAAGAGGAGGAAAGCATTTGCATCTGCTTCCCTGTATTGGGGGAAGCCAGCTCCTAAGGGGAGTTCTGATAGGTAAGGTAAGCGGGCCAGTCACAGAAACTAACTGATGTTAGCATCGACAGCATCTGAAGTGTCAGCACTCTAGCCCCTTGAATGTATGGATTAGATCATTTGCCCCCAAGAGTTCCACAACATGAAATTACAAGAGCATGTTTGTAAATGACTCACGGTGGCTGTGTTGAGGGCCAAGGATCTAACAGAGACTTTACCAGCCGTGGGTTTTATTTTGCCAACAACAGAAACAGTCTTAGAAGGACAGGTTGCCTGCCACATGGGACGAGTGATTATGGGAGCAATGAAATTATAATTATTCTATCAGCTTATTTAAAGCTCATTCCAATTTACCCTACTACTGCAAGTTCTCCCTTTTGCTCAAATTTGTCTGCCCAATGATTTGGAATTAAAATAACCTGCCATTTGCTTTTTTTTTTTTTTTTTTTTAAAACAGAGAGAAAAAAGACTGAACACAAT
>NW_006207284.1:1317650-1335197 GCF_000334495.1 Tupaia belangeri chinensis
TAAAACAACCTGCCTTTTTTTTTTTTTTTTTTTTTTTTTTCAAACAAGAGAGAAAAAAGACTGAATCCCATGTGTGTTGAAAGAAAAATCCCATGTGGCTCTGAGTGGTCTTTGCAAAGCCCATTCCCTTCCTAATTACCAGTCCACTGGCTTTCTGACAGATGGAAAAGAACGACCCCGCCTGTAGCGGAGCTTCTATAATGAGGCACCGGGTAATCACAACCCCACGTTCAATCTGTCTCATTAATACCAGAGGTGGTTCAGCCACATTAGAGAATTAGGGTCTTGAGGACAAGACTGATATGTGTGTACACAGTCATTTTATTAACCATTAACATTCTTCATATTAAAAAAGTCTTCCAGTTTAAAACCGTAAAAGAGATGTACAATTTGCAGCCTTCACTGATTTAATAGCTTGTCAGTGGGTGTGCAGGTGGGGGTTGGAGTGTATGTGCTATCACTGGACTGCAACGACATCATGGAATAAAAATGTCACCAGCCAGTCAATTTAGGGAATTATTCATGGGCTTGTTAAAAGATCACATGCTAAAAACTGCATTTAACAGAAAAAAGCTAAGGTGTAATGCTTAGTTTTGTGTTTTTTTTCTTTTAAGCCATAAATGACTGAAAATGGGGACAAGAAAAATTTCATTTAGAAATACATAGAAAGCTAGTACTGAGGTCTTTCCAAATCCATTATTGAGAAAACCTAGAATGGTACTTCTATTTCTCCTTTTACCCAAACCACTCCCCCTAACTTCTCAGACATCACCATCCTGCTACCTTTCCCTGCCTTAGCAAACATGCTAATATTTCATTTATCTGGGCCTGAATTATTCTAGTCATTGTGGGGCCTCTTCCAGATATTTAGGACCTTCTCAGACATGGATTAATGGCTTTTTGGCCAATGAAAGGAATACAGGTTACCCTAAACAAAGCAATAAGAAGAAAGGGAGTGGTCATAAAAATTCAGTTTACTAAGTAACATTACTCCAGTGGTTCATGCCCAGGGAGAATTTTGGCCCCACTCCTGCCCCCAGGGGACATTTGTCTCTGTATGCAGACATTCTGAATGTCAGGACTGGCTGGGTGAAGAATTAGTAGCATCTAGTGGGTAGATGCCCGGGATGCTGCTGAACATTCTACAATCACAGAACAGCCCCATGATAAAGAGTCATCCACTCAAAATGCCCACAGAGCTGAAGACGAGCTACTCATACTCCACCATTCTAGAGCTCTGCAACCCAGAGAGGGTTCTCGAACCAGCAGCAACAATGCAACCTGGGGTTTTACTAGAATCTCAGGTCCTTCCCCAGGATTTGCATTTTAACAGCCAGAGTGATTTGTAAGTGCGTTAAAATAGGACATGTATTCTTAAAATGATGAATCTCAATGTTGGTTGAAGCCTGAATTACTTGTGTAGCTTAACACTTGGGTTCTATACTCAGAATAATTGGTCTTTGAAGGTAATTCTGATGTGTAGTCAAGGGTAAAAACCACTGTCTTAAAATACATTCGATCAGTGCTACTCAAAGTTTGGACCCCAAACCAGCAGCAACAGCATCATCTGGAAGCTTGTAAGAAATGCAAATTCTCAGGCCAGCTCAGTGGTGCAGCTGTTCACGCAAGGCTGGATCCATGTGGAAGATCACACATCCGGTACCCCAAACGACCTGTTCACCTGGGCTACACATGCCCATGATTCTGGCAGGCTGGGAAGGTGTGGGGCAGGTGGGAAGACCAAAATGTTATTGAGGGCGCTTGTCTTTCTCTATTCCTTTGTCTCTCATTGTCATGTAAGAAATAAATAAACTTTAAAAACTGCAAATTCTCAGCCTCCCCCATCTCTCCTGATCAGAGATTCTGGGGTGAGCCCTGGCAATGTGAGCTTTAACAATCCCTCAGCAGATTCTGAGGCCCCTAGTGTGTGCTGCTCAGATATACCCCCAGTTTCCTAGCACTTTCTGACCATTTGTAAACTATTGTGTTCTTCCATGGGTAGATATAATAGTTGTCTCTAGATTAAAGAAGCCTCCATTTTGCAGGAATTAAACTACAAAACCAATTACCAAGCAACACCGTGAGGGCCCTGGTTTTTGTTGTGATGCGGTGTTTTATGAAGACGACACCCATTAGAGTGGATGCCCTGCTTTTGAGACTGCCTTCTGTGTTAAAGAGACAAGTACTCTACAGTTTGAAACCACTAGAAGGAACATTGACCTCCAAGTCTGTATTTGGGGAAGAATCCACTGAAAACAAAATCTGCCTCCTGCCCTGCCCAACTTGACTGCTGAAGGTAAGGCAGGCAACCCTGTAAACCATGGCAGAATCCCGCCCCTGACACCTGGTAAGACCCTATGCAGCAGTTCACGCCAATCAACCTCCAGGAGGTGGGGGTGAGGGTGGAGAGCAGGTTGTGATGGTCCAGAAAAGCTTCCCAGAGTCTTTCAGGACAGAAAGGTTAAGATAGGTGAGGTGGGAGGCAATAAGTACTGCCTTAAAGCAAGAGGCAGAAATGCTGCAGGCACTTACACAGCTCGAATTCCTCCCTCAGGCCCAGGTGCGGAGACACAAGCAGTGGGGCACTGCTGTATGATGCCATAGCCATACGGGAAGGCCCTGGCCCAAGACTCCCAGCCTACCTGAGCAGACCCGTGACCCTGGCTGGAGAAAGACAGTGGGGGAGGAGACGGGACACAGTGAAACCTTGTCAAGAGCACCTGTCTTTCTCTGTCTTTCATGAAAGAAACTTTGGGGGAAAAAAAAAAAAAAAGTGCTCATGAGGCTAGAGGAAGGGATTCCAGCAGGAGAAACAGAATACGCTGGCGAGATGCTGGGGCCAGGCCAGCTGTGCCCCAGGTGTGGCTGCTTCATTGCCACCCACAGTTCTGGGCATTGAACCTTTCCCAGATGTCTCAGAGCTTGATTTGCTCAGGCTGCAGATGGTCAAAAACCTGGGGCCAGCAGGTGGCACAATAACTCCCACATGGTCGACCGTGGTTTGAGTGGCGGACCCTGCAGCTTGAAACACACCATTGCATGTGCATGTGTGCCCTAAATTCCAAGAGGAGAACAGAGGAGAAGGGGTTGTGGCGTGGCCATCCCCCCAGGGGGTGATTTCTTGCTTTCTGTCTGTCTGTCTCTATGGCTATATTGCCCTATAGCAACAAAAACCTCTCTCTAAACTATAAAATAAACCATGGTTATTTTCATTTAACACTATATTTTCTGAAGCCAGTGGGGAGAAGGAAAGAAGTTGTAATGAAAGAAAAGGAAGTAACACTTCAGGACACATTCACAACAGAGTTTTATAAAACCACCCAAAAGTGATAAAAAATGTTAAGTCAGCTAGTTACCCACATGAAAAGTCTCTCAGGGAGTTGCTGAATTAAAATCTACTTTACGATTTTTCTGGACAAATGGACTGACTGACATGAACCTTTATGTAATTAAGCCTCTCCATTTATATTAGATACCTCTGAAATCAGTGCTAAAACTTTATACCTGGAAGAGAAAACCGCCCAGCAATGCTACAGGCTGACAGGTCCCTTAGGGAAACACTTATAAAACATCATGGTTTCTAAGTTCCATGTCTGGTTTTGTTCTAATTGGGTCATTATGTTTCAAGAAGAACATAGTAAATATTCATCCCCTAAGCCTTGTCTTTTACCATCCCCAATAAAATACTCACTGGGAAAACCTAATAATAAGAACTTAAATAAAATACCTCTAAAAGACAGCAAGGTTCAACTGTGTTGCTCATGATGGATGAACAGAGGAAGTCTCACAGCTCTGCAGTTTAAGCAACAACTACTAAGCTAAGTATCTATAAAAATGCCTCAAAAACAAAAGGAGGCTGGGACCAGCAGGTGGCAGAATGGTTATGTCACTGGACTCCCAAGTAGTTGACTGCACTGCAAGTCCCAGACCCAGTGGCTTAAAACTCACACCGGGCATGTGAGCATGCATGCTCAAAATCCCAAAAGGAGAATGGAGGAGAAGGGATTGCAATGTGGCCACGCCCCCAGAAGGCGATTTCTTGCTTTCTGTCTTTTTGTCTCTCTCTGTCTCTTCAACAAGAGCATGTGCTCTATAGCAAAAATCTCTCTGAAAAAGAAAAATGGTGTGTATGTGTGGCAAATAACTAGTTTTCTAGAGAATGATTAATTAAATCTGGTAATGACATCTCCTGTATTCTTTACCTCCTTTCCCATCATACACACTGGTTTTAAGATGTGACTATTATCTGTAACTAGGACCAAATGTCATCTTGGTAATTACGATGTCATTATCCCACTTTTTTCTCTTCACTCTCACTTCCCCAAATCCTCCCCAAATCTACATACATACTTAGGTACACATATACATATACATATACATATACATATATACATACATAATTGCTTATATACACATATACACACATATAAATATATATGTATTTATATATGTGTGTAGTCATATGCTTATATACATCTATGTATGTATGTGCATGTGCTTATGTGGGTATACATGTATACATATGTAAACACATACATTTATTTGTGTATACATATATACACACAGATATATACACACATATACACATATATGTGTGTGTGTGCACATATATAAAGGGGTGGAAAATAACTATATATGTATGCATATATGTATGCATGTACAGACACATACTATATACAGAGAGAGACACACAGACAGACAGAAAATAAGAAAGAAGAAAGATAGGAGGGGAGAGAATTATACGGTTTGTTTAAAAAAAATACAAACTTGGGCCAGACCTGTAGCACAGAGGTTAAGTGCTGTGCATGGAGAACTGGATCTCACATGGCCAATTGTGGTTCAAATCCCAGCTGTGGCAGCTTAAAAACATGCCAGGTATATGAATGTGCATCCCCCCAATCTTGATGTGATGGAGAAATGGAAGAAAAAGGATTGCTACATGACCATGTCACATTAGTGGGTGCATCCTCTTCCCACTCACCCCCTGCTCCCCATTTATGCACCCTCAGGCAGTTAAAAAAATTAAAATAAACTTCAGAAAAATTACCAAAAAAAAACCTTCAGAGAATCACAGAACATGCTCCAGAAGGAATTAAAACAAAGGATACTTCCAAAAAAAAAAGAGGTCCCATATTCCCAAATCCTGTGCAGTGTTAGAGTTTGGGGTCTGGGTCTAGGGGTAAAGGGGAGGGCTTTATAATCTCCAACCAGGGCATGGCAACAAGTCCAAGACACAGGGCTCCCTGGTTCCTGCTCACCCAGTATCCCCAGCAAGGCCACAGAGTGACCTGACCTGACCTGGGGAGTCATGCTGGGCCTGGCTGAAACCACCACGACTGACCAGGAAAACAGTGATACTGGGAGAAAAGATGCCCAAGTACAAGTCACCGTGACACTGTGGCAGCTCTCTCAGGGGGAGAGGCTGAAAAGGAACACAGGACAATAGTCAATTAGTCAAAGACATAATCAAGGGAATAGCAAGAATATGTATCTTAGGCATGGGTCTAACATGGGCTGAGCCTGGAAAAACATCCTTTGGACCTTCTGGAAAAAGAAATGTATTACACTGTAAAGTTATGTGTGATTCAATGTAATATAAACAAAAACATGATAAGAAAGAAAGAAAGAAAAGAAAGAAAGAAAGAAAGAAGAGAGAAGAGAGAAGAGAGAGGAAGGAAGGAAGGAAGAAAGGAAGGAAAAAAAGAAAAAGAAAAACATCCTTTTGATATTTAGGAAAGAAAGAAAGAAAGAAAGAAAGAAAGAAAGAAAGAAAGAAAGAAAGAAAGAAAGAAAGAAAGAAAGAAAGAAAGAAAGAAAGAAAAAAAAGAGGGAAAAGAATCTAAATGCCACTCAGAGGAAAATTCTCAGGTTGGCTACAATTAGTACACGAGATAAGTAAGACAGCGCATTGCCACCTCCTCTTAGTCTTCATCTCCTGGCCTATTATCAAGTAGACAAGACACCAAAAATAAAACGTGTTAAGAGGACATAGCATTCCAAGAGAGACACAAAGGTCACTCTAACAGTATCCAGAGCCCAAACCCCGTGACCCCAAATACTGGATGATCATTCCATGTCATTGTGGGAAAACTGCCAGCAGTTTTTGAAAAAGAATCAGGAAAACAGAAAACTATTTGAAAATGTGGTTGTAGCTGTCAATATTGTTAAGTAGACCTTAGCAATTAAAGGTTGATAAAAGGTTTACTTCAAATATTTAGATTATTTTCCCCACAGATTTATGATAAACATTCCAAGATAAAAAAGATTTTGTCCAGTTAACCTAAGTTCAGTAGGTATAAACTGATAGGACACAACTTCATTTCCTTCAGAGAGGGCTCCCTAGCCTAGTAAATACCAGGGCATTGCCTGGTATGATATTTTTATTTTATCAAAGCATTTGTCAAGAGTTTCTCAAACATTTTTATGAATAAGTTTGAGAAATGTGTAGATAGTTCAGTGGACTACATTCTGGGTAGATAAACATTCTGAAAAAACTCGATTAGTCAATCAATTTAGGGTCATATTTTTTTAAATAATTTGAAGAGCAAACAAAGTTGTCACAGACACCATTTTGCCTCATAAAGTCTTATTTTTTAAGACAAAAATGACCAATGCTAGTTGGAATATATTGGGTGGTAGGAAAAGTCATGATATATTTTTCTGTTTTTCTGTGCAAAAATGTGTCATGACTCTTCAGATGACCCAATATAAATCATCATGAGCTTCTCAGAGGATGATTTAGTGATACATACCAAACCTGTGAGTAGAAGTTTCATGTCATGGACGTTTCTTCCTAAGGAAATAATCAGTGCATTGCACAAGGCTCTTCACTACTGAGATACAATAGGAAAAAAAAAAAATACACCTATGCACCTAAAGAAAGGGGATTGGTTAAGTTTGCATCCATAAGCGGAAACACTAAGGACACTTAAAGTGAAATACATCAAGATTTTTTAATGGCAAAGAAATGCTTATTCTGGGAAGTTGAGTCAGGGAGAAAACAGGAGGAAGAACACGCTGCATTCACTCAAGTTTTGTAAAAGTATGTACAACCCTGGGCATGTGCATACATTTTTTAATGAACATTTTTTTACTTGCCAGAGGTTGTGTGCTCTCATCAGAGAGAGGCACACACAGAGGCAGAACCACTCAAGGGGCATAGTCACACTGCAACACCTTCTCCACTTCTCTATCCTGTTGGGATTTGGGGCAAACACAAACACACGTCCTGGTGTGCTCTCAGCCACTAATGTTGGGATTCAAACCGCAGTTAGCCATGTGGGATCCAGCTCCCTTAACCACTAGGCTAAGGGGCTGGCCTAGAGATATAAATTTTTTTAAATCTCCAAAAGCTAACTTTTCCTCTGGGTTGTGCAATGATGAATAATTATTTTTTGCTTTGAGATTGGTAACTTTTTAGAGTATGTGTTAATATAAGAATTATAAGGTGATATATAAAGTTATTATTATTATTGGTTTTCAAAACCTGTGAAAAGTTTCAAGAATCCAAGCAGGGGCAGAAGGGCTACCCTCCAGAGTTTCTACCCTCGTCAAGCTATTTCCAATCAATTCAGCAGCCAATCTAGGCTTTCCCAGGAAACTATACTCAGGTGAGTTTGGAAGGCCCTTCTTCTATTAGAGTTTCAAATGAAAGCAAATGTTATATACGGGTCCAAGGAGGGGGCAGCATTTGTTCTGCCTCCAAAATTTAATTCTATAGATACCCCTATTTTTTCAAGTGCCCAGAAATAACCCATCCTTCACTGTA
Source organism: Tupaia belangeri chinensis (assembly GCF_000334495.1). Classification (NCBI taxonomy): domain Eukaryota; kingdom Metazoa; phylum Chordata; class Mammalia; order Scandentia; family Tupaiidae; genus Tupaia; species Tupaia belangeri. The sequence goes on from NW_006207284.1 coordinate 1,325,419, forward strand.
GATCCCCTCTATTTCTGCTCTCTAGAAGGCAATTAGGAAAGAAAAAATGTTCCTTAATTCACTTCCCACTATAAAATGGGCTCCAGAGAAATTCGAAGAAGGTCTTCCTCAAGAAATCTGCCAAATCATTTGTATTATATAGAAGGGGGCTTAAAAAAAAAAAAAAAAAAAAAAAACCAGAATGACTGAATGACTACTTTAAGGCTTTCCTTTAACTCAATAACATATGCCTTCCTTGGAACTAAATCTAATAACCTGGGCTTCCCTCTGGGATTGGAGGGGAATAAATCAAAGTAATTATTTCTAAGACGTAACTAATGTGCAAATATATTTCCTCCCACAATAAAATTCCTCACCACACATGTGTGCTCATAAGTAAATATGTACACACACACACACACGCACACACACACACGCACACACACACGCACACACACACACACACTACATCCTTCTTTAGAAATAGCCAACCCAATGTTATAAAGCGTAGGAGCTGAAGAGAAACTGATTTACATGCTTTTTCACATATCTTCAGCTATGCTTGATTCTTTCTGGCCTGAGCTTCAACAACTTACTGGCTTGATATAGAAAAAGGAGTAAGAGGGTTTTCATTTGTTCTACTTTGCCAGGAAAATTCCCCTTTTAAAAAGACCACGGAAATATATACTTTACAAGGGTGGGGGGGAGGTCTTCCAAAAGTCCGTGGAAAATGCATATTATGAAAAAAACTATACATGGATTTTAATTCTTTTCCCTGCCAAAATAAGCTCATACTCTAATTCCATTTTTCCACAAACATTTGAAGTCCCCTTGTACTATCTAATATGCTAAACCTAGCCCCATGTCGGTACTCAACTCCCTCGCTGTGAATGGGCAAAAGGAAGCAGTAGACAGAAGCCAATGATAGTGAAGCGAGATGGAGACAGCTGATTTCAAAACAAAGTTCAGGGGTGTACAGTCATTGCAAGACCATGATTATGCATTCTTGAAAAGCCAAACGTGAAAGGTCCACCCCATTTATATCTGAGAGTCAGTTGGTTAAAGACAGATTCCAATTTGGGCCAAAATTCTGGCTCTGCTATCAGACGTGGGTGAACTACGAATGAAGAATTTTTTCTGTACGCTAGGTCTCATGTCCACACAACACACGAGTCCAAAGTGTTATACAATCACTCCCTAAACATCTCAGTCTGGCTAGTCTTCTTGGACTGTCTTAGGAAGTAGGTATTGAGGCAGACACTGGCTAGGCAGTTGGGTAGAGTAACAGAAGGAGAGGGAAAAAGGATGGTTAAACCAGTCAACCCACTTTAACTTAACAGGAGTCACATTCTCCTCTGCCCTTTGGCCCTTCAGCCAAAACCAGAATTGTAACCCTAAGGAACACAAAGAAACAACTGGGGCCAGAGACCTAAGGTAGGACAACTCCTAAGTTTCACACTATAAATATCTGGGTCTAATGGAAACTGTAAGCCAATAAGCTCGACTACATGGAAATTGCTCCCCAAAAAGATAATCAAAGGCAATAAGGTCACACTTAGGGACAAAAAACAATCATACCCCCCAAAGGGACAATTATACCCCCTACCTAAAGGATGTAAAATTAACCACTACAGGCCACAACTGGGGCCAAAGGGCCCCCATACCATGAGCCTAAGTGACGTAGAAATTCTTGTGACCATTCACTACTGCTTCATTTTGGAAGCTTTGTGGAAACCCATGTGAGGTGGGAGAAAGAAACCCTAAAAATATAGTTTGGGTATAGGCCCAAGATGAAATCACAAATGGCTAAATTTTGGGATGAAGACATAAATAGGTCAGCTTTCACTGAACTGCTTGCTCACAGAGACAGCTTGCAATAATGACTTAATGACTGACCTAAAACAAAGACTTTTTTTACTGGTCCCACCACATTCTAGGAAGAAAGCAATGGTTTTTTATGGCCCAAAGCTTTTAGGCAAAAAAGTCTCCTAACTTAGAATGGAGGAGAATGGATTGTGGTGTGGCCATTCCCTCTGGGGGCTGATTTCTCGCTTTCTATCTCTCTGTCTCTCTCTGTCTTTCTGGCGAGCGCACGTGCCCAATAAGAAAAAAATCTCTCCAAAAAAATAAAAATAAAATAAAAAAGTCTCCTAACTTTCATCCCCACTCCAAAATTAGGACAAATAACCAGACCCATCTAGCATGTGACCCCCACCATGAGGGGAATGCATGCACACAAGAACAAGCATGGACAAAGCCCACTGACCCAGATCAAAGTCCCCCATGCCCCACCTCAGTTTCTTTTCAGCAATGCATTTGGGACCTGCTCTCTGCTCGAGAGCTCCGTTTTTCCCTTTCTCTCTTAATAAACTGTTTGCTTGCCTACATCTACGCCTCTAATTCTTTGTGAGCCGTGGACGAGAAATCATGTCCTACTACGGGTGCTGGGCCAGATCGCCCCTGCACCCCCACATCCTTGAATCAGTATAATAACATATGCAGAAAAATTACTCTTAAGTCATTTCTTTACCCCAAGACCTTTCATCAGCTGAATCTTTCTCCCTGTGTTCCTTTGCTTTTTATAGGAAGTGATAATTACAAAATACAAATTTGATAAAAAGGAAATGTGTATTTGATCATGAATGTGCTTGCCACTGACTCAAATAATCTTATTTCTGGAAATGCAAAATTGTGGGTTAATTATGCAAAGGGCAGACCCAGCTTGGTGTAGTCTATTGTTTGTAAGCCTGTTCCTGGCTTTAGTTACTCATGATATTCAGAAAAGCAACCTAATACAGACCTGCAGCTGTGCCCACACACTGAAGGGCGCCTAGGGAATACCACGGGCTTTGTGTGCATATAAAATAGGTGAGCTTCCCATTCCTTGCATATGTTCCTCATTCTTCGGTGCATTTGTGCCTGGCAGCATTTCCAATCATATCAGCCTCTCCATGAACAGTCAAGATTACAGATCAGCAGCAAGTAACAGCTCCACCACACTTGGGGATGGACAGGTCTCCACTGTAATGCACACTCTTGCCAACAAATCAGCTTTCACATTCATTCAGAATACAGATTGAACTTGGACACACTGAGGGATTTTTAAACTCAAGGTTTAATCGTGTCTTATTAAAGAAAAACGTACCTTGCAGCTCCAACACAGAGCCTAATGGGAAAAACAAAGAGGTGCGCATAAATGTTTGTGCAGGTGGTAAATAGCATCACAGCTTAAAAAGCAAATGCTGGAACAACTGGGATTTCCTAATAGATTGCTAAATAAGTTATGGTAGAGCCAACAGCAAAACTCCTTGAAGTCATTAAAAACAGTAGGTTAGATATATAGGCAGGACATTTTAAAATGCCTTGGTTTTGCATTAGGAGAAAGAAACAATTTCTAGTAATAACATGGACAGAAAAATCCTAGTTTTATTTGTACCTGGTCATGTGCATATACATATGTGTTAAAGCTTGTGAGTGTGTATCAAATTTTATTTGCAAAGAAAATATTCTAGGAGCCAGGAAGAGGTGATGCAGTAAAACATGACACTCTGCAAGGCTACCTGCAAGGGAAGGTTCTGGGTTTGCAATGAAGACCCCTCTGAGCAGATAGGGCACACACATACCCATGACCTGGGGCTGGCTGAAGTTGGGGGTGGATAGTGGTGTCAAGATTATGTTGGGGTGCTCTCTCGCTCTCTCTCTATCTCTATCTCTCTATCTCTATCTCTCTGAAAAATAAATAAATATATAATCCTAGAAGCACATGCACCAAACTATTCATTGTGATTACCTTCTATGAGGGGTGGTAGAGAGGAAAGCACGAAGGTATGAATGAGAGAAAACTTTCACTTCAAAATTTACAGTGATTTAGATGTATTTGTCCTACAAAAAACACACTACAATTACAAGCAGTGAAATAAATGAAAATATTTTCATTTTTAAAGAAACAACACAAGGCATCACGTGTTCACGGGAATGGCAGAGCGCTCTGGTAACAAACCACCTGAGCTCCATAGCGTTAATTATACAGCCAGAGCATTTCACCTCGAGGCTTAATAACTCACCCATGGCTTCCCACTGCTCTTATAATCAAAGCATCCTCCCAAGCTCCCAAGGCACCAGCTGCATCGCCCCTTTGCCCCACACTAACTAGGCCCTGCCATAGGAAGCTATTTTTCTGACTCTCAAACAGAACAGGCTGGTCCCACCACACAGCCTTTGTTTGCAGTGTTCCCTCTGTCCAGAGATGCTTCCTCTCCAGGCTCCTTCATGACATCCAGAGTACCAGTTCAAGGGTCACCTCCAAAGAGCAGCTTTCCTTGACCCCAGCCTCGGAGTAGCCTTCCTGCGTGCTCTGTCATGTTGTCCTGGTTCATTTTTCTTCACAGCCCTTCCCTTCCTACTCTCTGCAATGACTCTACTGTCTATCTCCTCTTAGGCCCATGAAAGCAGGGAGCTGGTTTATCAGTTTTTCCCAGTGCCTCAGAAAGTACCTGGTGCATAGTGGACACTCAATAACTCACTGAGCAAGTGAATACACCTAAGAGTCAAGCATTAGGAAATGTGTCTCTTGATAGGAATCTAATCATTAAAACTGGACTTGAATTTTTTTAAAATGTTTTTGTAAAAGGGCATATGTGCTTACCAGAAAGAGACAGAGAGAGCAGTGAGAGGGAAAATTAGAAATTATCCCCCCCACCACCTCCAGGAGGATGGCCATGCCACAATCCCTTTTCCTCCATTCTCCTCCTGGGATTTGGGGCACACACCTACACATACCCAGTGTGATGTTTAAGCCACCAGGGGTCTGGGACTCAAATCGCAGTCGGCCGTGGGGTAGCCCAGTACCTTAATCACTATGCCACCTGCTGGCCTGGAGTATTTTCAAAACAACTTTTTCTTTGTCACTTACGGAACAAAGTGCACAGTACGTTGACAGAATGCCTATTTGGCCAGAAGTGGATGTCTAGATCTAGATCATCCACCATTTGAGAAATGCGAATTACCTAAAAAAATTCATGAATGTCTCTCAAGGCTGGTTTGTCCATTCATTCTTACTCTGCTTGGAAAACACCATAGAATCTCTCTGTAACAACCCTAAGTTGTCAACCCTAACAGCCAAATGAACCTTTGAGGAAGACCAGGTATACAGCCAGGTTGGTCTTAACTGAAGTCTACAAAAGATCTTTCCCAAAATAGGTACAAAGGAGGTATTGAGAAATTGAGGGATCTGAAAGTATCATTTCCCAAACTTCTATTTATCTGTTGTCTCAGTCAGGACTTGTCAACAGACCCTTCCCATCACTACTGTTTTGTTTTGTTTTGTGAGGAAGAGAGATTGGTATTTTTGATAGGTCTCACTATCACAATCCTCCTGACACAGCTTCCTAATTACTAGGCTGTCTTGAAACTCATGACGTATTTTTCTGTTTTTCTGTACAAAAATGTGTCATGACATTCCCAACAACTCAATAGCTGTGATTACAGACATGCAAGCACACTGTGTGTTCAGGTTGCCCAGAAACCAAACCTAAGCCTCCCTTGTGGCTTCCAGCCTCCCAACTGGTGGTACTATCTGTGTGCCACCATGTCTGGGTCTGCTACTATTTATACAGGGTACTCAACTTCGAACTCTAACACATGCCTTCAGAGCCTGGAAGAACAATAACTATTATACCTGCTTTTTTCATAAAACCACTTTCAGTCATCTTAGGAAAATGGGTGAATGTGACTTGGATTTACAAAGCAGGCAAGGTCGGTGTACTGTTCGTTTTTAGGAGCCTTCCACATGACTGATATATCATTCATGTGAATTTTTCTCATTAAAAACATAAACACAAACAGAGCAAAGATTTTCTTGGCTGAAAATGCCAAGGAACAAATTTTGGTGGGTGCTAACACCCACACTAAATGATCCCTTTACAGCAACAAACACAATAGCAAATAGAGGAATGGTTATGTTGTCTGTTTTGTCATCCTAAGACAACTATGGAAAGGGAGGATTTTTAACTCTTCTATGTAAGACTTGGAGCAACGTTACTGTCCAAATATTAAAGTTCTTTCAGAGATTTTTTTTCCACCTCTAGTGGCTTATATTCAATAATATAAAGGGGGCCAGCAGGTGGCATAGTAGTTAAGGTGCTGGACTCCCACATGGCTGACTGAAGTTCGAGTTCTGGACTGGGTAACTTGAAACTCCTTCTGGGCCTGTGTGTATCCAAGCCTAAGATCCAGAGAGGAGAATACAGGAAAAGGGACTGTGGTGTCAACATCTCCCCGGGGGTTGATTTCATGCTTTCTATCTCTCTGTCTCTCTCCGCCTCTCCAGTATGTGAACATCTATAGCAAAAATCTCAAAATAATAATAATAATAATAATAATAATAATAATAACTTAAGGTAAGCAAGGAAAAGCAAACAGGAGTTGCTTATCAAAGGGTATAAAGTTTCAGTTCTACAAGATAAATAGGCCGTAGACACACCGTAAACTTTGTGCCTATATTTAACAATACTATATTGTATACTGAATTGGTTAAGAGGGCAGATCTTCTTCCTATTTATAAGTGGGAAGTTTTTATAATATAATAACAATTTTTAAATAATTTAATTTAATTTAGTTGGATTTAAGAACATGGACCAGCAGATGGCATAATAGTTATGTTACTGGTCTCCCACATGGCCCACCACAGTTCACATCCCAGACCTGGCGACTTCGAACTCACACCGGGCATGAATGCATGCGGGCCCAAGATCCTGAGACGAGAATGGAGAAGAAGGGATGGTGGCATGGCCTTCTCCCCTGGCGGGTGGCAGGTGATTTCTCACTTTCTCTCTCTCTCCATATATATATATAACTTTTATATGCATTTTATATACATGTATCTATAGTGTGTGTATATATATGTATAGATGATAGATATAGATAGATAGATAGATAGATAGATAGATAGATAGAGATAGATAGAGAGATAGAGATAGATAGAGAGAGAGATAGAGATAGAGAGAGAAAGATAGAGATAGACAGATGGAGAATGAGAGGTAAAACATGAGAGGGCTGGCCTATGGCCTACTGGTTAGGGAACCCAGGTCCTGCATGACCAACTGCAGGTTCAAATCTTGGTTCCAGGGTCTTGAAAACCATGCCAGGAGTGTATGCATACATGTGTGCCCCAAATCCTGACAGGCTAGACAAATGGAAGAGAAGAGACTACAGCATGACTAGTGGTGGGTGCTTTTCTTCTTTCTATCTCTCTGTCTCTCTCTGGCAAGTACACACATGCTCTGGAGATTAACAATAGAGAGATAGGGGTCAGCAGGTGGCGTGGTGGTTAAGGTGCTGGATTCCCGCACTTAATGGCCAACCACAGGTCAAGTCCCTGACCAGGCGGCTTGAAAATCATGCCAGGCATGTATACCCAGAATTCCAGAAGAAGAATGGAGGAGAAGGGATTGCAGTGTAGCTATCCCTCTGGGAGGTGATTTCTCACTTTCCTTCTCTCTGTCTCTTTCTGTCTCTCTCTGGGGAATGCACATGTCCTATGGCAAAAACCAAAAACTAAGAGAGAGAGAGGGAGAGAGAGAGAAATTTTAAAAGTACTTTAAGTCTTCAAAACGAAGTCTCTTTTAATCTTTCCCCTAAGACTGAGGAGTTCAGTCTTAACCTAGTGGATGAAGGCGCCTCAGTGATGGCGGTGTGGAAAAGCACGGCACTCTGCAAGGGAGGGTGCCAGCTTCCCATCCAGAGACCTCCCTGAGTACGCCGGCATATGTGTGCCCACAATCCAGGGCCGGCTACGGCTGGCCATGGGTCACAGGTCAAGACCTTGCTGGGGATACGGCTTCTCTCTCTCTCTCGTTCATGAAAGAAATAAATAAACCTAAATAATAACAATTAAAAAAAACTAACAGCATAGAAAATGGAAATAAAGGTTAGTTACTTCAAGTATAGCAGAAACAGGCCTAAATTGTGGATTTTTTTTTTCCTCTAATCAGGAAATGACTTCTTTCTGGGCCACAGAGAAAATGACAGGACATCCTGTTTACCCACCTTCTTGGGCTCACCCTTCCAGCTCACCATGAACATGACCCCTCGGAGAGGCTGACTGAGGTTTGGAGTTGCTCACAGCTATTCTCCTCTTTCTCTTTCTTTCTGAGTCCACCCTCACACCTGTCATCAAGGCATTGTGAATCCACCACAGGGTGGCTCACCTGAGCAGGACATCTGCAGTACCGTCTAGAAACAAAGGCAATGCCAGGCTTTGGGGTCCTGCAGGGCACTGAGCAAATCCTCCTCGCTCCAACAGAGTAATGCTAGCTCCACAACTCTGGGTGAGTCACTGGTCTTACTAAGCCTCCATTTCTTTCAATAAAATTGATGGCTTAATGGTTATATCGTTGGACTCCTAGTAGTCGACCACAGTTCAAGTCCCGGACCTGGCAGATTAAAATTCATGATGGGTGCATGTGCATGCATAGCCAAAGGGAGACAGGATTGAGGCATGGCCATCCCCCCAGGGGAGTGATTTCTCACTTTCTGTATCTCTGGCAAACTCAGGAGCCCTACTGCAAAAATCTCTCTGAAACAAAAAAGAAAAAAAAATTAAAATAATGAAACCTGTGTCTCACAGAATTGTACTGAAGATGAAATAAAACAAAACAGAAAGTATGCAGCCCAGTGTACAAAGCACAGTAAGAAATGGGTCATTGAGACTGTCTTTGGAGTTAAACTTTTAAATCAAAATCTATCAGAACAGAATAGGAACTACAGAAAAGCCCCTTGGTTCCAATGGCATGGTTCCGGCTGGCCATGGGTCACAGGTCAAGACCTTGCTGGGGATACGGCTTCTCTCTCTCTCTCGTTCATGAAAGAAATAAATAAACCTAAATAATAACAATTAAAAAAAACTAACAGCATAGAAAATGGAAATAAAGGTTAGTTACTTCAAGTATAGCAGAAACAGGCCTAAATTGTGGATTTTTTTTTTCCTCTAATCAGGAAATGACTTCTTTCTGGGCCACAGAGAAAATGACAGGACATCCTGTTTACCCACCTTCTTGGGCTCACCCTTCCAGCTCACCATGAACATGACCCCTCGGAGAGGCTGACTGAGGTTTGGAGTTGCTCACAGCTATTCTCCTCTTTCTCTTTCTTTCTGAGTCCACCCTCACACCTGTCATCAAGGCATTGTGAATCCACCACAGGGTGGCTCACCTGAGCAGGACATCTGCAGTACCGTCTAGAAACAAAGGCAATGCCAGGCTTTGGGGTCCTGCAGGGCACTGAGCAAATCCTCCTCGCTCCAACAGAGTAATGCTAGCTCCACAACTCTGGGTGAGTCACTGGTCTTACTAAGCCTCCATTTCTTTCAATAAAATTGATGGCTTAATGGTTATATCGTTGGACTCCTAGTAGTCGACCACAGTTCAAGTCCCGGACCTGGCAGATTAAAATTCATGATGGGTGCATGTGCATGCATAGCCAAAGGGAGACAGGATTGAGGCATGGCCATCCCCCCAGGGGAGTGATTTCTCACTTTCTGTATCTCTGGCAAACTCAGGAGCCCTACTGCAAAAATCTCTCTGAAACAAAAAAGAAAAAAAAATTAAAATAATGAAACCTGTGTCTCACAGAATTGTACTGAAGATGAAATAAAACAAAACAGAAAGTATGCAGCCCAGTGTACAAAGCACAGTAAGAAATGGGTCATTGAGACTGTCTTTGGAGTTAAACTTTTAAATCAAAATCTATCAGAACAGAATAGGAACTACAGAAAAGCCCCTTGGTTCCAATGGCATGGTTCC
>NW_006207284.1:1335290-1344100 GCF_000334495.1 Tupaia belangeri chinensis
CTACAGACCTACGGCTCTATCTCTGTATTCTTGAGGCACTCAGAAAACACAGAATAGGGTGGCTGGTCCCCTCTAGCACGGTGATTAAGTCCTGAACATAGTGAGCTAGATCCTACATGGCTGACCTTGGTTCAAGACCTGGATTCTACGGCTTAAAAAATGTGTGAGATGCATCTACAGACCCCGAATCCTGACAAAAGGTAGAAATGAAGGAAAAAGAATTGCAGGTAACCACCCCAAGGGGAGTTCAATCTCTTTCTCTCACTCTCTTATTAGCACACACGCCCTCTGGAAATTAAAAAAAAAAGTATCTAATTTTTGGGACCAGCAATTAGCGTAATAGCTATGTCGCTGGACTCCCATGTAATCAATTGAGATTCGAGTCCCGGACACAGTGGCTTAAACTCACACCAGGCGCGTGTGCGTGCGTGCCCAAGATCCTGAGAGGAGAATGGAGGAGAAGGGATTGCGGCAGGGCCATCCCCCCTGGGGGGGGGTGATTTCTCGCTTCCTATCTCTCTGTCTCTCTCTGTCTTTCTGGCAAGCGTATGCACCCTATAGCAAAAAAAAAAAAAAAAAAACAATAAAAAAACTCTCACCCTCCCCCAAAAAAGTATCTAATTTTTAAAAAAGTTTAAATCATTAGCAGATGAAAATAGTGTCAACATAACTTAAAAAAAAGAAAAAAGCTTATAAAACAGGTGGGTTGTCAACTAGAAACACACACACACACGCACACATGCACACGCATACACAAGTGGTTATAAAGGGAAATAGATGGCAAGTCACTCCAGAGTGTGCTGCCCAAAGGAGAAGGGATCTTAGCCAGTCTCAGGACAATTATCTGTGAGGTGGAGCGCCCTCTTGGAAAAGCTTTCTCCAGACAGTAACATACTACTTTTTTTTTAACCTGCTATAGGGTGCATGTGCTCACCAGAGGGAGACAGGGGCGGGGGGAGGGAAAGTGAGACGCATCCCCCAGGGGAGATAGCCATGCTGCGGTCCCTTTCAGAGTTGGTCCCTTTTAGTCCCAAACATCATCTCTAACAGACAGACAGACTGATGGCACTAAATACTGAATTCATTTAACCCTTGCTGCCGCTGCTTTTTTTTTTTTTACGAGAGATTTTTGCTCTCGGGTACATATGCTTACTGGAGAGACAGAAAGACAGAAAGCAAGAAATTATCCTCTGGGGAGGATGGCCATGCCACAATCCCTTCTCATTCTCCTTGTGGGATTTTGGGCATGCACGTACACGTGCACAATGTGAGTTTTAAGCCACCAGGTCTGGGACTTGAACCGCAGTCGACTACGTGGGAGTACTGCAACGTAACCATTACGTCATCTGCTGGTCCCTAACCATATTCTAATACCTAAAATTCCTATGTGGGTCTACCTGCAGGGAGAAGAATATAAGAAACTACACGGACACTGTTGTAATAAACCACCACAGGTGGGGTGACTTAAACAGCATCGTTCTCTCTCACAGTCCTGGGAGGGCTTTCTCTCCCTGGCTTGCAGGCAGATTTCTTTTCTCTATATCTGACATAGCAAAGAGAATGGGCTCTTGAGTCTCTTCTTATGAGGGTACTAATCATGGGGGCTCCACCCTTATAACCTCATCTAAACCCAAGTACCTTCCAAAATGACCACTGCTCCTAAAACCATCACATTGAGAATTAGGGCTTCAAAGTAGGAATTTGCACGGACAAAAACATCCAATCCAGGAGGCCAGCAGGTGGCATGGTAGGTAGGGCACTGGATTCCCATATGGCCAACTGCAGTCTGAGTCCTGGACCTGATGGCTTGAAGATCATGCCAGGCATGTGTGGGTTTGTGCCTAAAATCCCAAGTGTGGAATGCAAGAGAAGGGATTATGGTGTGTCTATCCCCCCCTAGGGGGGTTGATCTCTCAGTTTCCCTCTCTCTGTCTCTCTGGTGAGTGTACATGCCCTATGACAAAACTTTAGAAAACAACAACAACAAAAAAAAACATTTCATAACAAATACCTAGGCAAGGCCTTATGATGGAGTTGCTGTGCATCCACTGACACATTGGTATCCTGTTTTTTGTTTGTTTGTTTGTTTGTTTTTGAAGAGGTTTTTGCTATAGGGTGCATGCGCTCTCCAGACAGACAGACAGAGAGATAGAAAGCGAGAAATCACCCCCAAGGGGGGATGGCCACGCCGCAATCCCTTCTCCTCCATTCTCCTCTCGGGATCTTGGGCATGCACGTACACGCGCCCGGCGTGAGTTTAAGCCACTGGGTCCAGGACTCGAACCGTGGTCCACTACATGGGAGTTCAGCAACATAGCCATTACACTAACTACTAGTCCCAGGTATCCTGTTTTCACATGTTAGTTCTGCGAGCTCGATTTAACTGAATCCCCTGATTTTATGCCATTAAAATTGAGTCTTAGTCTATGAGCCCAAGAGTAAGACTCTGCAGACTTGTTAACAGGCCAGGAAGACAAACATCGGTGTGTGTCTTCTGGAGAGAAGCTTTCTCCAGAGAGTGATATACTACTGTTTCTATACACGTGTTCACCAGAGAAGAGAGACAGGAAGGGGAAGTGAGAAGCACCCCTGGGGGATGGCCACACCGCAATCCTCTCTCCTCCATCTCTCCCTCCTTTTGGGATTTTGGGGACACATGCACATGCACCAGGTATGTTTTTCAAGCTACCAGGCCCAGGACTAGAACTACACATATAGCCAGGTGAAATCCAGCTGCCTCAACCACCACACCTCTGGCAGGTCCAGTGACATACTACTTTTTTTTTTTTTTTTTTTTTTTGATAGGTTTTTGCTATAGGGCGCGTGCACTCACCAGAAAGACAGTGAGAGACAGAGAGACAGAAAGCAAGAAATCATCCCCCGGGGGGATGGCCATACTGCAATCCTTTCTCCTCCATTCTCCTCTTGGAATCTTGGGCATGCATGCACACGCACCCAGTGTGAGTTTAAGCCACCGGGTCCAGGACTCGAACCGCAGTCAACCACTGGGAGTCCAGCGACATAGCCATTACACCAACTGCTAGTCCCAATATATTACTTTAACAACATGGTGACAGAACTTCTAAATGGTCGGTGAGAATCATGACCAAAAATCACACAAGGAAAATAAAAGTGATATTTTTCAAAAGCATAAAAACCTTCTAGAGTAAATCAAAACCACAATGAGATGTCACTCACACCCCTACGATATCTAGAATCAGAAAGTCAGATAATAACAAGTGTTGATGAAGATGTGAAAGAATTGGAACCCTCCAACACTGCTGTTCAAATGTAAAATGGTACAATCACTTTACAGAACATTTTGACAAATCCTTGTGTTAAACATAAGGTTAGCACACGTATCAGCACTGTGGTCTGAATGTCTGTCTCCCCAGTTTCATGTGTTGAAATCCTAACCTCCCAGGTAATGGTATTAAGAGGTGGAACCTTTGGGAGGTGATTAGGGCATGTGAACAGAGTCCTCATGCACGGGATTACTGTACTTGTAAAAGAGACCCCAGGGAGCTGCCTTGCCCCTTCTGCCATGTGAAGACATGAAGAAAACGCCGTGTATGAACAGGAAACATGCACTCACCAGATGCCAAATCTGCTTTAATCTTGGATTTCCCAGTGTCCAGAACTGGGAAATAAATGTCTGTTGTTTAGAAGTTACCTAGTCTCCGGTACTTTGTCAAAATAGCCTGAATGAACTCAGACACTCAGCAATTCCCCTCCTAGACACATAACTGAGAAAAATGAGAATATAGCTCCACATAAATACTAGTACACAACTGTCCATTAACTGATGAATGGATAAATTAAATGTGGCATATCCACACAATGGAAGATAACACAACAACAACAAAAAAGAAATAAAGTATTGACACATGCTACAACATGGGTGAACGTGAAAAAAGTATGCTAGGCCAGTCCTGTAGCCTAGTGCTTAAGGGAGACAGATTCCACAAGCTGACCACAGTTCGAATCCCAGCCCCAGCAGCTTGAAAAGCATACTGGGTACATCTGTGTGCATGCCCAAAGTCCTGATGGGATAGAGAAATGGGGGAGAAAGAACTGTGGCATGACCACGCACCACAAGGGAATGCTTTCTCTCTCTCTCTCTCTGTCTCAATCTGGCAAGCACATAGACTTTCTTTTTTCTATACACGTGTTCACCAGAGAAGAGAGACAGGAAGGGGAAGTGAGAAGCACCCCTGGGGGATGGCCACACCGCAATCCTCTCTCCTCCATCTCTCCCTCCTTTTGGGATTTTGGGGACACATGCACATGCACCAGGTATGTTTTTCAAGCTACCAGGCCCAGGACTAGAACTACACATATAGCCAGGTGAAATCCAGCTGCCTCAACCACCACACCTCTGGCAGGTCCAGTGACATACTACTTTTTTTTTTTTTTTTTTTTTGAGAGGTTTTTGCTATAGGGCGCGTGCACTCACCAGAAAGACAGTGAGAGACAGAGAGACAGAAAGCAAGAAATCATCCCCCGGGGGGATGGCCATACTGCAATCCTTTCTCCTCCATTCTCCTCTTGGAATCTTGGGCATGCATGCACACGCACCCAGTGTGAGTTTAAGCCACCGGGTCCAGGACTCGAACCGCAGTCAACCACTGGGAGTCCAGCGACATAGCCATTACACCAACTGCTAGTCCCAATATATTACTTTAACAACATGGTGACAGAACTTCTAAATGGTCGGTGAGAATCATGACCAAAAATCACACAAGGAAAATAAAAGTGATATTTTTCAAAAGCATAAAAACCTTCTAGAGTAAATCAAAACCACAATGAGATGTCACTCACACCCCTACGATATCTAGAATCAGAAAGTCAGATAATAACAAGTGTTGATGAAGATGTGAAAGAATTGGAACCCTCCAACACTGCTGTTCAAATGTAAAATGGTACAATCACTTTACAGAACATTTTGACAAATCCTTGTGTTAAACATAAGGTTAGCACACGTATCAGCACTGTGGTCTGAATGTCTGTCTCCCCAGTTTCATGTGTTGAAATCCTAACCTCCCAGGTAATGGTATTAAGAGGTGGAACCTTTGGGAGGTGATTAGGGCATGTGAACAGAGTCCTCATGCACGGGATTACTGTACTTGTAAAAGAGACCCCAGGGAGCTGCCTTGCCCCTTCTGCCATGTGAAGACATGAAGAAAACGCCGTGTATGAACAGGAAACATGCACTCACCAGATGCCAAATCTGCTTTAATCTTGGATTTCCCAGTGTCCAGAACTGGGAAATAAATGTCTGTTGTTTAGAAGTTACCTAGTCTCCGGTACTTTGTCAAAATAGCCTGAATGAACTCAGACACTCAGCAATTCCCCTCCTAGACACATAACTGAGAAAAATGAGAATATAGCTCCACATAAATACTAGTACACAACTGTCCATTAACTGATGAATGGATAAATTAAATGTGGCATATCCACACAATGGAAGATAACACAACAACAACAAAAAAGAAATAAAGTATTGACACATGCTACAACATGGGTGAACGTGAAAAAAGTATGCTAGGCCAGTCCTGTAGCCTAGTGCTTAAGGGAGACAGATTCCACAAGCTGACCACAGTTCGAATCCCAGCCCCAGCAGCTTGAAAAGCATACTGGGTACATCTGTGTGCATGCCCAAAGTCCTGATGGGATAGAGAAATGGGGGAGAAAGAACTGTGGCATGACCACGCACCACAAGGGAATGCTTTCTCTCTCTCTCTCTCTGTCTCAATCTGGCAAGCACATAGACTTTCTTTCTTTTTTTTTTTTTTTTTTTGAAGAGGTTTTTACTATAGGGTACGTGCTCTCGCCAGACAGAGAGACAGAAAGTGAGAAATCATCCCCCAGGAGGGATGGCCACACCACAATCCCTTCTCCTCCATTCTCCTTTCAGGATCTTGGTCATGCGCACACACGCACCCACTGTGAGTTTTAAGCCACTGGGTCCGGGACTCGAACTGCAGTTGACTACATGGGAGTCCAGCAATATAGCCATTACGCTAACTGCTGGTCCCAGCATATAGACTTTCTTGCAAATATTTTTTTTAATAAAAGGAATTAGGTTAATTGAATGACCAAGTGAAGGAAGAAAACATATGCAGGGACCAGCAGTTAGCGTAATGGCTGTGTTGCTGGACTCTCATGTAGTCGACTGCGGTTCGCATCCTGGACCCGGTGGCTTAAAACTCACGCCAGGTGCATGTGCGTGCATGCCCAAGATCCCGAGAGGAGAATGGAGGAGAAGGGATTGCGGTGTGACCATCCCCCCTGGGGGGTGATTTCTCGCTTTCTGTCTCTCTGTCTCTTTCTGTCTGTCTGGCAAGCACACGCGCCCTATAGCGAAAATCTCTTAAAAAAAAAAAAAAAGGAAGAAAACATATGCAAAGCTACCGAGTACCACAGAGTACATGATTATATTCACACGGAATGGCTAAAATAGGCAAAACTGTAAGTACTATAAGCATAGATTGCTAGCTGCCTGGGTATGGGAGAGGGAAGGAGAGTTGGGAAGGGTTAGGTAGTGATGGCTAATGGAAGAGGCTTCTTTCTGTGGTGATCAAAATGTTCTAAAACTGACTGCGGCAATGGACTCACAAATGTGAATATACTAAAAGCTGCGGAACTACCACTTTAAATGGACAAATACTATGCTATGTCAATTGTATATATTGAAAGTCTATTCCTTCATTTTCTCTGCGAATAACAGAGACAAAGGCAGCACCTTCAACAGGGTCTTCATGCCACAATCCACCCCAGCCTCAGCCAGCCCAAATCATGAGGACACGAGCACATTCAGAGAGGTCTCGTGGCACGAACCCAGATCTTTCCCGTGTGGGTCAGCCTTCCAGTGCTCGGTATCATGCTGGCCCACCACATGGCCCTGTGAATCATATTTTAATAAAATGATTACAAGTAAAAACAGCACTGATCTCTATTTTGCCAACTGTTAAAAAGCAAAGCCCATTTATCAGGTACCTGTGGGTGAAACACTGTGACAAGTAATGTTCCTATATTATCTCTGGCGTTTCTCATCACAATTTTATGAGGAAGATGGACTCTACTGTGGAAAAAACAAAAACAAAAACAAAAACAAAAAACACATGTGCCTTTCGATGCCTTCTATTTAGTGATCTGAATAAGCTGAGGCATAATATGGAAAGATGCCGGTAAAATCCACACTGGCTAAAAGCTCACAGGGTGCAACTAACTCCTTAGAAAAAGGCAGAAAATGGGAAGAAAAGTCACCAGAATCCCATTCATTGCTTTTGGGAACCTCCAAAGAGAGACTACGTGCACTGCGGAGGGTCCCTCCATGAGAGAAGTCATCATATGCGACAATACTCTGCAGCGTTGATGGCGGAAGTACAACTGCACCCAGCAGGATAATCTCAGGAAGACAAGATCAGCGTAGAGGAGATGAGAGCTTTATTCTTTATTCGAAGATAGGCTTGAATTTATTTTTTATTTCCCTAAAGGGAATAAAAGTGCTTGATAAACTCACAAAAATAATGTGTAACTTGTAAAAAACTTTTCAGAAAATTCCAGATGCATAAAGAAGAAAGTAAACATTGGCTTTAATCAACATCAACAATCGGTGCTGATTAGTAGCCAATGGCAAGTATGGTGCAAAGTCAAATTGAATTTAGAATGTCCAATAGGGAACGCAGGACAAATGCGGAAGACGGTAGTGACAAAAATGTACCATAAAAACTCTGACCTTGGACCAGCAGGTGGTGTAGTGGTTAAGCCACTAAACTCCCACATGGCCAACCACAATTTGAGTCCCAGACCTAGAGGCTTGCTTTCTCACTTTCCCTCTCACTCTCTCTCTTTCTGCCTCTCTCTGGTAAGCACACGTGCCCTATAGCAAAATTTAAAAATAATAACTAATAAAATTAAGTAATAATTCTTTACAAACACACAAAACACAAAACTCTGGCCTTAAGGGTCAGGCAGTGAGTGATGCAGCAGCAACACAAATGGACTCACATGGCTAAGGTCCTGAGTGCACCTCCTAGAACCTCTCTGAACACTTTGAGCACATGCATGTGCCCATGATCCAGGCTGCCTGAGACTGGACCTGGATCACTACCTGAGGCCCCTGTTAAAGGTACCTCTCTCTCTCTGAGAAACAAACTTTAAAAACAAACACGACTCTGAGCTTAAAACTTTAAACAACTACGAAACATAAGCCCACAGAGTTTTCCTATGAATAAAGGACTCCCCACAAAAGGCCAAAAATCTGTCGGATTGGATTGGATTCTCCATTCAATACCCCTTTGGGGAGGTAGCAAACAAGTCTGAACAAGTGAGTATGAACAAAGTCTCAAAGCCAGTAGGACCAGGATTTGAACCCCAGTTTTATCCATTTATAGCCATGAGCCTTCAAGAACAACATCAAGAGATTTCAAAAAGTTCATGGGAGGGAACCAGCAGTTAGTGTAATGGCTATGTCGCTGAACTCCCACGTAGTCGACCACGGTTCGCGTTCCAGACCCGGTGGCTTAAAACTCACTCCGGGCACGTGTGCATGCGTCCCCAAGATCCCAAGAGGAGAATGGAGGAGAAGGGATGGCAGCGTGACCATCCCCCCTGGAGGGTGATTTCTCGCTTTCTGTCTCTATGTCTCTCTCTGTAAATAAATTCATAGGAAATGTAATTTACTTTTTTTTTTTTGAGAGGTTTTTGCTATAGGGCGCGTGTGCTCGCCAGACAGACAGAGAGACAGAAAGCGAGAAATCACCCCCCAGGGGGGATGGCCATGCCACAATCTCTTCTCCTCCATT
>NW_006207284.1:1344177-1344394 GCF_000334495.1 Tupaia belangeri chinensis
TGACATATTCATTACACTAACTGCTTGTCCCAGGAAATGTAATTTTTTTTATTTGTTTAAATTTATTTGTTTATGTTCATTCACTGTACATCATTACAGCATACAAAATGAGATTTTCCATCCAGAGTACACTGTATATTGTCTCAATCAAGCACATCAACATACATGTTATTGTCAACAAATAATTTTCCATTTCTTGTTTCCTGTATGTTTTGCT
>NW_006207284.1:1345452-1361409 GCF_000334495.1 Tupaia belangeri chinensis
TGAAATTGCTTTTCTCTTAACACTTTGAATATATTTTCCCATTCTTTCCTCACTCACATTGTTTCCGATGAGAGCTCCACTGTCAGCCCGATGGGATATCCTTTGTAGGTAGCTTGCCGTTTCTCTTGCCAATCTTAGTATCTTGTCTTTGTCTGTGGTTTTGCTCAGTCTGGCTATAATGTGTCTTGGAGAAGATCTTCTTGGGTTGATTCTATTGGGTGTCCTTTGTATTTCTTGGGACTTGATCTTTGAATGCTTCTCTATGTTTGGCAAGTTTTCTTGCAGGATTTCATGGAATAGATTGCCAATGCCCTTATGGGTCTCTTCCCCTTCTGGGATACCAATTATCTGGATGTTTGGACGTTCGATGGTATCTAGTATTTATCGTGTAGTATTATCATGTTTTTGGACAATTTTCTCAGTCTTCGTGGTGGATTTTTCTAGGCCAGTAACTCTATCTTCTACAATTGAGGTTCGATTTTCAGTGTGATCTAGTCTGCTTTGAATACTGTCATGGGAGGTTTTGACTTCCTGTATTATAGCCTTCATCTCTAACAGGTCCATTTGATTGTTTTTTAAAGTGTATAATTCCTCTTTTAGATCTTGCAAGAATTTCCTCACCTCCTGAAACTCGTCGACTTCTTTCTCCTTTCTCTTTAGCAGTTCATTGTCTCTCTTCTCTTCCATCTCAGTTAGCTTCGCCATTATGAATGTTCTAAATTCTTTATCAGACATTTCCATGATTTGCATTGAACTGCGGATGAAGAGGAGTTATTCTTTTGTCTTGGAGGAGAGGTATTTTCTTGCTTTCCCATATTCCGTTCTGAAGGCCTCAACTCTCCTGCCACGCTAGCTTTGTTTGTTGGAGGCTGAATTATCGGTAGAAAATCTTCATTTTTCCTGTCCCCTGCAATGACTAGTTACCAGGAGCCATGAGGAATCTTGTTCTGAAGGCCCCAGGAAATGTAATTTAAATGAGTGTATTTTGATGCAAAAAAAAAATTTTAAATCCATGCACAATTTTTTCATAATATACATTTTCCTTGAACATTTTGAAATCCCTCATTTTTACCTTTTTCTACCTAAGTGTTAAATAATCTTTCTACCTAATGCAGACCCCAGCATAAAACCCAGCTAAGGCAGGTGCTCAGTCTTAATAGGGTTATCAAAGTTTTACATAAGACAAAGCGATTCTATAGTTCAATCTTCATTCTGCAATTCTTTAATGAGTACCGACTAAATACTGGGTGTTATTCTAGAGATTAGGAGTAAAAAGAATAAGACAGTTAATACTCTTGCCCCGGTGAGCATAATGTCTTATGAGGAAAATGGACAAATATACCAATACATAACTCAAATAAACATTATTAGACCTATGAAGAAAAAAAAATACCATCGTATTGCAAAAAAAAAAAAAGAAAGAAAGAGAAAAAGTAAAGAAAAGAAAAAAGAAAGGAAGAAAGAAAGAGAGAGAGAGAGAGAAAGAAATACGGGTGTTGAAAGCAAGGCAAAAACTACCTGGTCAGTTATTACGTGGTACTTCCTCAGTAACTTGAGCTTGAGTAGTCAGAATCTGGGAACTGTCCCTAAATGGAAATAAAAGCCTTTTCATTCCCATCTGAATTTCTAGCAACTCATTTCCCAAGAGTAATACAAATGCACAAGAAGTTCATGAGAATATGTTCAACTAAAGAAATGCACATTAACATAGAAAATTTCATTTTCTACCTGGACAACCAGCAAAGATCAGAAAGAATTATTATACTTAGTGCTGGCAAAGGTGAGTGAAGAGACATACTCATCCCCTGCTAGTGGGGATGTAAATTAAAGTGACCTTTTTGGAGCACAGTTTGACATTGGCTATCAAAATTACATTAGCATATTTTTTGACCCAGACCTCTAGTAATTATCTTAAAAGAAATAAGAGGACAAGCATTAAAATACAGATGTGTAAGGACAGTTATTTTAGGTTGTTTCTAACCAATAAGACATTGGGGAAAAAGAAAAAAAAAAAACATGCCTTCAGTAGAAATTTGCTTAAACAAACTAGATTTAATCTATACATAGTACGCCATATAGCTATCAAAAAATAACATACCTCTATTTATCCTAAGATGAAAAGATGTTCAAACTATGGTGTTAAGTAGGGAAAAAACCAGTTTGCAAAATAGTATATATAGAAAGCATCTTTATTTATACGTTTAAAAAAGGATGTACATGCATATGTAACCACGTGCATGTATGCACATGCACATGAAATACACGTCATGTTCTCTCTGAGTATTTGGGAAGCCCCTCACAAGTGAGCTTTACTGTATTCTTTGTACCTCTGAGCATTACCTCAACTTCTAGCAATAGTCAAGTATTGTCTTGTCTCTCCCCACACAGATTACATTTATTTGGTAGGGAGTAGGGGAGTGAAATCAAGCAACAGTCATTTTATCACCTCACTACTCTACCATCCTGTGTCCCTAGGTCAAAATAAACTTTCTAAATACATTAAAGTAGACTGGACTCCTGGTCCAGTGGTTAAGGGAGCTGGATCCCACATGATCAACTGTGGTTCAAATCCTGGCCCCAGTGGCTTGAAAATATGCTGGTAACATGCACCTGTATGTCCCAATTCCTGACAGGCTGAAGAACTGAAGGAGAAGGGATTGTGGTATGATCATGTCCCATGAGGGGATGTTTTTGTCCTTCTGCCTCCTTCTGACAAGTAATAAATAAATAAGTTAAAGTGTTTGGAATTGTACACTTTTTCTTTACAAATTCTTTTATGCTACAGTCTTAAAAAAAAAAACAATAGGGTAAATGATTTCAAACTATTCAATACAACTAATAAAGACATTTTTAAAACTCCAGGGATGGACAAAATAAGTTACCTAACACTTCATTTTTTTTTTAGTCTATATTGTTGTCACATTCGAAACTATGTTTAATCTTCACCACAGCGCTATTTGTAGCTGCCATAACGCTCCCTCCCTTGCACAGATGAGAAAACTGAGGTTTCCAGAGACTAATAAATCATTTTAGGTCACAGAGCAGGAGAGTAGCAGAGTGCAGCTTCGACTGAGGACTCTTCTTGAGAACTGTATTTGTTTCCTAGATCAATCATGCCGAGCATCACACACTGAGAGGCTCAATACAAATGTGATATTTTATGATGGAGGTGGAAATCTGAAATCAAGGAGTTGACAGGCTCTGTTCCCTCTCACACCTGTCCTTCCTTATCTCCGCCAGCTTTTGGAGTTTGCAACACTCCTTGCCATTCCTTGACCTGTGGCTGTATCACTCCAATCTCTGCCTCTGCCTCCAGGAAGTCTGTTTCTGTTTTCTCTCTCTCTCTCTCTCTCTCTCTCTCTCTCTCTCTCTCTCTCTCTCTCTCTCTCTCTCTCTCTCTCTCTCTCCTCTCTCTCTCTTTCTCTCTCTCTCTCTCCCTCCCTCCCTCCCTCTCTCCCTCCCTCCTTTCTTTCTCTCTCTCTCTCTCTCTTTCTTTCTTTCTAAGTGTGTCCTGCTCCCATCAGGGGCTAGTCACACTGAAGTCCTTTCTTCCCCAAATTCTTTATCCTATCAGGATCCTGGGTGCATGCCGTGTTTTCAAGTCACTGGGACTGAGACTTGAACTCTGGTCAGCCATGTGGGATCTGGCTACCTCTGTGTCACTCTTAACTGCTGCGTTACCGAGAAAGTCTTGTTTCTGTTTTGTATAAGGACACAAGTTCATTTAAGTTAGGGAGCACCCTCCTCAAGCATGACCTCATCTTATCTTGATTACATCTTAAAGGTCCTATTTACAAATAAAGTCGTACTCTACGGCGTGGAGCAGGGGTTCAGACTTAAATGTATCTTTGTGGGGGACACAGGTCAACCTGTTCAGAGGCCAAGTCTATAACCTTTCCTCTAATACATCCCACCCACAACCCATTAGTGCCATGTCTATTTCATGGCTGGTTACACATGCCCTTTCCATGGCAGAAGGCCGCTCCTCGCTGCCTTCAAGCAAGGCAAAAATCCAAACTATGTAAGGTAGGCAAGCTCATGCGCTGCTATGTTCCACCTGCTGCCTTGGATTTCACCAGTCACTGAGGCCATCTCTGAAGTTATTTATTTCTCTAGTTCAGGTTCTGCTCTTGAGTGAAAACACGTTCAAGAGCTTTGCAAACTTAAGAGCACTAGAGAAATGTGAAATAAACGGGATTCACTTTACCAGAGCCTCTGATTTAGAGCCAGACCAAACATCCCATGAGAAGAGGGTGGGAGGCCATGATGGTACTTTAGTATGATGTTGGTATCATCCCTGCCTTTGGAGTCCACTTACATCAGACACCAAAAGCAAATTATCAACCCATCAGTTCTTCACTGAAATCAGTTACGTTGCCTTTTTAATTTTTAGAATTCTTTCTAAAAGTAGGGAGGGTACTGCTGAAGCCAGTAATCACAAGTCATCCTGCTGCTAGTAGTCTTTTGGCCAACCCATTTGGCTCGGCAAATTGATAAAGAAAGCAGAAAGAGTACCCTGGGTGAGAACCAGCGCGCCCGTTTATCTCACATGAGAAAGCACACAAAGGATTTATGCTTTTCTCACACCATCCATTCCAGAGCTCTCAAATTTACTTTCCAGTACGCTGCTGTGAATAATGCTATTTGGAACAGAAAACGACTCCTCAGGCTGCTTCACTGACTCAGTATTGCAGAATTAGAAGCTCGTAAAGGTGAACCACACCCTCCATCTGCCTCCACTGCTCAGTCTCAACTAGCTGACTGATCTTCCAAAGAGACAGCTGGGACTGGGGTGCCTTCATGTGCTCCCCCCCATGCTGCAATCATATGTAAAATGTCAGAGGCCCCTGATGAGCATCAAGCTGTACCTTACATGGCAAGCATCCCGAAGGCCTCACAGCTGATGGCAGCAGGGGGCTGTCCTTCCTGTGGCCTTACACAGAACGCAGAGCTGAGAATGGCTGAGAAAGCCATGAAATTCTCCATGTCCTTCAGCCCTGCCAAGTTCTTCCTACACTAATTTCTCCCTGTCCATGACCAACACCTTCTTCTTACCTTCAATATATTTCTCTCATCTCCAAAGCCCCTAAACTTTAGCTTTGTCTGTTTTTTTTTTTTTAATTAGGTTAAAAATTATCAAACTGTCTGAAGAAGCACTGACCAGGGTCCAGATGCTGGTACAGTAGAAATGCAACTGGACTCACATGGGAAAGGTCCTGAGTACACATCCTGGGGCCTCCCTGAGCACACGGGGTACACACAAATGCCTGTGATCCAGGCTGCCTGAGACTGGCGTGGAACATGGCATGAAGAACTTGGTAGGGAAGCTTTTCTGTCTGTCTCTCTCACACAAGAAATAAATTAACAAACTCTTAAAAATAAATAGGGAACCGGTAGTTAGCGTAATGGCTATGTCGCTGGACTCCCCCGTAGTCAACCGCGGTTCGTGTCCCGGACCCGGTGGCTTAAAACTCACGCCGGGCGCATGTGCGTGCATGCCCAAGATCCCGAGAGGAGAATGGAGGAGAAGGGATTGCCGCGTGACCATCCCCCCTGGGGGGTGATTTCTTGCTTTCTGTCTCTATGTCTCTCTCTGTCTGTCTGGCGAGCGCACGCGCCAATAGGGTAGCCACTAGCTGCATGTGACTATTTAAATTCTTTAAGATTAAATAAAGTTAAAAGTCCAGTTCCTCAGTGGTGCTAGCCGTGTGTCAGAAGTTCAGAGGCCACATGTGGCTGGCAGCTGTCTCACTGCATGGCATCGGCACAGAGCATGTCTGTCATTGCAGAATCTATTGTCAGCTCTGACCTAGCGGATATAAGTGGCATAGTGGTTAAGGGCACTGGACTCCCACATGGCCAATCATGGCTCGAATCCTGTATCGGGCAACTTGCTTTGTCATTTTCCCTCTTTTCCTGTGTCCTTCTCTGGTCAAATTAAAATATAAATAAATAAATAAATAAATTCAAATAATTATTTTTAAAAACATAGGAAAAGAAAATGGCTCCTCCTCCTCTTCCCCTAACACCCCCAGTCTCCCTCCTAGAGGGGAGACGGTCCTGCTGCCAGTCTCCTGTGTGTCCTTGCCGAGGTCGTCCATATGCCTGAACGAGCATGTGTGGATGTAAACCTCTCCTGCTAAAACAAAGGAGAAAAGGCCACACATACTCTTTTGAACCATTCTGTCTTCACTTAATGAACCTTGGAGTTCATGAAGCAGGTGTACAAATAGTGCTGCATTCTCTTGAGTGACAGCAGAGCAGTTCATTGTCACCAGGCCTACCCTTCCCCTGCATGGCCTTGCTTTCTTCCCTCCCAATCACTCTTACCCTTCCCCAGACTCTACATCCTCAAACTCTTTCCTTTTTTAATGTTTATTTATTTATTACATGAGAGAGAGAGACAGGTGGACAAGCAACAGGGTCTCATACTACAATCTAGCCGCCCACCACCCAACTGAGGCAACAGGATCATGGGCCTGTCACACCCTACATGTATAAAGTGACCTAGGAACTGAGCCCGTTTTCCACATGGCTTCCAGCATTGCAGAACAATGTTACCTCTGTGATGGGCCTCAGACTTTTCTGTTTCCTTCACCTTCCTGCCCTAATAACAGCCTGAGGAAGCTGCTTCCTACTTCAGAAGCAGAGGAAGCTTTTCCTCCATCATCCCCCCATTCTCAGAGCTTCTTTCTTTCTAGTGACCACTTCCCACTTCTCTGCCTTCCTCCCTCAACACTGCCAGTTGTCATCAAACTAAACTACCTACTGCACTTCCCTCCTGCTGTTACCCTCCAACCTTCTGGCCCCTCTCTTTCATTTATTGATGACAAGAGCACCTGCTTTGTTGCCTTCAGGTCCCCCCACACACACGCACACCAATCCCTGCAATTTTGCAAACATTCCTGATACCTTCAATCCCTGATGGGCCAGGCAGCACCCAGTCTCACACTGTCCCTGAACTTTCATCCCCATCCTACCTCAGCCATCTGCTCCTACTATACATCTGCACCAAAAATGAAATAGCTATGAAATCATGGTTTTTATCATCCCACTCTCACATTAGTATCCTACACCAACTGTCAACCTACTCAAAACTTCTAATCTATCTATGGTGACTACTTATTTAACTTGCCTTTGTCCCCCTATCCATCCTTGCCCAACTTCGATATTCTGGTCTTAGACTTCCTCCCTCATACACGTACTTGACTCCATTGCTTCTTCCAGCATGCTCACCTGTTGAAAACCATCCATGAGGAAGCATGATGGTCCCCTTTTTCCATGCCTAGCTTCCCTACCACAGGAAAGTGACCAATAAAACTCGGGGCTTTAACAAGCAAAACAAAACAATCCAAGAAGAATTAATTGGTGGAATTATACAATGGTGCAACTACTATGGGAAACATATAGAGATTTCTCAAAAAATCTGAGAAAGAACTGCCTATGATCTGCCAATCTTGCTTCTCTTTCTCTTTATATATATATATATATATTTTTATTTAACTTCGTTTATTTTAATTTGACTACATAGGGACAGAGTGAGAGAGAGAAAGAGCGAGTTGCCAGGTTCGGGACTCAAACTGCGGTCAGTCATGCAGATGTGGGAGTCCAGCGTCCCTAATGACCACACCACCTGCCAGCCCCACTTCTGTTTTTATTTCTAAAAGCACTGAAAGCAGTGTCTCAAAGAAATATTCACACACTCATATTCACAACAGCATTATTTATAACACACAAGAGGTAGAAGCAATCTATGTGTTTATCAATAAATGAATAGATAAATAAATGTGAGGTATACATACATTAGAGCACTAACTAACCTTTTTAAAAAGGGAAATCCTATCACGTACTACAATATCGATGACTGTTGAGAACATTATGCTAAGTAAAATAAGCCAGTCACAAAAAGACAATATTATATGATTCCATTTATGTGAGGGTATCTGAAATAGTCGAACTCATAAAATCAAAAGTAGAATGGTGGGAGGAGAGAAGGACATGGAGAGTTGTTGTTTATTGGGTATCAAGTTTCAGTTTTTCAAGAAGAAAAAGCTCTATGATAATGTGAATATATTTACTGAGATATACTTCTGAAAACACTTAAGAAAACTTTTAAGTATTTTTATTCAACATTTTTTAAGTGCAAATTTAAAAAATGAAAACCTATTAAGATTATACTCTGTGGTAGTACTGAAGCCATCATCTCACTTCCTCTGAGCATCAAATACCCCACCAGGCCTACGCTCCAGATACACACTCATCAGGTGGCAAGGTTGGGAGGTTTCTATTCTCTTTGCACAGGCAATCAAAGCTTAAGATTTATTCTGAGGTTTGGGGTTCAATTCAGAAAAACAAGAGAAATTAACCAAGGGCCAAGTAAATATTTCCTCATCCTATCTAATGTTACTTTCTAGCAATTAACTGAAAACCACTGGGTTTTCTAGCTATGTCCCCTCATAACTCATTTACTAATATGCTTACTAATATGCAAATATTAACTTCCCAGCTGGGAGTAATTTCATGAATTTTTAACTTATATGGGTAAATCAAAGATTAAAACTTTAAAGCCAACAATGTAGATGACTGTGAATATTATTTTAACCCCTAGATTAAAAATCTCCAAGTAAATTTATCAGCATCATTACATAAACAGTCATGTGGGAATTATCAAAGAACTCTGCCTTTTGGGTACTAATGTATACTTTTTAATGTTTTTGATATCACTAAGCACAGTGAAACTAAAGACATTTCTTGACATCAGTCTTGATCTTGGGAAACCTCCAGGTCACCTGGCCCATGTTCACAGAGATCCCAACACTACTGAAAAGCTACAACAGTTCATGGCTTTGTAACAAATATGGACAAAACTCATTTTAGTAGAAAAGAAATCAGATTTAAGAAAATTAGAAGAAAGAAACTGAAAAACTCTGAACTGAATTCCTTCTGGAATTGCAAGTCAAATTCTGGATTATTAACTCTAACATAAGAAAAGAAAAAGAAAAAAAAAAAACAGAGGGAAGAACTTTCTCCTTAGAGGGCACTGCCTGATAGCAATATTAATATAGTGCAAGTCACATATGTCATTTTAAATTTCTAGAATCCATTTTTAAAAGTAAACAGAAACAAGGAGAATGAATTTTAATAGTTTAACTCAATAGTTTACCCAAAATATTCTGATATCAACATGTCATCAGTAGTCTAGAAAGTAATCAAACTTTCACCTTTTTTTTCTTACCAAGTCTATGGAATCTGGTGAGTATTTTATGCCTATGACACATCTAAGTTTGGACAAGACACATATAAAGCACTAGAATATTGCATTAGTGGCAACCACGTTGGCTAGTACAGCTACAGAACCAAAGATTATGAGTTCAGACAAGACAGTGACTGGCTCTTGGAATCTGAGTACATTTCTCTAGATTGTTCTCCCTGAATTCTGAAATGCCTATAACAGCTTGTGTGGATGGATCCCCTTCTCCTTCAGTTGTATCAGTGTTAACTTAGAGCACCATGGCTCCATCATTTGAAATGCTACAAAACCAATTTATTAGTATTATTTATCTGCAAGTTAACTCATTTTTAAAATTAGCTTTATCCTAAACAATATCATCTGTGATATTACAGACTTGATACTTTGATTGTGTTTGTTGAAAGGGTTCATACACTTTAAAATAAATATTTAACACTTAAAGGAAGTTTGTATGTACTACCCAAAGCCTATAGTGACCTGAATTAAATTTGTTCTCACTAGCTAATCAGTAATGGTGTCATCTTTCAAAAGTTTTCCATTCAGCACATTCAGACTCAGATACGTGACCATCTGAATCTCCTGACCCCAGAGAAATATCTCACATTCATATACTTCCATATGGCCTAACCCCATTCCAGAGTAACTTATGTCTGAGTACCACCACGAACCATAGCAAGGGGGCATTTTACTCATTTGTGTTCAACCATCCAAAAGCTGTAGAGGCAAGGTAAAACTCTTGCCTCAATACATATATTCACAATACATACACACACATGAATGTACTCGCATGTGAGTTAATGTACGTGTGTGTGTGTGTGTGTGTGTATTTATCACACAATAATCTCACAAAGGAAGAATTGTTGTTTTCCTATTTTTCCAGGTAAGGAAATGAGACATACAACAGTCACAGAGCTAGCAAGGATGGTCTTCAATCAGATTCCTGTACTCCTATCACCTTGGGGGTAACAAATGGTATAAAAAGATGGAAGTTGAAAAAGACAAGTTTTATGGCCCCAAGCACAAATCCCTCAAAGGTAAAAATCTTCACCCAAAGCATGTAGAGACAGGCAAGCAACATCCTCCAATACAGAGAGAGATGAAAAGCAAGTAGAATAATTTAGAATGCCCTCAAGATGCCTCTGTAAATTGCATGATGGACTCATCTTACTTGGAGGGAAAGCAGAGAAACGCATAAAAATCCAAGAGAATGAAGTGTCCAATAACAGAAAGAGAGAGAGATTCCTGGTGGATGGGAAGTGGGCAGATGAATGGACAAGCATATATTCATTCTAGACTCAAGAACAGAGAACAGACAGAATTATAATGGTACATCCCATCTCTCTAATAATCTCACAAAGGAAGAATTGTTGTTTTCCTATTTTTCCAGGTAAGGAAATGAGACATACAACAGTCACAGAGCTAGCAAGGATGGTCTTCAATCAGATTCCTGTACTCCTATCACCTTGGGGGTAACAAATGGTATAAAAAGATGGAAGTTGAAAAAGACAAGTTTTATGGCCCCAAGCACAAATCCCTCAAAGGTAAAAATCTTCACCCAAAGCATGTAGAGACAGGCAAGCAACATCCTCCAATACAGAGAGAGATGAAAAGCAAGTAGAATAATTTAGAATGCCCTCAAGATGCCTCTGTAAATTGCATGATGGACTCATCTTACTTGGAGGGAAAGCAGAGAAACGCATAAAAATCCAAGAGAATGAAGTGTCCAATAACAGAAAGAGAGAGAGATTCCTGGTGGATGGGAAGTGGGCAGATGAATGGACAAGCATATATTCATTCTAGACTCAAGAACAGAGAACAGACAGAATTATAATGGTACATCCCATCTCTCTGACCGCCCCAGAAGGGGCCTATCACATGGCAGACTTTGCACCAGCCACTCTCAGAAGCAACCTGGGAGTTTATTCTCATCCCTGAGATTACTACAGAGGGAGCTATGCTGAGGGCTTAATTATGTGGCCTTCATTTTCAGGGTTCTGCAGTCTGAAAAAGGAATCCACTTACATGTACTCCCTATGGGCCGAGTGCACAGCAGCTGCATTGCTGTAACGCCACAGGACGATGGCCGACGACAGGACATCAAGAATGGCATCAAACTAGGATAAAGAGACATGGGGTTAGTGGTTTTCCAGGGGTAATAGGGCATGACTGTGAAATGTGGAATACCTAAACAAGTGATCTCAAAGAAGCTTCCTGTTACTACTCCCATGACCCCCACAGTGGAGCCCAAAATGCTGGCCTGGTGGCAGCACCTGGTCCCTCTGTACACCTTGTGTTGCTCCCCTGCTCCCATGGCCTGAGAAGTCACAGGCTTCTAGAATCCCTAACTTCCAGCACCCTGGAGATCTGGGGCAGGAGCTAGGGGCCCGTTGTTTTGAAACACATGGAATCAGTTTCCCCACGGCAGGCAAGCTCATTGCAGCATTTTCCTGCACATCCCAAGGAAAAGGCCCAATGAGGATTGTGTGTTTCTGGCTCTCAACAGGACTGTTCCACCGGGGGCATGCAAAGCAGTGGTCACCTAAGGGCTCTAGGAAGTCTGCATACACTTTGAAGTTGTATACAGAATTCAATGCTTTTAGTTGTATGAAAAAGAGTGTGTACAAGAGACAATGGACATGTGTGTGTTTTCTGCATATGTGTGCATTTTTCTGGAGAGTCTGTGTCTTTCCTAAGGTTCTGAAAAGAATCTGCTATATACCACCACACAACCCCCACATAGAAAATGTTCACATCAAAGAGCAGAAGTGGGTTTGGGAAGAGGCACATGTGCCCTCAGGGGCAGGAAACGCTACAGGAGCTCTCTGAGTCCCGGTTCCCCACCACACTTCTCATCTGGAGGACAAGTTGTCTGTAAGGGGCCCAAGCAGTCACTAAATTGTTGACACTGGATTTTCAACAAAATCCTCCCTTGATTTTGCTCCTGTTGAGCAAACCTGGCTTTCTCTAACCAGCTTCCATCAGGAGCCCACCTCTAAGTGGGCTCCAGACTTATCCTAGCATGCGCAGCCCGATCCTAACTCCCAGTGCCTCTGTCTACACCAGCAAATACTTCACTCCAGCATGGTACCTACAGTCTGGAAGGGAAAAGGGCCTAAAATTCCTAAACCATTATCTCCATCAGTTGTGGAAAATGTGATTTCCCCCTCCCATCTGTGCACGAAAATTACAGTCTCATTGTATTATAGTTTAATTCTATAAAACTGTCATTTTCTCACTGAAACTGTGTTCATAAAAGGTATGTTCCTTACGCCAGGCTCTCGTGCACTAACCCCCTTTGGATTGCAGGGCTTGAAGAGCTTTGTGGACTCAGGGGAAAACATGCACATTTCTTGGAAGCATATTTCAGGCTACTTACTGCAAACCCAAAAGCGGAGGCGCTGTACCTCATAACGGAGACAGCTAAAAAGAAAGAAAATGTTATTCAGAATGCTTACAATCTCACGGACACTTTTCCTCGTTTGTGAGTATATTCATACACTGGCGTGATCTTTTTAACATCAGTGGAAAAGTTTCAAGAGAAAAAAATTTAAAACGAACTATACTTGCAAAATCTAAGAATTAAAATAAGTAAAGCATAAACTAAAAAGATTCCCAAACTTCACCTATTAACAACTGCCCTTCCCAGGGTGTTTGGGAGCACCTAAGGACTAGCTTCAGAATAAAAAAACAAAAAAAAAAAAAAATGACTTCTGAGACTTTGAGAATTTAGCACTGTGAGCAGAGAGCCAGATACTATACCAAACGGTCAATGTGGAACTGCTCCCGTAACATGATAGCCAGGGGTGCTAGTTAATGCACACACCATTACTAACAGCTGAAAACAATCTCGTGTCCACCAGAGTTGAAAATCCAGCGTAGACACCCATATGACTGTTTAGAAAAACAATTATCAGATGGTCTTAGGTGAAACCATAGATGTCTATAAAACTACTAGCTATAAAGAAAACTCATTGTATCCATTTTAAAATGGGGAGAAGACAAGTCAATTGAGTATTCCTTTGCCTAAGTTTGCTCTATGCCAAAGTAATGTCCAGCTTCAAAGACTGCTCTCAGGTTGAGCTAATAAGGCAGATCTACAGAGGAAAGCTATGTTTAACAGGCAGATATCTGCCCTCCAATGAAGACTGAACCCCTGCTCTGAGGGTCAGCAAAGCTTTGAAGCATCTTGCTCCCAGCCCGAATAATAGAGGTGCTCACTCCTGGAGTAAAAGTCCAGGCGGGAGGTACAGAAGCCCAGGTGGACGCCTGTTCAGCCCACCGTGATGTCCCTTCTACAGGCCAGCTTCCATCCTGCCTATGCTGAACAGGCCCTGGGCAACCAGTACTGCGCCCCTCATCCCAGCCACAAGAAGGTCACCTGACCCAATACAAACAACACAGTTCCTTTTCTGTGATCAAGAAATTGAGACTGAGAGTCTAGTTTGTCAATTTATGTGGTTAGAACTGAAACCTGCAAACACTGAGGCTGGCGTCAGCCAAGGTTTGCCAGGGAGACTGTGGAGTTGAAAGACAGGCACAGCCACACATGGCACTGTGGGGAAGGGAAATCACTGGCTTCGCAAGGTTGCCAAGCCCTCCCTGAGACTCAGCCCTGTCCCAGTCCTCAGGCTGTATGAGGAGAACATGACCCATTAAATCTCTGACTGTTTTTGTTTCTAATGTGAGCTGCTCCAGTGCCCGTTTTTGCTCTTACTGGCACAGGGAGAACAGCTATGCACAACGACTGGCTGTAGTTTTCATGGGCAATGCAGGTATGCTGGTATAAAGGGACACCGAACCTTCCCAAAAGAACATCAGCTCATGGGCCACGATGGCACACGAGAGCAGCTGACCCACGGGGCTGCCCTGAGCACTGATTAAATAGATGCCCTATTAAATGCCAAGCCTGCCTCACAGTAACTGTTAGCTAAGCATACAATTTTACAGAAGTGACTGGCTTCTTTCCCCCTTTTCAACCTGCATTTAGCTGTGTGCATTTTGTGGGTTACTTCTTTATCAGCAGTGTAAACCATTTAAATCCTCCTAATATCACCTATTACAGATAAAAGAAGCACTGTCTAGCGCTCCCTCTGTGTCTCCACCTGCACTCTCCAGCCTGGGCACCAGGACGAAGGCACAGCTGGAAAAGTACTCACTCGCCTCTACAAGCCTCCACAGAAGACCATCTGCTTTACGAGCAGTAAACCATTACTTTAAATGTCTCCATCTGAGTTTCTAAATTTTTTTGACAATCCAAGATATTTATATAGCGGGCTCCAGATTTTGAAGGGGTACAAAAATATTTTATTATTAATACACTGAGAAACACAAGGAACTTCATCTCAGGAATCTGGAATCAACAAAGGGGAAAGGTGCTCCATGAGGGGGCTTCCCTGGCTCAGCCAGAGTCCAAAGTCTATGCTTCCCAAACTCTTGGAAATTATACTGGAAAGTTCTGCTTGAGTGAATGAGTTAAACCCACCTAGTGCTGGATAATCTAGAGACAAGTAGAATATTAATATCGTTCCTCCTTCTGTGCACCAAGGAACATTCAAGCAAGAGGGGTCCCAGGTTAATTCAGAGTCCTTCACAGAGAAGTATAATTAACTTATAAATTGGTTCTCTCTCATTTGCTTGGCGAGAAAGAGAGGGACACGTGCCAAAAATTGCATGGGGAATTCAGAGTACACTGAAGGACCCTCCCTTCAGTCTTAGCTCTGGCAGCTTCCCTTTGTGGCCCGCTCCCCTGCTCTCACTGCTAAGTAACAGCACATAGTCATTAGCACAGGCCTGAGCAGAAGAGCTCACATGGCCTTTTAGAAATTTTTGAAGAGTGTCAAATGATAAGTTTCATTTTCTTTGGCCCATAACCCACCATGGCATCCTAATTCTGAAGAAGAACAACTTCAATGGAAAGGGCCAGCCTAGTTTTAGAAAGGCTCTGCTCCATAGAAAGACAGTGCAAACTGTGGGGTTGTCATCAAGTCACCCCTGCTTCCCTGACACTATGACTGAGTTCCGGTGGAGGACAGCAGGCCTGGGCCAGGATAAACACCCAAGGCAGGGGTTACCTGGTAGGACCACAGGGGCTCCATGCATAAGTGGCCGAGTATGGTCAAAGGCCACCATCTAGCATTGCCTCTAAGGCAGGGGCTACATTCAACAGTAGACAAGAGACAAGGGCCCTTTTGACCTCAGATGCTTACTCTACAAACTGGCAACATCTACAAAGAGATGGGCTCCCAGGCAGCATGTTTGTTTATGAGTGCTGCTGTCGGTCACAGCCAGGGCCATGGAGCTGAAGATAATGAAGGCACTCACGGTCAGCACACCAGGGCAGGCCCATTTAACAAACCCTGCAGATGCTCTGGAATGGAGTGGCTGACTGTCAGCAGCCTTCAGGTTCCTCTGGAGAGCACTGCTATGAGTTCTTTAGGGAAATTTTCCAGAATATCTCTGCTCCTCACATTAAGAACCTGTCTCCATTATCATAACTTAAACATGCACTGGGAAGCTGGTGGCTACCAACAGCTCCTGAGACGCACAATTTCCAGCTATCAGAGCTGCATGTGATTCTCCAGAGATATGGCCTGGGCCTCCTGCCTCTCACTGCCCTGTGGCAGAAGCAGAAATGCATTGCCATACCATCAGGCTGAACTTAAACATCCAAAAACACATGCTTACGATGCAACTAGCTCGTATCTCTT
>NW_006207284.1:1361421-1368913 GCF_000334495.1 Tupaia belangeri chinensis
GACTTGTCCTTTTCTTTTTCTAATTGATAAATCAATTTTATGTCCACTTAATCACTGTACATCTTTACAGCATACAAAATGGTTTTTTCAAGTGTGAATATGGTGTGTATTACTCATAGATATCACCATGTACATTATCAACAGATAACTTTACATTTTTGTTTCCGTTAAATGTTTTTTTCCCCTGGTCCCCTCCTTCTCACCCCCTATTACCCATGGCCTCCTCTACTGTCTCTAGTATCTTCAGTTGCCCTCCCTGCTATCGTACCTTCCAGTCTTTCAGTTTCTGCCACAGAATGCAGATAATTCAACATATATTAAGTTTGGACATTCAATGCCTATCTTTCATAGTCTGACTTGCTTCACTTAGCATTAAATCGTCCATATTCATCCACTTTGTATCAAATGTCAGGGTCTCATTGTTCTTTATGGCTGAGTAGTATTCCATAGTGTATAAATGCCATGTTTTTTCAATCCATTCACCTGTTTCTGGACATTTGGGTTGATTCCATGTCTTAACAATTGTGAATAATGCTGCAATAAACATAGATGTGCAAGCGTTTTTCTGAGTTTCTCCTGTCGTTTGGGTAGATACCCAGGAGTAGAATTATAGGGTCATATGGTAGTTCTATTCATAGGTTTTTAAGGAATCTCCATATTGTTCTCCACAGTGGCTATACTAATTTACACTCCCACCAACAGTGTGGGAGGATTCCCTTTTCACCACAGCCTCACCAGCACTTATAATTCTGTGTTTCATGAATCTTTTCTGGCTTTTCCTTTTTTTCACTAAGATAGAAAGTCCTTAATACATTTGTAGGTAAAATAAAAATGTGTCATTTGGGGCCTACCCAAGATCCATCCCCCATTCTGGTAAGAACATCCAGATTTTTCTCTGGGGAATGGCACCTGCCCTACCCTCAGACTATGATACAAATGGGGTGGCATTATCCCTACTCTAGTACAGCCTGTTACTCCATGTCCAGGCTCAGGACTTAAAGATGGCACAATTTAATTTGAGCCAATAAAAACCTGTCCCAAGGTTTTTGACAAAAATATTGGAAAAGGATGTCTTCCCAAGAGGGTATTTCAGAGGTGGTAGGATGAAAACAGGAACAGTAGGCAGCAATTTTGACATAAGTGGATACAGACTATCTTAGAATAAGGCCAATGCAGAGGAAAGATCTGAAAGAGACACAGATCAGAGCCCCGATGACATCAACTGAACCTTTGGAATCAGACCAGCCTGAACTCTATCCCTCTGCTCCTTGAGGGATAGATTCATAGTCTTGCTTGCTTCATTTAGCATTACATCCCTCTACTCCTCAATAAGTTCCTGTAATTTGCTTAAGACAGTTTGAGTTGAGTTTCTATCACTTTCAGCCACATGAGGCTTAATACAATAAAAGGGGTCTTCAAAAAGTTCACGAATAAATGTGCATTATGAAATAAATGCATAGATTTCAAAAAATTATGGACCAAAATAAATGTTAATTCCATTTTTTCCATGAAATTTCTGAAGTTCCCTCATTATATATCTTGACCTAATAACCTTATGACCAAGAATTTTTTTAATCGCCTATGAAATGGCAGAACACTTTATCCACAAAAAGTTCGTTAGTAGGCTCACATGACTTATGAGTGTGAAAATTAATGCAACCTAGATACCCAGTAGCAGGGTGATGATTAGGTTATGATATAGGGCCAGCTCCGGGTGCAGTAGTCATGCATTGCTCAAGAGAAGGCAGATTCCATGTGGCAACCACAGGGCGAATTCCTGGCCTGCTCGACCTGAAGCACACCAGA
This sequence comes from Tupaia belangeri chinensis, assembly GCF_000334495.1. Classification (NCBI taxonomy): domain Eukaryota; kingdom Metazoa; phylum Chordata; class Mammalia; order Scandentia; family Tupaiidae; genus Tupaia; species Tupaia belangeri. The sequence goes on from NW_006207284.1 coordinate 1,363,228, forward strand.
TAAACACACAAATGCCCAGGACCTAGTGACCTGGAGGACTAGAGGAAGGGGATGGCAGGGTGCTTAGACCCTGATGAGGGCGCTCATCTCTCTGTCTCTGTCTCTTAGTCTCTCTATGCCTGTCTCTGTCTTTATCTCTACCTGTCTCTGTCTCTATGTCTCTGTCCCTCTATGTCTGTCTATTTCTGTTTCTTCTTTTTCTCTTTGTCTTTCACTCACATACACATGCATGCGATCATGAATAAAGAAAATAAACTATGGTCTAGTCAAAGAATGAGCTATATGTAGCTATTTTTAAATGTTTACAAAGAATACTGTTACTAAATGTTTATATTAGCGTATTAGGTAGAATAAAGATATTGATAATAAATAGGCAGGGGTGCCACAGGAAAGGATAGATCTGAGAGGGGGGTGTTCTAGTCCATGTAGGTACAAACTGAATGGGCATTCAGAAGTCATTGAGAAGGTGACATTTCAACAAAGACCTGAAAGAGTGAGAGAGTGAGCCTTGCAGTTACCTGGAGGAAGAACCTTCCAGAGGTAGGAAGAGTCAGTATAAAGGCCCTAAGGTGGAGTCTCTGGCATGTCTAAGGCTATTCAGGCTAAAGCCAAAGGGAGCAGCAAGAGAGTTAATGCGAGATGATTAGAGCAAGATATAGAACGATGAATGTGCATGACTAACGTTACAGTACAACCACATTTCAAAAGTGCCCTGAAAACAACTAACAAAAAATTCCTTCAAATGTTAACAGTGGTTAATCTTTCAAGAGTGGGAATATTTTAATGGATTGCTTTCCTTTCTATGTTTCCGTATTTTCTACCATTTACAAGCCAGTGGTAATGCACTGCTCCACAGAAGGCAGATGCCATGTGTAAACCGTGGTTCAAATCCCTGGCCAGGTCAGCCTAAAACACACCAGCTACACGCACAAACACCCAGGATCTAACAGGCTGGAGGACTAGGGAAAGGAGATGGCAGGAAAATGTTTAACAGTGCTTAATCTTTGAAAAGTGGGAATATTGTAATGATTGCTTTCCTTTCTGCTTTTTTCTATTTTCCATCATATATTCCCATGTGAAACAGAAAAACTGATTTTATTTGGGGGAAAAAATCCAGCTCATAAAAAATATAAGCAAAGCTCTAAAACACAATCGCAGAAGCCAGATTTATGATGCATGTCTGAGAGTAGGCTGCATTGTGAGCTCGTCAATGCTGCTAACGAGACGGCACACCACCACCGCCATTTTTTTATTATGTCAACATTTCTGAAGTCTGTCTTTCTAGGTCAAATCACCTACATGAGCGGGTTGCTAATGACCCAACAAGTTCCAGGAATAGAGCGGAGGGCCAGGTAAGTCAGGGTGTGAAACACAAGCAAAATGTCACTGCTGGTTTGAGGGATCGCCTGCCCCCCTGGATTTTGCTTGTCCTACACTTTGCTTTCATTTATGTGTCAAGGAGGTAATGACAGCTACACTCCCAGAAGCACACACAACAGAAGTCTTAAATAAATATTTATACAGGTCTAGTTAAAAGACCAGACCTTCTTTAACTAAGTCACACTCACACCAGGCCAGAAAGTATGTCAGCTGGAAACTCAAAATCAAACAGAAAGACAGCTGGAAAATGGACCAGACCCAGGCAACCCATTGTTAGGGCAAAGCCAAATGCAAATCCCACAGCTGAATAAGCAGCAGGCTTTGCGGGAGGGTTGTGGAAGGTTGAGACAAAGCATCTTAGAATTGCACAGAGAGGTGAGGGTGCCAGAAAGGACTGCTGTGAGAGCCCCTCAACAACCTTAAACAAAGAATGCCGTTTCTATTGCCGGCTGGATTTACAGCAACAATGAGGACCCATCTGTCATTCTCTCCAAAGTCAGGCAATAATTATCTTGGGCCTTAGCACTCTTTAGCAATACCCCAGGCCCCATAACACCTCCAAGTTGCTAAATTATGTGACCAGTACAGCTCTGTTAATAAATCAATCTCACTTTAATTAGATTGCCTCAATCACTCAGATACCTGGCAACCACCTCACCCACAGCCATGCCACTAATCCCACTGTAGAACCTTGTCTCCATCACCCACCTTCAGTGGGAGGCTCTCATGCTTGCCAGAACCTCAGCAGCAGAAGAGGTGAAAATAAGAGAGCTTAGCATGTACTTGTTTATGTTCTAACTCACTTAGACAGACGCTCCAACAGCTTCCAGACTCCTTCTCCCACTCAAACGAGATTACAATGTACAACCAAAGGTAGCGAGGGAGTGCTGAATTCGGTCATCGCCGAAGGGGAAGAGGGAAAAGCTGTTTGAAAAATAAATCAATGAACTACTGCTTATCCCATTAAATTACTCATCTTCAGAGTGGCTTAACTTTTTATTTTCCTGTTTAGATGAGAATTTGCAAAAGGGTTGCCTAAAGGTGAAATTCGGAAGTTTTGTTTGGTCTATACAGTGTTACTCAAAAATCAGGACTACTGATGTATTTAAATCAGGAGAGTTCATTCTCAGCAAAAACAAAACAAAACAACAACAAAAATCCTGGATTTAGGGCTTTACTCCAAAACTTGAGTTCAGGCCACCTTGAGCTGCCCCTTTCTCCCAGCCATGATAGTACTACATGTGGATGGGGATACACTCTTGGGTGCCTCCCAGTTCTTCAGCCTCAGAGCCAGGCTGCCTCACCGCCTATGGTAGTCAGTTGGCCCCATAAGGCTTAAGCATCGAACCTCAGACATAGCACATGAGCAACCTGAGGGAAAGAACAATAGTTTCACCTCCATATCCACAGTTCCCTGCCAAGTGCCTGCTATATACTTGCTGTGCTGCAAGACCAAAAGCTTCCAACGTTTCCTACTATAAATTCTGATTCTTTGCAAATTCCAAAAAGTTGCAACACAAGCCAGGTTCGCAATCAAAGCCAAAACCCTTCTTTGAGAGCTATCTGTCTTCCACAGGCAAGCGAAGAACCATTTGTGAGCCAAGGGCCTATAGGCAACACTTACCCATCTTATGGGGTTCTGCCTTCCTGAGGGCAGGCTAACCTTTACCAATACTTCAGGGGTAGTCATGGTTTTCTCTTTAACACAGCCAAGATGTGTCAGGTATAGAAAATGGCTACACGGCCCCTCCCCTAATCCTAGCCCCACAATAACCTGTGTAAACCATAACAAGAATGGGCTGGAAGCTAGAAAAAATGGCCCTTGAGCTGCTACTAAGGGGGGAAAGGGAGTCATTTGATAGTGTCCTGGGCCAAACTGCAATGAAAGATTCATTTGCACTCAGACTTCTAACAGGAAGCAGTCATAAAAATGCTTCCTAACTATGCTCCTGCCTTTACTCCCTTTATGCTCCCGCCCATCCTCAGCATGCAGCCAGAGTAGAGGCAGTTTCGATTTACAATGGTTGGACTTACAATAGTCCAAAAGCAATGCACATTCAGGGGAAACCAGATTTCAAGTACCTATACAACCATTTTTGGGACCAGCAGATGGTGTAATGGTTACGTGGCTGGACTCCCACATAGTCAACCACAGTTCAAGTCCTGGATCTGGTGACTTGAAATTCGCACTGGGCATGCATGTGTGCATGCCCAAAATCCCAAGAAGAGAATCAAGGAGAAGGGATTGCAGGTGGCCATTCCCCCTGGGGGTTAATTTCTTGCTTTCTGTCTCTGTATCTCTCTCTGTGGTGAGAACACATGCCTTATAGCAAAAAACCTCTTTTTTTAAAAAAAAAAAAAGTACCTATATAAGTAGTTTGGTTTTCCTTTTTCAAAATTTTTATTTGTTTTTATTTCTATTTCTTTTATACATTCAATCATGTTACTTAGCTTACAAAGTGAATATTCCAACGTGTAAACATTTCTCACCAGTCCAGTTCACCATTCTAGAAAGTTATCTTCAACAGATAATAATCCATTTCTTTGTCCCATAAATGCCTCGCCTCTCTATTTTTCTCCGTATTGTCCTTCCTTAGACTCTATTGGGTCATTGGAAAAGTCGTGATGTAGTTTTCTGTTGTTTTTAGGCAAAAATGTATCATGACTTTTCTGACAACCCAATAGATAATTTAGCTCGTATAACATGAATTTTTTAGTTTGCAATATTTTAACTTAGGGTGGGTTTATTAGAACATACCCCATCATGAGCCATTGTACTTCTATACATCTCACTTTACATAAAGGCCAACGTCCTTATAATGGAGAGGTCTCAGACACAGGAGGCATCAGCTCAGAGTCAAAAGCCATGACCCCAACTTGTAGCACTGACATTGCTTCATCAGCAAACATACTTTTACTTTGCTTCCTTTCCAGGAATAAAGAGGGCAAAGAGCCCTCTAAGTTCTGGTTATCCCACATTTTTTAACTGTCTTCCCCTCACTTGCTGCTACATTAGTTCCAAATACTTCACTCACCAGAACTAACGGTAGGAGTGAAGTTCTGCTGAACGTCATTCACGCATTTCTAACACTTGCTCTTGCATATAATTTCATGCCTCCCTGTGCTGTGGCTCCCCGTGATCCCTGCACCACTACTGAGCAAGGAAATCCAACTTCCACGGGAGGCAGGCCCTGGCTGGGCATCTGCAGATGGTGCTTCATCCCTGTCCTGCAATCTACCCTGTGCTAATCAACATGAGCAGCCTGAGCTCTCCAATCATTCTCTCAGTCAATAGACAAATGTTTCCTGAACACCTACTGCAAGTCAAACACTGTTCTGATGAGCCAGGGAGATAGGAGTTCCTTGCCCAAAATTTGATAAGACACACCTTTTAAAGCCCTAACTTTCCCTTAATCACAGAATGCTGCTACTTTAGCAAAGTAAATAAAGCATCCATTAGATAAATGGAGAGAGGAAAAAATGTTTATTAATAGAATAGAACCTTTACATTTTTCTTTCTCTAGCCTTGGGTTCTGAGTACCTGGGTGGTTGCTGGGAATTTGAAGCTTGTTTCTAGGTAAGCTTTTATTCTCAGTCCACTGTTTATAACTTGGCTCAGAATTTTTCCTCTGGCACCCAAAATCCCCTTGTCTCTACTTTCCTTGACCTTTCACAGCACACAGAAAAGATCCTTATCTTCTCCCAACAAGCATATGAAAGGCTGAAGCTAAGGGTTACATCATATTTGTCTCTCTCCCAGGGTCTGTGAAAACATAAACACATCGCTGATGCTGGATAAATGCCTGCTAAACTAAATTGAACAAGATCTGATGAATCTCTAATCTACAATAAAAATGCCTGCTTTTTATTTCTTATGGATGGTTAATTCATGCCAAAATTGAGAGATAATGCCATGAGCAACTAGCACTAGCAATGGCATAGATTCTGTCACCTAAGGTCATCCTGGGCAGACATTGAGAGGGCCTTTGGGCTGCCACTGATGACACTATACCCTATATTGAAACTCTGATTTAAAAAGTTGTTAAAAGAACATTTTAAAGAACCGACCATATTGTGAGAAATAGAATACACTGAATAAAAGCTTCAATGACTTGGCTTAAAGAAAAATGTTGAATAAATATTGATTCATTTGAGTTGAATCAAAGTCATTAGAAGATCATGACCATTATTACTCAGACAATACAAGCTAAACACTATGGAATAAAGACCTTCTCTCCCATCCTCCCTTCTATTCTTCTCTATAAAGATCATTGACACAATAAGAATCATAAAAAAACTAGGGAAA
>NW_006207284.1:1369715-1381554 GCF_000334495.1 Tupaia belangeri chinensis
AAGAACACAATAATCATGTCTGGCCCCATAGCACAGGAGTTAAGCATGGTGCATAGGCAGTTGGATCTCACATGGCCAACTGTGGTTAGAATCCCAGTCCTGGAAGCTTAAAAAAACACCAGTAAGTGTGTGCACAAAATGCTGAGAGAATGGAGAAATGGAGGAAAAGGATTACAGCATGACCACTCCTCATTGAAGAGGCTGCTCTTGTGTGTTTACTTATGCATTCTCTCCTCTCTCTCTCTCTCTCTCTCTCTCTCTCATGCAAGCACCTATATCCTCTGGAATAAAAAAAATTCAATGACCAAAGAAACTAGAAAATTATCAACCCCTAAAGCCATAAATGATCAAGATTAACTACCAAATACATTAAAATTTAGATTATACTAAGAGAAGATGCTGAGAGCATACTTCAATCAAATCTTAGGCAGAGCTCAGTGTTTTTGACAATTACTGGGTCATTGGAAAAATCATGACATATTGTTCTGGTTTTCTATGCAAAAATGCATCATGACCTTTCTAATGACCCAATATATATGCATATGGTATACACATACACATGTTCAGTCATCAAAAGCCCAAACAATTACTTCTTATATCTAACAGCAAGTTTTGGGAATGAACTGCAGCATCCACTCCTGAACTCTTTCCTTATATTTCACCTACTAGTGAGCAAGTGAGTGAAGCCAAGGGAGTAATTGCCCAGACAAGCACCGGTACAACAACCAGGCTGTGGGGAAGCTAATAGTATTGTCAGTGAGGATAGCTGAGGCTCTACAGTCAGCCTGCAGTCTTCTGCTCACAAGGCAGGAGGGTGTTCTCCAAGATAGACTACAGAGATCAGGTATAAAGTGCCCTAAGGAAAAAATACTCAAATTAAAGCTGCATGCTGTTCCCCTCACACCCAGCTCTCCATAAAGGGGCAATTACTAGTACAGTGAGGTGCCTGCCAACTGGCAGACAGAATCAGGGAACTGAAGAGAATTAAGAAGTGAATTCAGCATGGCTACTAGACACTAAGGCAATACATAAATACCATTAATTTCTATATTATTCATAAACGATAAGAAAATACAATTTCACAAAGATAATATGTATAACAACATAAGAAAATCAACTATCTTAGGATAAACTAATGAGACTACTAAGTGGGCAAACCTCAAAAAATAATAAAATATTATTGGAAAATATTAAACATGACTAAATATATACTATACACTATATTTAGGATATATTATATTTATGGACTAGAAGAGTCAATAGTGCTCATCAAAATTCTAGTGGATTTTCCTGGAAGGGACTTGATAAGATTATTCATTTGTTTATTTATTTATTTTGTCAGCAGGCACATGTGCTCACCAGAGAGAGAGACAGAGAGGGAGAAAATACCCTTCCATGGAGTGGCCATGTGGCCATCAATTTCTCCATACTGTTGGGATTTGGGCCTGTACACACACACACACACACACACACACGTCTCGCCTGTTCTCTAAGCTTCCAGAACTGGATTTGAACTACACAGTCGGCCACACAGGAACCAGTTCCCTTAGCCACTAGACCATAGGGTTGGCATGAGAAGATGGTGTAAAAGTTTATGTGGAAAGTGAAAAGAGTAAAGAATAGCCAAGGCAATCCTGAACAACAAAAACCTAGAAGCCATTCACTACCAATATCAAGATTTATTTCAAAGCTTTAATAGTTAACCCAAAATGGGACTGGCACAAGGACAAACAAGAAGGCCATAGAACAAGAAGATCCAGACGTATATGGTCACTTGAGTTACATATAAAAATCTGAAGTACACTGGGCGGGGGGTGGGAGGAGTCCTTTTTCAATAAGTGATGCTGGGTCAACCAAATATCCATATAAAATGACTACATTGTCACTCTTCCTTGTGCCATGTATGAAAAACAATTATAGATATAAATGAATAAGGTAGGAGACACCTGAAATATAATATTGGAGAATATTTTTATAATCTTGAGAGAAGGAAAAGATTTCTTAAACACAATATAAATGTATTCATCATAAGTAAAGTGATCAAAAATTGAACTACATTAAAAGGCCTAGTTAAAAGGGCCAAACATCAAATCATAGGGTAAGAGAAGATATTACAATACTTAAAATTACCAGGGGACTTGTATCAAACCGATAAGAGAAAAGCAGCCCAAAAGGAAACTGAGCAAGACTCAACAAGCTCATCATGAAAGACAATAAACAGGTGACCATAAACATATGAACGTATGTTCAACTTCATTAGCAACCAGGGAAAATAAAATGAAGACCACAAAAATACCGCTACATACCCAAAGAATGACTAAAAATAAAAATAACAAAAATAAACTGACCATTTAAAACACTGGAGAGCATGTAGTACAACTGGAACTTTTAAAAACTGGTACTGGTGGGCAAGCCGATGGTGTGGTGGTTAAGGTGGCTAGATCCCATGTACTGATGACGCACTTTGAGTCCCAGATTCAGTAGCTTGAAAAATCATGCTGGGCGCTTGTGTGTGTGTGTGCCCAAAATCCCAAAAGCAGAATGGACTGTAGCATGACCACCCCTGCTAGGGGGCAATTTCCCACTTTCTCTCTCTCGTGTGTGTGTGTGCGAGTGCATGCACCCTATAGCAAATTAAAAACAAATTAAAAACAAAAACAAAAAATAACTGCTAGTGGAAGTGCAAATTGGTACAAAGACTTTATAAAAGTAGTTGCTTGCATGTAGAAAGCTGATCATATACTCTGCCTCAGCCATCTCGCTCCTAGATACATACATACTCAGGAATATATAAGCACGAATATCAAAAGATGCTTCCAAAAGTGTACAGCATCAGTATTCATAACTGTCAAAGCACCCAAACATTCTTCAACAGCAGGATGGATAAATAGGTGGTATATTTATCTTCTGATGGAATATGACACAAAAATGATAAGAAATGAATTACATCTAATCGCAACTACATGCATTAATCTCAACAAATAACACTGCGGGGTAAGGAGGCAAACACAAAAGCATTCATTGAATAGATAATCAGATAACCTATGCACAACTCTGTTACATTCAAACACAAAGACGCTATGCTGGTAACATTCAGGATAGTGTTTATTTCTGGGTCGGGGTGGGAACAGGGCCATTGGTTAGAGCAGGCATGAAAATAGCTTTTCAGGTGAAGAGTGAGTGTGAGTGATGGTGACAGCGGTATATTCACTGTAAAAATTTATCAGGCCTTACAGTTTTGAACTGTGCGCTCTTCTGTACGTCCACTGTACTTTTAACTTTTTAAATGAGTACTTAGAAATCAATGGAAGTATCCAAGAGCCTGAAAGGTAAGTGAAGGGACATGAACAGCCAATTCAAAAATGAATTTAAAAGAACTGATGAGCGTAAGATGGCAAAATTGAATAAAAGAAAATGGAAATTGGTTCCACTTTAACCTATTACAATGGCAAAAATAAAAGAATATGTATGCCGAGCATTGGTAAGGGAATGAGAGACTCAAGCCCTCTGGTTCAATGTCAGTAGGGAAACCTCTCCGAAGGACAACTTGGAAATGTTTATCAAAATGTAAGAGACATTCTCTGAATCCAGAAGTTCTGCTTTTGAAAATGTAGTCTATATATTCACTGGCACAGGTGAATAAAAAGCATATATGAGGGCATTTATTACAGATGAACAACAGCAAAATATTAACTACTTGGGCACTCATTATTAAGGGACTGATTTAATAAATTATACATCTATACAATTAATAAAAGATATCATTACACCCTTGAAAAAGATGGATGTGTAATGGTGTAAGATGTACTGAGTGAATTAAGCAAAGTATTTAATAGAGTGACTGTCAAAGTTGTGTGTGTGTGTGTGTGTGTGTGTGTGGGTGGGTGTGTACAGAAATAATTTTTTATATACACAGATAAAATTTCAGAGAAGGGTCATCCCTGCAGTGTAGTGGTTAAGTGTGTGCATATGAAGCCAGATTGCAGGTGGCCACAGGCAGTTTCAGTCCCAGTCCACCCATGGCTTGAAAAACATGCTGGGCATGTGCACATGCATAACCCAGATCTCGAAGGGTGGAGAAATAGAGGAAGGAGGATTGCAATGTGACCACACTCCATTGGAGGGCTCTCTCTCTCTCTCTCTCTCTCTCGTGACCACTGGCAATTAAAAAAAAAAAAAATTCAGAGAAGGTCCATAACAGACTGTGGATGGTGACTATCTAAGAAGAAGGGGACTGAGAGAGCAAGGTTGAAAGAAATCTCATTCTTTTTTTTTTCCTGCCAAGTGGTCTTTATTTCACCAATGTATTTTCATTAAAATTATTTTATATACTATTATTACTATATGATACTATTTAAGTTGAAAACAATTGTCAAGTTCATGAACTGTGCTAAGTCATTTTTCTTCTAGTTCGAGGCTGCTTCCGTTGGATGGAATTTCATTCTACTCTACATCCCTTTATACATTTTGGTTTTCTTATTCTGTGTGGGCACCTGCACATATTTCCAAGGTATAGATAGAAGTTCATGTACACAACCAAAAACAGCAGCCTACCCACCATTGGTATATAGCCACTGCAGATCAGTTATTCTGCAGTTACTTGCCACAGTACAGACTTAAACTGAATTTGGCTATAAAATGGCTTGTGCAGATGGATATTTAAGTTGCTGGCATTTTTAGACTACTTAGGCCCACTCTCTATGTGTATAGTCACAACACAAATAGATCCATTATTTGCCAATGTATTTTTTATTGTAGAATTTTTAAAAATTTTGTCAAAAAGACACCTGCACTCATAAGAGAAAGAGAGAGATACAAGAAAGCATGCCTGCTACCTCTTTTTCCCCATTTCTCTCTCCTTTCGGATTTTGGGCATGCATATACATGCACCTCACATGTTTTTCAAGCTGCCAGGTCCAGAATTTAAAACAGTCTATAAGCCATGTAGGATCCAGCCACCTTAGCCACCACGCCACAGGTTGGCCCCTATTTGTCAATATCTACAATATAAAAAATTCAAGTCGCCAACATAACACCTTGCTCCATTTACAACAATATGGAAAACATGGTGATCAACAATGAAATCATACACATTCCATGATGACACTATGCCCAAGGTCCATAGTGTGGCTGGTTACCAGATATGAACAGCCTGGACTGAGCTCTGCTAAGAGTTTATGCATGTTCTGGGCATTTTACATGAACTGGGACAATTTCCCAGGGATATTAAGCTATTAAATCAGAGCTGCATCAGAGTTGATGCTACAAAAGAAAATAAAAATAAGGGAGTCATGGTTTTCCTTGATCCAATGACAGTAATTCTTCCCTGATAGAGTTAGCTTTATTTTCATTCACTGCTCATAAATTGCTTATAACTAGGTATCAGGACAGTTAATAGAACATTTCCAAACTCTGTTCCATGTGGACCATCTACTTCAACATTTTTCAAATTGAGTTCCTTAGACCCTGTAAGTTTAAGCCTTTAGGGACCGCATTGGACCTCCTATCCCACCCCAACTCATTTCAGTCAGAATAATTTCCTTCTGACCTCTATTATAAAGAAGCTTCTTGGGACCAGCAGTTAGCGTAATGGCTATGTTGCAGGACTCCCATGTGGTTGATTGCAGTTCGAGTCCTAGACCCGGTGGCTTAAACTCATGCGGGGTGCGTGTGCATGCATGCCCAAGATCCTGAGAGGAGAATGGAGGAGAAGGGATTGCGGAGTGGCCAACACCCCTGGGGGCTGATTTCTCACTTTCTGTCTCTATGTCTCTCTCTGTCTTTCTGGCGAGCGCACGTGCCCTATAGCAAAACACCTCTCCAAAAAAAAGTTAATTAATTAAAAAATAAAGAAGCTTCTTTATGTCAAAGATGTACTTGCAGAAATTAAGTTAAAAAGAATACTTTGAAATCACTTATAAATGAAGACTCTCTACTTGCATTCATAAGAGAGATGGCCTTCACACCATATGCACTAGGACTGGTGTTCCAGCAACAACCATATCCCCAGTCTCTGGACCAAATCAAGTCTATAATACCGTCAATACCCATGAGGCAGATAAGGTGTCTTGTGTTTCATGTTCAGAGATGGTTCTCAGAGACATCCATTAACAACTGCCAACCAATGGGGACCTCCAACACTCAGCTTCGTGGATGTCATGTCACCATTTCCTGGCATTCACATACATACATATACCTGACAGTCATTTTTGCTTATTCTGTCCTTCCTTCTGGCAAAAGAAAACCTCCTTTTGGGAGAAGAGAGGGGACAGTTTCTACCCAGTGGGGTAGTTGACTCTAAGATGATCTGTCCTTTTCCACTGGAGAACACATGACCAGACTGTAGAAGGCCCCAGCCCCCAGACACAGTGGACAGACCATCAGAATTGTTTTTCAGAGAGTGAGATCAATGGTGGGACAGAACCCTTCAGAGAACAATTCTAGGCCATCCATGTGGACAGCCAGTGCCAGAATGAAGCTGATACAGAAAAAAAAGGAGACAAAAAGAGAGATGGGAAGGAGAGAAGCAGAATCCTGACATCATCTCAGCCCATGGATCCCACCAGTTACATTATTTAGTAGGTTCTCATTTATTCTGTTTTAAGTAAAGAGTAATTTCCAAGGTTTGTAAGCAGGACACTCTTGACTGCTACAATACATGAGGTGACTTCACAAAGTTTTTAGAAAAAATAGACTTAAAGCTCATTTTGGTGCAAAAAATTTTTTTAATTCAAGCATGGTTTCTTCATAATATGCATTTTCCATGGATTTTTAACGACCCTTGTACATGTCTCTTCCCATCAAAATGCTTGACGCTAAGGCTCATACTACTCCCTTATTCATCTTGGTATCACCTCAAAGGGTCACGTGAGGATTTCTTCAAATAAAAAATCTTTCTTCATCTCAAATTACAGATGGAACCACAGTGTCAAAAATTCAATTACCTCCAGTTCAAAAACATAGAAGGACACACCACTATGTAAAACACACAGATAACAGACCAATATAGGAACTGATATTGCCTAGTTACTGTCTCACTTGGCATTTGACCCTTTCTCACTTGTATCTGTCTTCTCACAATCAAAAAGCACATTATGTGATGGCCAGCCAGGCTGTGGCTTGACCACAGAACATGTGCACCTGCTAGCTCCTCCCAACTTGTCTCTGCCATTCCATTTTCTCACTACCAATTCAGAGGGACCAAAGTCTAAGGTACTGAAATGATTTCTACTTAGGAAAAAAATCCACAGTCTACTTACAGAATAGACTTCTAGAGAATTTTAAGGTACCTAGTTTTGGGGTTCCTAAGACTGTCCTCAGATTTGGGGACTCTCTGAAAGGACTCAGAACATAGTCATATCCACCCTCAGATTTATCATAGCAAAAGAATATGTAGCAAAATCAGTCAAAGGAAAGACACATAGAACAAGGTCTGGTGGAACTAGGCACAAGTTTCCATGAGTCATCTCCCAACGGAGTCACAAAGGACATGCTTACTTCCTCCAACAACCAATTGCGACAACATAGGCAAAGCATTACCTACCAGGGAAGCCTGTTAGAGATGCAGTACCCAGGGATTTTACTGGAGCTTCATCACATAGGTACCCGCCATCTATCATATGCCAGAGTTCCAGACTCCCAGAATAAAGGCAGGCGTTGCATAAATCACATGGTTTGAACAAGCAATTCAGGCACAGTGAGCCACTCTTATTAGAGAAAAATTAATGTCAGCATAGGGAACTGTTTACTAGTCCAGTTCCCAACCACCGCCCACAAGCCAACCTTGCAAGTAGGCTTTTCTTTTTCTCTTTCTCTTTTTTTCTTTCTTTTTTGCTTACTGGAAAAATGGAGAAAAACAGAGAGACAGAAAGCGAGAAATCACCCCTCCCCTGGGGGGATGGCCATGCTGCAATCTCTTCTCCTTCATTCTCTTCTTGGGATTTTTGGGTACACTCACACATGTAGCTGACACATGTTTTAAGCTGCCAGGTCTAGGACTTGAACCATAGTCAGCCACATGGGAGTCTAGCACCTAAACCACTATGCCACCTGCTGGTCCTGAAAGCAGGCTTTGCTTAGCCTTGGCAATCTTAAGCCTGCTCTGTTGACTTTCTCTGCATGAGACCAGAGCTTAATTCCTCACATTAAAGAAAGAACCAAGACCCCAAATGAGATGAAGCTTGCCCAAACCACAGTACAGCTAGAACTAGAACCCAGGTATCCAGATTTTCAGAGAAACGAAGACATATTCAGCCCGAACCTCCTGAAACACATACACATGCCTACAACAGAAGTCGATCCACCAGACAGTGGAGACTATGAACAAAGGGGACACAAAGACAGCTCTGTTCTCAGTCCACAACTTCTCCATGGCAACATTAATTACATCTGTCACTTGAAATCTTCACTAATGGAATATATATCATTTTTAATATCCTACCATGATCCCTCCTCTTAGAAAGATATTTCTCCAACTCTATTTAATTATATTTGAAAATATACAGTTCATTATCACCTTAATTAAAATCATGCATTTTCACTTAAAGCTGGAAGAGTCCTTAGAGATTATCTACCTCCTCCAACATCTTTATTTAACAGAAAAATCACTGGACTACAGTGAAGGAAACACTTTGAGGCCAGATCATCAATGTATCTAAAAACCAGGGCCAGAATCCTCCTCTTTTGATTTTAAGTCATGTGCCCTTTTTAGGACATCTTGTATCTACCAGGCCAGGCTCAGATCTTGGAAGATCATATGCTTATTATAGACTCTTAAGTGCTTAATGATCGGAAATGAATTCCCCTTCATGACCTCTGCAAGGAAACCAGTACAACTCTGCAAAGAGCCAATATTCCTCAAATTACAGAACTAATAAAAATGATTGCTGCACTGGAGGAGATTTCATATGACATTTAGATGCTATTTATATGCAATCGCCTTTAAATATACACAGTTACCCAGAAGTGCAACACAGTGTTAAATCTGCAAAGATTCAACATGTCCGACACATTCACGCCCAAAAGTGAAGCTGCTGGGCCAGCCACTGAAGGGCCTTCTACACCCTGTCTAGCTCCTGAGCACTCTCTGAGTTTTTCAGGCAAGTTATTAAGGGGTTTATTTGCATGGCCTGTAGAAACAGAGATTCAGTCTTCCCAGCACATTACCAGTGTTACACCACACAGAGAGATACAAAGGCACGCAAACACAGAAGACTAGTCATTTCTCCGCAGAACAGATCTTCACTCTGTGTAATCCAGAAACTAGAAAAAACAAAATGATGAGAATGTTTCTGTATTCAAATCTAAAATACATGGCAAATCAAAATGCTGATGGGTAGAAGGGGCTTAGTCTAGAAAGCGACATTGAAGGTGTCTCAGAAAGGTATAAACCAATGTTGCTCAGTGAGAGATACTTTGATCACCTAAGACATTGCCGTTTGATAGCTAAGGGAAGAGTGGTTATGACTGGCACCGGAGACCAAGGATACTGCGAAACATTCCCACAAGGCAGGACAAAAACTTTCCAACTGCCGAGGTCAAGAAATTCTGCTCTGAACAAAGGCCAATTCACTGTCCTTAACAGGATGGACAGGTGTGACACCAAGAGTCACTGCTTTAGAGTTAAGTACAATGATAGAAATGAGATAGCAGAATTAAAAACATAGTTCAATTAACTAAAGAAATCTGATTCCTATAAATTTTAGGTAGAATTTTAGTTTGACCAATTCACTGTTTTAAGGCATGTGTCCTTCCATTCTGGAAAATTTCAAATGCCTTTTGGCTCACTTTGGCCTTTATGCATGGAAGGCTAGCTACAGCTCCTCCTCCACTTCTAGAGCCTGGGGAGTCATGGACCATCAGGGTGAAATTGACAGTGGACGCAAACAGCAGAACATGCCCAGGCAGCCATCATCGACCATGTGGCTTGTGTTCCAGTGCCTCTGCACTTTGTATTTTAATCATGTTTCTAAGAGTGTAAAGCAAAACTATAGAAACAATGTGAAAACACTGATAAATCAAGACAGCAATTAGGAGCAGGAAATAAAACCTGTATTACCAAACAATGAAGCAGCAGGTTTTGATAACCTAGGAAACAGAGTAGGTGAATACTATAAAAATAAATAAGGTCTGAACATTGTATGTTTATATTAATAGGGAAAAAAAGGTCAAGCATTAAGAGAAAATAAAATTGGGACCAGCAGTTAGCATAGTGGCTATGTTGCTGGACTCCCACGTAGTCAACCGTGGTTCACGTCCCAGACCCCGTGGCTTAAAACTCACGCCAGGCGCGTGTGCATGCATGCCCAAGATCCCGAGAGGAGAATAGAGGAGAAGGGATTGCGGCATGGCTGTTCCCGCTGGGGGGTGATTTCTCGCTTTCTGTCTCTCTGTCTCTCTCTGTCTGTCTGGCGAGCGCACATGCCCTCTAGCAAAAACCTCTCAAAAAAAAGAAAGAGAGAGAGAAAGAGAAAACAGAGCTATGGCACAGATTGTTCCAAAAATCTGGGAAGAAGTGTTTGAATATTACTTCCAAATATCACTTCCACATCTCCTAAATTATTTAGTACTTGCCAGAGTTTTTGCTATTTTTTAAATAAGAGTACCAAGAACACACCAATTCAGTTGAATAAATTATCTGAAGACCAAATTGGAAGGTTAACTTATTAACAGGATCCATTGTGCTTACAGGTTTCCAGGCTGCAAGAAGGAAACAGACTGCATAATGACTTGGTTTGATGCAAACCTGCTGTGCTCAGCTGTGCAGGCTATTCCGCAGCCTACAGGCTCTCAGCTGAGTGGTCGAGTGGACGCTAAAATTTCAGACATTGGGCTCACTGAGTTGAACACCTTGTGACAGGAAATATAGGAAAGTGGGCTTTCTCTAATATGCCCCATGGCCTTGCAGGGTTTAATTCCATAGTAAAGTATAGTGCACAACCCATTTGCCAAACAAAGCCAGCCTAGACATATAGGGCTGGAGAACAGGGAGGTGGTCAATGTCATGGACCTGAGCATACAGAATGGGAGGCCAGATGGCTCCTGGAAGGCTTTGGGACCCATCCACCCAAAGGCTAGCCCAGGGATACAGAAGGGATATTCTCTGGGGAGAGAAGGATGGGGAAGAGCCTTGGGGGACACTTATGCTCAAGGTGTGAGCAAAGATGAATGAGACAGTGGATCGAGCAAAAGATGCCATGGACATAGTAAGATGAGAATCTGAAGGTACAGTGCTGCAATCAAGGGAGAATTTCAGGGAGGTGGGCCATTGGAACAAGCCCCAGAGGAAAGGACACTTGGCTGGCCAGCTGAAGTCAGGGGAGAGCCGGAGACACAAGAAGAATAGAAGGGACATGAGGATTTTGAAAACTCCTAGAGATCTCAAGAAGAAAGATGCTAAAAATTAGCTTGTGGATTGTGACCTGCCTGTGAAATTCTACAAAATGGTTCTAGTTACCAGAACACCGTGTTCCTGTTCCTGATGTATTTCTCACTAAATCCTAAATGAGAAAAAGAAAAATACTAGTAGGGCCTGTTGGTCATGCTTGGTAAAAAAAAAAAAAAAAAAAAAAAAAAAAAAAAAAAAAAATATCCTGTATTTGGTTATAAGGGCTTAATCCCAGATAGACCTAAATTTAGCTTGCAAAATAAACTCCCTAACATAAAAGCTCCCCCCAGCTCCCCACTAAGTAGCAGTAAGAATTTTAACCTTGAAAAAATGGCCAAGCAGGACTCCTTACCAACCAGACAGAAAACCTCTCAGGAGTCAAGGTGTTCTTTTTAGGAGAGAAAGATCTCTCTCTCTCTCTCTCTCTCTCTCACACACACACACACACACACA
>NW_006207284.1:1381862-1393602 GCF_000334495.1 Tupaia belangeri chinensis
TTTGTGTTTAAAAAAAAAAAAAAAAAAAAAAAAAAAAAAAAAAAAAAATATCCTGGATTTGGTTATAAGGGCTTAATCCCAGATAGACCTAAATTTAGCTTGCAAAATAAACTCCCTAACATAAAAGCTCCCCCCAGCTCCCCACTAAGTAGCAGTAAGAATTTTAACCTTGAAAAAATGGCCAAGCAGGACTCCTTACCAACCAGACAGAAAACCTCTCAGGAGTCAAGGTGTTCTTTTTAGGAGAGAAAGATCTCTCTCTCTCTCTCTCTCTCTCTCACACACACACACACACACACATACACACACACTAATCAACCAGAAAGAGAGATAATGGCTGGCCTCTCTTGGACCTCTCCTTTTATAAAGCTGAGGAGTTTGAGGCCAGCGGGGGCCTTTCTGGAAATCTAAGGCATATGCAAGAAACAGACCCACTCCATCCCTCTGATAGTCTAACCCTCTGATGCAGGAGCTTTCCTTCCCTCCCCTGCTATTACCACTCTCAAAGGATGGGAGGTTGGGAGTCCCCTTCAGCCTCCCAAATCCAACTTTCATTACCAGAAAGACACTAATATTTACTGCCTGCTGACACGCTAATCTCATAAATACCTTCATCTATGCACCATCACATCTCACCCAAACTACTATTCACAAGGTTCTGAATCCTCTGACCTGAAGCTCTCCAGAGGCCCAGCTATTTTATTGCTATCTGTGAATTCCTGCTCCTCCCTCACCCTGGTACTGGCTCAGAGGCTGTCCCAAAACAGACACCCATTGGATTTTTCTGAACCTAAGGAAAGCAGCTGCCATTTTCTGAGCATTTTTAGATAGAGACAGTCATGTCATAAATACATACATGTACACACAAAAAAATATGCACATAGCATGGGGTGTAATTCTACTGCTCTCAGGAGCCCAAATCTCGATTCTTTCTCCCTAGTACACAGCATTGCTTTTCTGAGTGGTCCCTTGCCTTCCCTCAAGAGTTCTCTATATTAGCCAAGGTCCCAGTAGAGAACAGACATTGCCCTAGATGATGAAAATGGAGAAACTTTTACTTAGTTTCATTTGCAGGGTCAAAGGAAAAAAACTGGGATGTTGAGGCACCAGAAATACACACACTCAGAAGCCAGCTTCACTCCTACAGTTGGAGTGAAAAGAAGACAGAGTCCCCAGAGCCCAGAGGAGTTGGAGCCCTGCAGGAAATGCTGCCCAGAAAAGAAGTTGTTGGGAACTGTCACTGCTGAGATGAGATGAGATGAGCAAGGGACCCTCCTGGCTTGCCTGCAGCCCTGCAGTCTGCATAAGCACTTTCTGCTACTCCACCACATCCCTCTCAGCTGGGAGGCATTTCCCAAGCCCTCCTTACATCCATGTGTGAGAGTCTCTGATCTCATGGGCTAATTATTTTTATCCCAGAGATGGGAGAAATTATGGCTGAGCAACACTTTTAACCCTCTAATTTTCCTACTTTTGATAGTACAGCTACATTAGTTTCTTAATCTAAAAGCGAGAAGAGAAAGGGTGTGTTCAAATAAGATATACAATATTCTGGCAGACTTTCATTGAAAACCTTAATCATAGAACTTGGCTCAAAAGAGAAAAGCCTACATATAGATTCTGCTCACACTACTTCCTGTTCTGGATTTGTCCCATTTCAGAAGGATTACTCTTGCCAAAGACAAATAGAAGAACCCAGATTACCCACCAAAGAGAAGTGCAGAGCATTCTGTTTACATTAATGCCTCCACTGCACTGCACTAGCCTGTCTAGAACCAGAAATATAATGCAAGACATTCATGTCAGCCAATTTTACTTCCAGCCTGCTATACACATGAGTGAAGCATTTACCATCGTGGTTAGATTTTGCATGTGTAATGCTGCATGCAGCCATTTGGAAAAGATTAATTTGATGACAAATCGCAAAAGGCATTAGACAACAGTTTGTCATGGTAGAGTAATTATAAAAAATATGTGCACGCCCAAAATAATACTAACAAGCAGCTGTGATTCCTCTCCACTTGTACAATTAATCTGACACACAGCTTAGGTTTAGCAATTCTGGTCATATAAAACTTCATGGCCTAGTTGGATAGCTGGTGTGTGTATGTGTGTGTGTGTGTGTGTGTGTGTGTGTGTGTGTGAGTAAAGTGACAGTTTTTCTATAGCTCAGTCAAGTGAAACCTGACTATATTATCAGAAAAAAGAAACCATTCTTTTCCCGTCAACCTAACTTACTGTATTTCCTCCATCCCAAAATTCCATATCACAGAGAAAAACTCCCTAGACTCATCGGGTATTTCACAAAAGGAAATTGATGGTTCAGTTTTTCTTATGGGAGATCAAAAGACATTTCCAGCAGGTATAGCACTTAGAAGGAACTAAAAGGCAGGATGGCATCAGGTTTTCCTCCTTCCCAGATGGGATGGTGGGTAGTGGGTGGGGCCTATCATGTCCCACCCCAGTTTTCTACAGCAGCCCCAGCTGTCCTATAACAAGCTTCCTCAGATGTCCAGTTCAACTCAAGTCCACTCAAGAGGATACTATTATACCTGCCAAGAGGCATTTATTTCCATACAAGCTTTCAATTCAGGGATTACTGGTAAACTTTCCAATTTATTAAAACATATATAGTGTGGGACACAGAATTCTTTCATGAGACTGAGTTGGTTTTCTCACACTACAACAGAAAATAGATTTAAAGCCACACCACCATAAAGCTATTCATCTACAGATATGCTTCTGAAGTTATAATTGACTGGTGAATTTTCCAGATAATTCCTGTGTGTCTTTTAAAAATAAATTTGAAATTTTTGGCCTAGCCTTAGTGGCACAGGTGGTGGTGTACTGATCTGCAGATTGGCAGCCTCTTGGTCAACCAAGTTTGGATCCTGAGTTGACCTGAAACATGACTGGTGTGTGCACATCCAAGATCCTGACTAGCTGAAGGGCTGGGAAAAGGGGATCGCAAATGAGAAGATCCTGACAAGGATCTCTCTCTCCTCTCTCTCTCTCTCATAAATAAATGGGACCTTCTAACACTAAGAAATTTTTTGGCTGAAAATTATGGAGAAATTTACTGAATTAAAAAGTTCTGAATATATACAAGTTACAAATGTTCTTGCTGTCATCACCCAAATCACATACAACCCCCTTTTTCCTAATTGTCCCCTTAACAGGGGTGCTCACAGGGAGCCCAAATGCTCTCCTAGGGAGAATGGATCAACTTAGTGATTACACAGGGCTTTGGGACAGATTCGCATGGATCTGAATCTAGTTGTGCCCTACACCAGTCGTAAAGACAGAGCAAGTCGCTGAATGTTTCTAAACCTCAGTTATCTCATCTGAGAAGTGAGATACTCATTCACAAAGTTTTTTTGAAAATCAAAAGGAATATACATAAAAAGCCAGTCATGTAGTAAACAATTTACTGCTTACAACGTATTTCTTGCTAACAACTTGGCCATTGCCCAAATAATAATGGCTTCTTCTCATCTACATGGCATGAAATCTCTCATATGATACCAAACTAAGAGATCTAGTCTTTAAAAAATAATAAATGACAAAAAAATAAAGAGTACCTTACATATCAAAGATTGATCATCAAACCAGGATATTTGGTAAGTCTTGGTACTTAAGTCAAGTTTCAATCCCATTGAGTACTTCAGTAAACAAAGCACAAGTATTTTACCTGTCTAATTATATGGAAATAAAGGATTTTTTTTTTAATTTGAGATGTATTTTCACAGCACATGAAACGCTTGCTGTCTGCGCTTCAATGACTTTTGTAGTGAGGGTAACAAAGGTGAAGAGAGTTAGAATTCATTAAGGGTTGAAGATTAATTAGGCCATCGCAACCCTTTGAATCACAGCCATCAATTTAAGAGACATAACACCATACAATGGATTTTAATTAGGAGGGTTACAAAACTCTTTAAAAATCAAAACCTAACTGTCAGGCCCAATTAAGCAGGTTGATGGAATATACTGTATAGTGCTATAAAGTGTCTCTTTTGCAAAAGATGCATAAAATAAAATCCTTGTTCAGAAGCTCACTGCATGTCCCCCACCCCGAAGTATATAGTAGTGTATATATGTAATAAAATTAATTCATTTATTTATTGTGCAAATGATATCAGTCTTCGGAACAATAAGAAATTAAGCTGCAATTAGACCCAAGAATAGTGCACTTATAAGTCAGGAAACAAGCCTGGGATGGAGGCAAGACGTGGATGGTGGTTCAGGCTTAGTCAGGTTTTGACTAACCAATCTCTTTAGAAGAGATTTTAGGGAGTAACCTCTGAGGCTTGATTCAGTTTCAAGATATATAATGAGGACTTAAATTTCCTGAGCATCATCAATATAGGTTCAGTGAAAATATCCAAGGCAGGAAGATGGTGAGTTAATAGTCACAAGACACATTGGACAAAGTAGGTAGAAAGGAATTTGGAATCCAGCATATACCATTAGCATCCCAAGATGCCATTTTATTGACACTGATGTTGCTTTTATTTTTTATTTTCTTTAAAAAAAAATTTAAACTGAGTTTCTATTACCCAAAGTAGCTATTTGAAATATCAACCTAAGAGAAATTCTAAGGCATAATAAGCAAAGCAAAAGAGTTTATTTGGGCCAGCACTGAGAATGATTGCACAGGAATATAATATTCAAGTCACTCTGAATATTCTGCCCAAGATCTTGTAGATTTCAGGATCATTTCAAAGGCAAAAGTCACAAGTGGGAGTGAGGAGTAGCAAGGAGATTTATAAAGCTGTGATAAGTTAAATTCCGTGGTAAGGGGAGCAGAGTGACCTTAGGATGACCTGAAATGTTAAGCAAAGTGTGGGGACAACAAGCCTGGCACATTGTTGTAACTGAAATATTCTGAAGGTTGTAACTAACAGATATGATTGATGGAAAGTAAAGGAGGAATGTATTAGGGCAATAGGGATGTTCATAAAACAATAAGTCCCACAAGTCTAGGTAGCATCTTGAGGTATTATAGGTATACAACCTAAGAAAACCATACGATGTGCATAAGTTTTGTTTCCTTATAGTGCTGACTCAGGTAGACTGGAATCTTCTGTCTTCAAGAAAAAAAAAGATCTATTTTGTGATCTATCAGCTTCCATAAAGCTTCAGTTTGATGACGTGGCATTTTAGGATGAGTGACTCCATTTTAATTTGGGTTGTTGGAGCCGAGAGCAGGAGTTTGGCCCTGAAAAATAGCTTCCTATAATTTTTATTTAACAGAAAAATAACTCAACAGTCTCCCTTTAAAAAGCCAATTAAGTTTTAATTAATTAGGAAATATATACCATAGAAACAATTTTCACACCTTCTTCAAAAGTGTCCATAGGCAAATAGCCTCCATGACTTGTTGTGTTTGTCTCTTTCAGAATATGAAGTTCTCCACTTTACTTTGGTGAAATTGAATGTCAACATTCACACTCATTCCAAAACTGGGTCCATTTCTTTCCAAATATAAAATAGCAGCTGCCATCCTACTCTGGTTGCATTCCTGCACGAATTCTCCCCCAACTCATCCCCAAACCCCTCAACCCTCAGGAGCTGGGTAGCAGGTTGCAGGGAGGATAGCTTTTATGAAATTGGTGGGGGATTCACTTTGGGCTAGGCTATCTCATGCTGAGGGGAGAATATTCTACCTTTAGTTTCCCCGTTCTTTCCTATTGTACATATCTGCATATACATACACATGTACACTAATTATACCATATTAGCCAAAGCACACCAAAGAACAACTTTCTATGAAGTAGTAGAACCAAAAAGGCAACTATCTCTCAGTCTCCCTTTAGCCCTTGGGTCACTGATGATCTATTTTAAATATTCGATCATTTGGACCAGGAAGGTGGCACAGCAGTAAAACACTATGCTTCTGTGAGGCTGACTCACACGGGAAAGTTCCAAGTTCACATTCAGAGACTTCCATGGGTACTCCAGGTATGTGTGTGTTCATGATAGGGGGCTGGATAGGGCTAGGGTTGGATCATGGAGTAAAGATTCTGTTAGAAGTGCTATTTCTCTGTCTCTCTTGGTCATGGAAGAAATAAAGTTTTAACAATTTAAACATATGATCACTCAAAATATAGCTACCTACAATTGAAGACTTTGTCCTATCTAATGGAGTCATGAAGTAAAGGGCTCTCATTATCATGAGTATGGGCAGACTTCAATCATAACTGCTCGGATTCACAAACACACAGCAGAGAACAAGAGAGCACAGGAATGTAAGAGCTTGAGGAATTTACAGAGAGTTTCCCAGAAAGAATGATCATTTCAGAAAGGAAAGGCTTTGTAAATGCATGTCAAAGGTCCATGCAGACTAATCAAAGCCCCTGCCCAAGATAGTAAATGCTAGTGCTTGGTCTTGCCATGGTATTACAATGGCTTGGCATTGTAGTCACAGCCAGTTGATCGTAATAAGGGCTCAGTCTCTGGGAGAAGGAGAAAAGTTCTTCATTAAGTCGATGCCTTACTTTATAGCAATTTGAAGTCACTGGCAGCTAAAGGGGAGGTGGTAGTGATGTCTCAGGTGGGGATTAAAAAGACAGCCTCCAGCCTAAGAGAAGGGAGGCAGGGATTTCTCGTGCCTAAATTCCTTCATATCTGCAGAGTAGAAAAGAATCCATCTGCTGAAACACACTCTACAGGTCTCCTGATATCTCTACTCCTAAGACCATTTGTCCTATAAAAATGACACTAAAGGAGCAGTGTGAAGAAGAGGTGAGAGCGACCCCCGGACTGACCAAAGCCTGTGCGCCACTGCATCCCGGCGTCCAGCACCTATGTCCCGCCCTCATGGCCACCATGCCCAAGAGAAAGGCTGGAGGGGATGCTAAAGGAGATAAAGCCAAGGTGAATGATGAACCACAGAGAAGATCTGGAAGGTTGTCTGCGAAACCTGCTCCTCCAAAGCCAGAGCCCACACCTAAAAAGGCCCTTGCAAAGAAGGGAGAGAAGGTGCCCAAAGGATAAAAGGGAAAAGCTGATGCTGGCAAGGATGGGAATAGCCCTCCAGAAAATGGAGATGCCAAAACAGACCAGACACAGAAAGCTGAAGGTGCTGAAGATGTCAAGTGAAGTGTGTGCCTTTTTGATAACTGTGTACTTCTGGTGACTGTGCAGTTTGAAATACTATTTTTTATCAAGTTTTATAAAAATGCAGAATTTTGTTTTACCTTTTTTTTTAAGCTATGTTGTTAGCACACAGAACACTGAATTGTTGTTTTGGGGAAGGGGCATTTGTCACTAATAGAATGTCTCTGAAGCTGGATTGATTTGGACATCTTCCCCCCCCCCTTTTTTTTTCTGTAGGGCGTGTACGCTCGCCAGCAAGACCGAGACAGAGGGATAGAAATCACCCCCTGGAGGGGATGGCCATGCCACAATCCCTTCTCCTCCATTCTCCTCTCAGGATCTTGGGCACGCACACACACACGCCCGGCATGAGTTTAAGCCACCGGGTCTAGGACTCAAACCGCGATTAGCTACGTGGGAGTTCAGTGACATAGCCATTATGCTAACTGCTGGTTCCTTCCTTTCTAGTTTTGAGAGACTTCCTCTTGGTTCCCGAGAGGAGGGATTCCCTGGCACACACAGCCACCTTGGCACAGTTGCTTTGTGGTGTGGAAAACTTAACATTTGCTTTTATGTCCTCTTTCTGCCTTTAGCATAGACTTAACTCCCTTAAACCAGAGACCTGTTGGGACCTGACCACAGAAAATTGATTATACCAGTGTATCGGCAATCTGGACTTCCCAATGTGAGACGGCGTCCTTCAAAAGAGCCATAGTTCCCTTTCTATATTGTTGGATCTTCAGGTTGATAATTCTGCCATTTTCATTTCCCAAAAGTCAGTGTCAGCTCGTGAAAAGTTGTTAAACAACATGCTAAATGTGAAATGTCAACCCTCACTCTAAACTATCCCTGTTCAGAGCATCAGATGAAGACTTCATTGGGTTTTATAGTGGATTTCTGATTTTGGTAGTCCATTGAAGAAGGGAGCTTGAAAGTTGTTGTATACTGTTAACAATTGTCTGCCCATGTCCTGCCTGAAATACCATGATTCTTTTTTTTTACTTTATTTTATTTATTTATTATCATCATAATCTTGTTTATATTACATTGAATTGCATATAACTTTACAGTGTATTACATTGCTTTTTCAAAAGGGAATGCCATGCATGTTAGTCAATACAGAGACATTAAAATCCCCACTTCATCATATCTTTTCATTATTTTTCCTGATTATTATTATTATTCCAATTATTTTTTAACCAGTCAATCACTATTTCTCATTTTGCTTGTAAAAAGACTTTACCCATCATGAACTACTTCTCAGACCAATCCAGTTGAGAATACTATACACGTCATCATCAACAGGTAAGAAGACATATCTATGTTTTACTAATGTCATATCTCTCTATTTGTTCTCTTGTTATCTTTCTCTATACTCTTCTCTTCACCTTCCCATTCCACACTGTCTTATTCTTGTTAAGTATTTTCACTGCTTTTATGTCCTCCAATATTTCACTGTCTACCAAAGAGTGCGGATAGTCGGTATATATTAAGTGGATACATACAATATCTTTCTTTCATAGCCTGGCTTACTTCACTCTGCAATAGATCCTCTATATCTGACCACTTTCTGTCAAATTCGAGGGTCTTGTTATTTTTTATGGCTGAGTAGCATTCCATGGAGTATATATGCCACACTTCTCCAATCCATTCATCGGTTTGTGGACATTTAGGTTGGTTCCATGTCTTGGCAATTGTGAATAATGCTGCAATAAACATTGATGTGCAAGCACTTTTCTGACTGAGTGTTCTCCTGTCCTTTGGGTAGATACCCAGAAGTGGAATTTCTGGATCAAATGGTAGTTCTAGATGTAGATCTTTAAGGAACCTCCATATTGTTCTCCACAGTGGCTGAACCAGTTTGCATTCCCACCAACAGTGAAGGAGGGTTCCCTTTTCACCACATCCCTGCCAACACTTATCACTTTTTATATTCTTAATCTTTGCCGTTCTGACAGGGCCATGATTGTTTATGAAAAGTATCTTTAATAAAGCTGGATACAGTTTGGGTTGGGGGAAAAAATGACACTAAAACCTATTTTTTCATTCTTGAGATATCTATGAGCAATTATTATTAGGAAAATAAAAAGAGAGAGGCAAGTTTCCAGAGGGAAGGAAGGGGCATCTCACAATAGCCAGGTGGGCAATGTGCCTGGAACAGATGAAAGGGAGGGGAGGGAGGCCTTACTTCTTACTCCTGTGGAAAGAGAACTATGGAGCTTCATTAGAAAGTTACTATTGGCATGGCAGTTACAGCACTGGCTTTGGAACCCAGCTATCTGAATTGGAATCCTCATCCCACCCTTGTGAGCCATGTAACATTGGGCAATTTTATTTAACATCTTTGTGACTTGGTTTCTTTATCTGTAAAATAGGAGTAATAATCTCTAGCTCATGGAGTTGCTGGGCATTGACAGAGTCGATGCATGCAAAGTGTTCAGAGTACACGGTAAGTTACTGACATGTAACTTTTCAATGAGCATCTCTTGTCACCATTACCTTCTGGACTCTTTGCATTTGTCACTTGCGGCAACAAAACATTCAGAGGACAACAATCTTAAAATGGTTTTTAGAGTTTGAAGGGAAAAAACAATTAAGCCAAGCCTAAGTCTGCTGAGGTCTCTTATTCAAATAAAACTCCTTAGAAGACCAGTCCTTTAGCATAGAGGTTAAGCACGGCACAAGGACACTGGATCCCACATGACCAGACAGAGTTCAAGCCTCAGTGGCTTAAAAACAAGTTAGGTGTGCATACTCATGCCCAGGATCCTGACAGAATGGAGAACTGGAGGGAAAAGGATTATGGTGTGATCAGGTTCCGCAGGGGCCACTGCTTTCTCTCTGGTATACCTAAACTCCAGACTTTAAAAAAAAGGAAGAAAAGAAGAAAGAGAGAGGAAGAAAGAAGGAAGGAAAGAAGTAAGTAAGGAAGAAAAAACATGGAGAGGGCCATGGCCCCCTGAAATGAGAGATTACTCAAGCTACAATCCAGACAAAACTCAAAGACCAATAAGGAAGCTAAAACTAATGGGATTCTGGGAAAAGGGCCTCGCCTTATCCTTTGAAGCTGCCCTCAGAGCATGCTTTAAAATTCCTAATAGGTTTATTATTGTTATTATTATTACTATTATTAAGTCTATTTATTTCTCTCATGAATATGAGAGAGAGATTGAAAGATAACACTCCCAACATAGTCCTGATGCCGTAATCCACACCCAGCCTCAGCCAGCCAAGGATCATGGGCACACACACACCACATAGTCAGATATCCAGTCGCAAACCTGGAACCTTCCCAATCGGTCAGCCTCACAGAGCATCCTGTTTTATACCTCCTTCCAGTCCCCCTCCAACAGGCTTTTAATAGCCCAGCTCTCAGAAGCTCAGTCACCTCCCATGACCTCCTGGCCTCCTTCCCCTCCCTTCCATCTGCCCACCTGGCTGTTGTGAGATGCCCCTTCCTTCCCTTTGGAACCTTGCCTCTCTCTTTCCTTGGAGAATGCTCTCCTCTCAGATATCCACATACTGTTCCCTCAGTTCTCCCCATCTTGGTAGCTTTCTCAGCGAGGCTTTCTCTGACTACATTATTTAACATGTAACTGCTATTTCTGTCCTCCTCCATTCCCTTTCCAGCATTACTTTTCTTCATAGCACTCTGCATAGTCAAATATATGTTTTCTTCCTTTTTAGCTCAATATGGGCAGGGATTTTTGCTTTGATCTCTGCTATATCTCCAGGGCCCAAAGGGGCACCTGGCACATAGTAGGTGTAGAATAGACTTACGCACAGGAAATACATGCTATTGCTTGGCAGAAATAAATGTTAAATGACAAAGCAAACATGTCACTAAATTTGCCTTGCAATTCTCTGAGGATGAATTCACATTTTGGATGTACTAATTGATAATCCAAATAAAACTTCTCAACTACTACTGGGAGCCAAACTAAGGAACGATGCATACCCTTGAAGTGAAAAGCATAAACATATCTGTGGCCAAGAGAGGGCTGGATCAGGAAAGGGCAACAGTCTGGGACAAAAACCACAAACTTGCTGCCCAGCCATGGTTTTCGAAGGCACTAAGGCATGTGTTCACTGAGCTTCCACAAATCAGAGGTCATGGAATGAATGCCCAGGGAGTGTTTAATAGGGTGTCAAGTGGCCTATACAACCTCTCCACTGTCACCCATATAAAGATCATGGGTAAAAACCCCCTCCCCACAAACTAAATTTCAGGCAAGACATTATCCTCAACATTTATTTGGAAGTTAAAGTATCCAGAACCGTGAACTGTTTGTCTATTTCATTTTAGAAGGCCTCTCTCAAATTGCTTATAAAAAATAGCCCATGGGCAAGCAGGTGGCATGGTGGTTAAGGTGCTGGATCCTATACAGCCAACTTCACAGTTCAGGTCCTATATCCAGTGGCTTTAAAATCACACCAAGTGTGAGTGCATGCATGCCTGAAATCCCAAGAGAATGGAGGAGAAACTAAGTTTGGAGAAGGGATAATGGCATGGCCATCCCACCAGGGAATGATTTCTCTCTTTCTCTCTCTTTTCCTCCTATCCTCTGGCTAGTACACAAATTCTATTAAAAAAAAAAAAAAAAAAAAAACAACAAAAAGCTATGATAGGATTTGTCATGGG
>NW_006207284.1:1393732-1397672 GCF_000334495.1 Tupaia belangeri chinensis
GGGTCATTTCTCGCTTTCTATCTCTCTGTCTCTCTCTGTCTTTCGGGCGAGCACATGCGCTCTATAACAAAAACCTCTCCAAAAAAAGAAAAAAAAATCTTTTAAAAAAAGTAGTCTAAAAACATGGATGAACACCCAAGATTCTTGCTAAGAAAATAAAAGAATATCAGTGGCAATTTTTATTCATATGTGAATGTTTGTTAAAATTATCTACAGGGTGAGCAGGTAGTGTCATAGCTAAGGTGCTGGACTCCCATATGACTAACCTCAGTTCAAGTTCCAAACCAGGTGGCTTGAGAATCACATGAGGCGTGTGTGTGTGAGTCCCAAAGGTCCCAAGAGGAGAATGGAAGAGAGCCCATTGCAGAATGGCCATCCCCTTGTGTGTGTTGTGGGGGAGAAATTTCTCACTTTCCCTCTCACTGTGTCTCTCTGATAAGCTCACATGCTCTATGGAAAAAAAAAAAATCTGCAGTGTGAACATATCTACGATGTGCAGGGCACTGAGCTTGGCATGGAAATATAAGTTATATTCCCACTGATACTAAGGAAGCTAAGGTTCATCACAGGCAATGTGATGAGCCTGTCCTGTCCGAAACAACAGAAAGAGTTTGGAAGGCAGCACAGTCCGATGCTCTAGACCCCAAGTACGCACAATGAACTTCCAACCACTCTAAAGACACGTCATGGTCAAGACACTTTACTTTGGCTTTCTTTCAGAAATCTTTGGCTTCCTTTGGTCTCTACATCAGGATTACCACTATCATCTTCACATGGCATTATCCTTGTGCATGTCTGTGTCCAGAGTGTCCCTTCTAAAAAGACACCAGTCAAGGCCAGCGAGTGGCATGGTGGTTAAGGTATTTGGATTTCACATGGTTGACTGCAGGAATGAAGTCCCAGGCCTGCCGGTCTGGAAAACATGTGAAACACATGTACATGCATGCTCAAAACCCTGAGAGAATGGAAGGGATAGGATTATGGCATGACTATGCTCCATGGGGGTGATTTCTCACTTCCTCTCTCTCTCTCTCTTCTCTCTCTCTCTCTCTCTCTCTCTCTCTTTTTCTCTCTCCCTCAAGCAAAAATAAGAAATTAAAATAAATAAAAAGACACCAGTCATATTTGATCTGAGGCCCACCCTACTCCAATGTGACCCTATCTTAACCAATCACATCTGCAACAACCTAATTTCCAAATAAGGTCACATTCCGAGGAACCAAGGGTCAGGACTTCAACATGTCAATTTTGAAGGGAAACAATTCAGCCTATAACAGAGGCACTGGCAGGACCCAGGCCTAGTGTGCCTCGCTGTCAGGGGGTTGGGTTAGCAGCAGAACCCCTGGCCTATTCACAAGATGGCAGTGAGCATCGGCATTGGCTGTCACCGAGGGCTTTGATTAACCATAATGATGGCTAAGCGGCAAGGTTATGACAGCAAACCATCTCCAGTCAAGCCTCACCTATATTTGGTCATTTAATCCCCCAGAAAATCCCAAAGTCTCCTACTATACTTTCCACACCTATAAATAGTAGATACAATGGCATTTTCTCTCTCAGGAGACCTAGTAAAAATAAGAACTTAGATAAACCAGGGTACAATCAGGGTCAAGCTTTGACTTAAGACCTAGTCCATGTACTCTCAGTAGTAGCAGTAGTAGTTTAGAAAGCCAGATCTCATATGGCCAAACACAGTTCAAATACCAGCCCTGGCGGCTTGGAAAACATGCCAGGCACGTGTTCATGCATGTCTAAAATCTTGACCAAATACAATAATGGAGAAGAAAGGATTACAGTGTGACCATACCCGACTGGGGAGTACTTCCTCTCTCTCTTGTTTTCTTTTTCTCTCTCTACTGGCAATCACACATACCCTTGTGGGGGTGTGTGTGAATTTACTCTTGACTTTGAACCAAAGTATCAACACCACCTAGGAAACCAGGTTGAGAACACCATCCACACAAACCCTTAACTACTACACACTGCACAGTCCCCAGTGCCAGCCTTTGTGTATGACCAGGTGGATATGTCCATGTGAAATGCCAACAAAGATACCAAAGTAACCAGACACATGGTTAAATCACACAGTCAGGACACCAAGAAACTCTACCTCCTAATTATTCTAAAACTCCAATATTAAGACACTAAATAAGGAAGCAATTCCTTAACCAAAGAGGCCCAAACACCACCCTGGGACTGATGGGATTCCTTTCACTGGCAGCAAGGATTCAGTGTAGCCACCTGATATCTAAAGACTGGAAGGTTCCAGAGACATCCTCCAGGGCGCTGATGAAGAGTTATTCAAACAAATAATAAGGAGAGATGGACTTAAAATCCCATTACTGCGCAGTATTTATATTTAATTTACTTTTAGGAGGAAAGCAACTTCAGAGCATTCCCCCATTGGGTAGTGTGAAAAATAACCCTGTCAGTTATAATCTCTCTGTAAGTCACCACATCCAAAGGGAAGTCATACATTACAGTAGCCCAGAAAAATGAACACGAGTCTCTTCAATGTCAGTTAGATTCCTACTCAACTGGGAACATTTCCACACACCAAAGTCCATGTCCCTTCTGATCCTAAAACTGACATTTCTAGAACCAAGAGAATCCACTCTGTGAAAAATGAGGACTGTTGCTTTATTTCCAATTATCACACTCCAGGTAGCACTTTGAGCAGAACCTGAAGAATCAGCCAGCCACAGGCCTTTAAAGCTAGTAAGTTGTTAAAATTAAAAATATATATATTTATAAAAATATATGTGTGTGTATATATATATTTTTTTATATGTGTGTGTATATATGTATATATATGTATGTATATATGTATGTATATATGTATGTATATATGTATGTATATATGTATGTATATATGTATGTATATATGTATGTATATATGTATGTATATATGTATGTATATATGTATGTATATATGTGTGTATATGTGTGTGTATATATATATATATATACACACACACACATATATATATATCTGGCAATGTCAAAAGAAAAGAGTAAATCAGAGAATAAGAAGAGGGGAAAGAAAGAGGTGAGTCTGCACTGGCTGCATCTTCTGCAACTTCTAAGCTATGCCAGTCATGCCTAGCTACATCATCACTCAGGCCACAGAAGCAAAGCCAAACAAGAGAGAAGATTACCACTGTGGGGCCCAATTGGCAGTTTCTGAGTCAGGTAAAGTGGAATGGCATTACAGCTGAGAGGAAGGCAAGGCTATCCTTGGGGATAATAAGAGGGCACTGAACCAGCATGAACCATTGAACAAGGCACACAACAGCTCCTCCCAGAAGGAGCATTTCTCATTCAAACACTCCTGAGCTGCCTACTATATACCAAAATTTTATGGATGGAGTAGAAGACAGCCAACAGACTGATCCTT
Source organism: Tupaia belangeri chinensis (assembly GCF_000334495.1). Classification (NCBI taxonomy): domain Eukaryota; kingdom Metazoa; phylum Chordata; class Mammalia; order Scandentia; family Tupaiidae; genus Tupaia; species Tupaia belangeri. The sequence goes on from NW_006207284.1 coordinate 1,397,130, forward strand.
ATAAACTCATTTGAGAAAGGCATGCATGCCCCAACATACGTTTGCTTCTTTTTATAATTTAATTTATTTTTTTAATTTTTTATATACATTCAATCACATTGTTTAGCTTACAATGTGAGCATTTCAATATGTGAACATTACTCCCCAGTCCCATTGATCAAAATATCTTCAACCGATAACACCACACCTCTCCATCCCGTCAATGCTTTATCTCCGTATCCCTCCTCCAAATGTCCTTCCTTATGCCCCACTCCTCCACACACATGTTTGCTTCTCATAAGAGTACAGAGGTCATACAATTTATTCTTCGATGACAGCAAAATTGAAAAAGGCTGCATGGGGGAGGGCACTGAAGAACCAGGGCCACTCAGCCACAGGCCACCTCCAATGCTGCAGGATAAAGTATAGTAGACTGTGGCCCCCAGCAGAACCTGCCTGCCCCTCCTGTCTACTATCACAGAGCAATCTCTGCCCCCTGGGGCTAAGAGACCCCAGCCTTTCCTCAAGCTGAAACTGCAGAGTTTTTTATTTTTTTTTTTTTTT
>NW_006207284.1:1398926-1403241 GCF_000334495.1 Tupaia belangeri chinensis
TATGTCGCAAGTTCTTCAACCTTGCTTTCGGCCTCCGGGCCATCCCGGGCCAGAGAGGCAGGGAGGGGCAGGGAGGCCCCCGGGCCGCGAGGCGCGCCCCCCGGAGTAGAGGGGCGCCGGCCAGGCCGTTCCCGGCGCGCGGCTGCGCTGGGGGGGAGCGTGAGCCCCCCGAAACTGCAGAGTTTTGAGGTACCAGTCAGATGTCGTCCCACGAAGGATCTGCGGTGGCACAGGCAATGGGGCTCCTGCCAGCAACAGGGAAACTGGCAGGGTAGACCTGGCGGAATTGGGTCCCCTTCTAGAAGAGAAGTGCAACCAAGTCATTGCCAGACCAACTAAAGATGAACAACAGCAAACATGTCCTGTGCCCCAGGAAGAAAAGGTGCAGGTTCTGATGCTTCCCTACAATGTCACCATGCCATGGAGAAGCTGGAGAAGTTTGTGTATAAGGTCTGTCATCCCGTACAATGTGTTACCTGACCGGCAGAAGGACAATGACTACCTGCTGCATGGCTATAGACCTCATTCCCTCCTTTTGAGCTTGCCTCAAGAGCATCTTTCGTATCGATATGGAAGTAGACAACATCTGGACCTATCTGCTTGGTTTTGTGTTGTTTCTCCTTTTGAGAATTTTGACCATGCTCAGACAGAAAATGTATTTCATGGCCCCTCTCCAGGAAAAGATGGTTTCAGGATATTCTTTTTGGGTACAGTGCTCTGTCTCAGCTTCTCCTGGCTTTTTCACAACATCTATGGTCATTCAGAGAAAGTCTCTTGGCTTTTGTCCAATCAGGACTATTCAGGGATTGCTCTACTGATCATGGGGAGCTCTGTCCCCTGACGCTATTGATCCTTCTGCTGCTTCCCACAGCCACAGTGCATCTACCTCTCTATCGTCTATATCCTGGGCATCTCTGCCACCATTACGGCACAGTAGACTTGTCTGCCACTAAGAATCAGCTGACAAGAGCAAGAGTGTTCCTGGGACTCAGCTTGAGTGGGCTTGTAACCACCATGTACTTTTCTATTGGCAAGGTCTTTGTTGAGGCCACCACAGCGGGCCAGGCAAGCTGGTTCTTCCTCATGGCTGTGATGTACATCTCCAGAGCTGGCCTTTATGCTGTTCAGGTTCCCAAGTTCTTCTCCCCTGGAAAATTTAATATATGGTTCATGTCTCATCAGATTTTTCATGTCCTGGTTGTGGCAGTGGCCTTTGTCCACTTCTATGGGGTCTCCAACCTTCAGGAATTCTATTATAGCCAGGAAGGTGGCTGTACCAAGGACTCCTTTGTCTGAGCCTTCCTGTTGAGGGGTGGAGGAGGAACTTCCCAAATGCTTGTAAAATTAACTTCCTTGCCAAAGTGAGAGGGAGAATCTTGAGTTGTCTGTTTCTAGAAGAAGTCTTGTAGAGAATTCATTACCAACCAAGCTTCAGTCCACTTTCACACTTACTCAGCAATGAACTTGCCACGTCTCCTCCCCAGCCAGGTCTCACCTGGCCATCCTGCTCCTCAGCAATGCCCATCCTTGGCAAGCATTCCCTCACAGAGACAGCACTTTGAAGCCCATGTGGAAAATTTCCCCCCTCTTCCAGCCACTTTGGGAAAAAATTATGGACTGAAACTCTTCAGAAATTCTGTTTTTGCTAGAAGAAAATGTCCCTCCCTTACCCCAACCCTTACTTTGTAATCTGGCTTGGAACAGGACATTGAGTTTTGTGGCGCGCTTTTCAAAAACAATGATAACCTGGTCCCACCTTGCTAGGGCCTAGATCTGCTTATACAGCAGAAAGAATAAAGCAACCAAGTTATACATAGCCCAGCTAATCATGGAAGTGTGTCCAGGCTTCAAATTACTTGAGTTTTCATTTCTTTTTCTTGGCAGAGTAATGTATGATTAAAATGGTGAAAGACATTTAATATTTAATACTAAGCTTTAAAAAGAAACCTATCATTCCTATATATGTTGATGCAAAGACTATGATGATAATTTTTCTTAATTTCAAAAAGTACAGAAGATTTTTTTTAAAGGAGGGCTACATGGAAGAGGTGATGTTTGGGCCGGTATAGAAAGGTGGCAGGGGGAACCAGCAGTTAGCATAATGGCTATGTCGCTGGACTCCCACGTAGTCGACCACGGTTCACGTCCCGGACCCGGAGGCTTAACACTCACACCGGGCGTGTGTGCGTGCGTGCCCAAGATCCTGAGAGGAGAATGGAGTAGAAGGGATTGCGGCATGACCATCCCCCCTGGGGGGTGATTTCTCACTTTCTGTCTCTATGTCTCTCTGTCTGTCTGGCGAGTGCACGCACCCTATAGCGAAAACCTCTCCAAAAAAAAAAAGAAAGAAAGAAAGGTGGCAGGTAGATATGCAAACACTGGGAGACAAGAAGGTCAGTCTCAGTGGCAAGAAGAACACCAACAGACTGAAGGGTAGGGATCATGAAGGATCTTAAACAGCTGACTAAGGTGTACAGAATTTATTCAGGAGGGAATAAAGGGCATTTGATGTTACAGAGAATAAGATGTGTGCCTTAGAATGTTTATTTTATCATCCAACAACTTTTAGGATAAGCAGGAAGGTGCAGAAGTTGAACACAGAGTGTAATTATGAGGCTACAGCAATAATTCACGCCTAAGGTCATGACAGCCAGAAGTGAGAGACAGCAGAGGGGCAGCAGGACTGTGGGTGAGCCCTGAGGACCTAGGCACAGAAAAGGGAACAAGTGAAGGCAATGATCGAAAAAGAGACCAAGCCTGAAAGAATGGCCCACTAGACATTCTGAGTACAGCACACCAGTGATGAGAACAGAATGAGACACACTCCTAATCCTCGAAAACACTGACGAAAATAGAGAATCAACAGCTCCAGTACTATTGGCAACAGCTATATGACTTGGGCTTTAAAGATAAATAGACCTGGTGGCCAGCATGTGGCATGGTGGTTAAGGCACTGGATCCCACAAGACCGACTCCACAGTTCAAGTCCCAGAACCAGCAGCTTGAAAAATACTCCAGGCACATGTGTGTGTGTGCCCAAAATCCCACAAGAAGGGAGAAGAAGGGATAGTGGCATGGCTGTCTCCTCTAGGGGGTGATATCTCACTTCTCCCTCTTTCTGTCTCTGTCTCCTTCTGGTCAGCACTCCGTGGCAAAAAAAAAAAAAAAAAAAAAAAAAAAAAAAACTTGCTCTTATTCAGTGGTCACTTAGACTTAAAATTTTTATCATCTTTCAGATCTTCTCTCACCCTCCAATGCCAAGTCCCACTGATTCTTATTTTTTTCTACTAAGAATCATTGACAAGGTACATCCAATCTGATCCTACAATGTCTAAGATTTGGGGTCCCAATTTCCAGATAAGTAGCTCGTGGAGATAACAGAAAAGTTAGGTCATTTGTTCAAAGTCACAAAGGCAGTCAGGGGCCAAACCAGCTTGTCTATCTCCAGCCCTGTGTTCTTACCTGCCTCCGCTCCCTAAAATCTTCCTCTCAACACTTCCTTCCACTCCTGAGCTTCCAGCTCAGCCCGACCACTGTTATTCAGCACCCTGAGCTACTATAGCTGCTCCTAGTCATACTCCTCTGGGCTGCTTCCTCCCAGATCTCACCCGATGCCTCCAGATCAATCTGCCCCAACCAGGCTGGCATCCACCAGTCTTCCCTCTGCAAATGTCCATAGTTCCTTAATGTCTATTAAAGAAATAAGGCTCAAATCCCATCGCCTGACATTCGGGAACTCCAACCACTGATCAAATGCCATTTCATACATATGTTGCTACCTCCCATTTAGCTCTGAGAAGCAGCAACCATCTTATGTTTTCCTGAAGCCTTCGCAGCATAAATGTGCACATATGAGATAGTCATTCAGATATAGCTATAGAGAGAGGGATACAGAGAGGCAAATACATATAGCAATAAATATAGATACAGATTGGGAATCTCTTATCGGAAATGCTTGGGACTAGAAGTGTTTTTAAGTTTGTATTTTTTTGGATTTTGGAATATATGCATATTTATATAATGAGATATCTTGAAGATGAAAACCAAGTCTAAACATGAAATTAATTTATGTTTCATATATATCTTATCCACATAGTCAAATTTTATACAGTATTTTTGTACTGTAGCATTTTCACTGAGGCCTGTCATATCATATAAGATTGAGTGTGGAATTTTCCACTTGGGGTATCACGTCAGCATTCAAAAGTTTCAAATTGTGGAGCATTTTATAATTCAGAGTTTGGGATAGGAAAGCTTCTCTCTCTCTCTCTCTCTCTCTCTCTCTCTCTCTCTGTGTGTGTGTGTGTGTGTGTGT
>NW_006207284.1:1403325-1419909 GCF_000334495.1 Tupaia belangeri chinensis
TAGCACCCCGTGGAAAAAAAAAAAAAAAAAAAAAAAAGATAAGTAAACTTGCTCTTATTCAGTGGTCACTTAGACTTAAAATTTTTATCATCTTTCAGATCTTCTCTCACCCTCCAATGCCAAGTCCCACTGATTCTTATTTTTTTCTACTAAGAATCATTGACAAGGTACATCCAATCTGATCCTACAATGTCTAAGATTTGGGGTCCCAATTTCCAGATAAGTAGCTCGTGGAGATAACAGAAAAGTTAGGTCATTTGTTCAAAGTCACAAAGGCAGTCAGGGGCCAAACCAGCTTGTCTATCTCCAGCCCTGTGTTCTTACCTGCCTCCGCTCCCTAAAATCTTCCTCTCAACACTTCCTTCCACTCCTGAGCTTCCAGCTCAGCCCGACCACTGTTATTCAGCACCCTGAGCTACTATAGCTGCTCCTAGTCATACTCCTCTGGGCTGCTTCCTCCCAGATCTCACCCGATGCCTCCAGATCAATCTGCCCCAACCAGGCTGGCATCCACCAGTCTTCCCTCTGCAAATGTCCATAGTTCCTTAATGTCTATTAAAGAAATAAGGCTCAAATCCCATCGCCTGACATTCGGGAACTCCAACCACTGATCAAATGCCATTTCATACATATGTTGCTACCTCCCATTTAGCTCTGAGAAGCAGCAACCATCTTATGTTTTCCTGAAGCCTTCGCAGCATAAATGTGCACATATGAGATAGTCATTCAGATATAGCTATAGAGAGAGGGATACAGAGAGGCAAATACATATAGCAATAAATATAGATACAGATTGGGAATCTCTTATCGGAAATGCTTGGGACTAGAAGTGTTTTTAAGTTTGTATTTTTTTGGATTTTGGAATATATGCATATTTATATAATGAGATATCTTGAAGATGAAAACCAAGTCTAAACATGAAATTAATTTATGTTTCATATATATCTTATCCACATAGTCAAATTTTATACAGTATTTTTGTACTGTAGCATTTTCACTGAGGCCTGTCATATCATATAAGATTGAGTGTGGAATTTTCCACTTGGGGTATCACGTCAGCATTCAAAAGTTTCAAATTGTGGAGCATTTTATAATTCAGAGTTTGGGATAGGAAAGCTTCTCTCTCTCTCTCTCTCTCTCTCTCTCTCTCTCTCTCTCTCTGTGTGTGTGTGTGTGTGTGTGTGTGTAGTGTGTGTGTATACACAGACACACACACATATATATAACTTATATATATATAACTTTTTTCTAACTCTCATTTTAAAAGGATATATTTTTTCCTACTGAGAATTATTTACAAGTTCATATGTCCTTTTCCAAAGAGAGTTAGAAAAGCAATGTCATACGTATCACTTATTCTCACATAGTGCTCCACTCAGCTTTTTTTCCACAGTTACGTAGGATACTTACTCAGGCTCCAAGAGTTTCTATTTCACTGGGAAAACAAGATAGGAAGCTTTCAGGAAGACAAGACAGTGAGTGGTCAATACCTGAATTACATGGTACAGATTGAGTTGCTGTGCCCTCAGAGAAGAGAGTAATCTATGGGAACAGACAGGATCCAGCTTCAGAGGAGGACCAGAGCTTGAGCTGGCCTTGAAAAGCAAGGGCAGAATTTAGACAGGTAGAAAAGAGAGAGATGGGTGCTTTGGGCTTCTTGGAAAGCACATAGTCCCTGAAAGTTCCACAGTGGTCTTAGTTGCATTCAGTTGAGATTACATTAGGCATCCCTTCCTGTAATACAGAGCCTGACAGCTGACAAGGACACCAGACATGACACTATGCCATCCCCCAAGAAAAGAGCAATCCAAATCCAGCGCCCACCTTCCCTCACCCCCACCCTTCAATCAACCTCTCCCCAAACTGGACTGTTCAGGACCACACTCAATCACACATGCCCAGTGCTGTCTGCAGTTCTATTTGGAGGCTAAGAAACAGCTCTGATGAAAGCCTAGCATGTTCTGATGGGCCAGGAGGACATGAGGACCTAAGACGATGCGACCAGAGTCAGTACTGGAGGGGGCAGTAGATGAGGGGAAGGAGTAAAAGGTAAGTCAAGTTCCAAAAAGGCTGTTGGTTCTTTATTCTTCTCCAATCAATCTGTCTGGATCCAGGCAGCTCAGACGTGTGCTACTTACAGGGTTAATCGCTTCTAGTGCCTAAAAGCTTGATTCATAAAAAATTGAAGATGATTCTGAGATTTCTTTTACACGCAGAGATTTAACCCAGCATGTGATTACCACCTAGCAGAAGGCTGGCTGGCTGTGGAGGCCGCTCAGCCACTGCAGCTTTCCCTGAGCACTCTTGCAGGGGAAGTGTAGAAACCAACAAGCCAGACAGAGCCGGAGCACCAGGTGATAAAGCCATCAGGTTCTCTGGTGGAGAATTCAAAGGTCATAGACAACTACTTAAATGAAGGGGCAAGAAAAACAAAAATATCCAGTGATAGATATAACCCTTGAACAATAAGAAAGCTAAGATGGCAGAACCTCCATAACCCACCTAGCAGCAGAAAATGAGTACATTGTCTTAGTCCAGAAGCACTTCTCATCTGTGTCATTCAGGTTATAAGACACAAAAGGAAGACAGAGAGAGGAAGACAAAAAAGGGAGGGAAGGGAGAAGAGAGTGAGGGAGCTGTCGCATTAAGGCTGCTTAAAGGTTATCTATTTCTTCATCGGCTTGTTTTATTCCATTATATGTGGATCTTAACTACACAGAGTTTCCACTGAGTGTGATGCAGTCAGCCTTCTGCTAGGTGGTAATCACATCCCATAACTTATTAAATCAGAAATCCCATTTCATAAAAAACCTCGCTACCACTGAAAATAAAAATGGAAGCTAGCTATTTATATGCCGCCTGTCACCGTGCCCTCTCACACACACAGCAGGATAAAAACAAAGACATATGTGCCACAAAAAGCGACTCTCCAGTTCCCCCAAGAGCCCAGGACGCAGCAGAACTTGTCAATCGGGAAGCACGCCCACCGGCAGAAATCCTGCTTGCCGCATTTGTTAATTTAGGTCCGCTTCCATCTACTAGTTCAGATAATCAGCAAGTAAACATCATTTCATCAAGCATACAATTATGGCCAATTCTCTGGATCTCATAGAAACTTTAGAACATAAACTCTCTTCTCTCTCTCTCTTTCTCTCTCTCAGAAGAAGAAGGAAAAGAGGAGGAGGAGGAAGGGGAAGGTGCAGGCAAACAGAAGGAGGAAGAGGAGGTTTTGGCAAAATAGCAAGATAATGGGTTTCACTGAACAAAAAAAAAAAAAAGAAAAATCTATTTTCAGCAGCTTGATGAACAGTATGTGCACGTGTACGATCAATAATAAGCAAAGCACAAATTCTTTAACTGATCTTTACTTGCCCACTTGCTGGCTAAGTGGACACTATCCTTCTATAAATGCCCTGACTAATCTAGGCTACTATATCATAGCGCTCATTCGGTCTTAATTTCACCAGATTCTGGCCGAGAAATGCTGTTGTCTGCTCCCAAACTTGCTTATGCCGGTTTTGTTTGTTAATTACATAATAATAAATATTTATAGGAATAATACATGTTAGCACTTACTGTGTACCAGACATTATTCTAAGAATTTTATTTGTATTAATCGATAGAACTCTCACAGCAATTGCATGAGGTATATATGATCATTAGCCTTATTTTATCATTGAAAAAATATTGAGGCCACAGCCCAGCTTTAAGCTAACAAGTAGTAGGGCTCTGGTAAGAACCTAGGTGGTTTGGCCCATGCTTTTAACTACTAGACTTAACCACCTAAGATATTAAGCTAACAGATATATGGGCAAAAAACAACAGATAGCAGTTTCTATGAACTAGATGAAATGCATTAGAAAGGCTCACTAAAGCCTTTCTACTGAAAAAGAGTTGATTTCACACCAGGTGTGGACAAGATCACCATGAAAGACTGAAAAAAAATTTTTTTCTTCATTTATATTCGGTGTTCAGATGACCTTGCAAGTGTGAATATGCTCACTCTGTTTTAGCCCCAAGGAAACTATTGGGCTGTTGGAAAAGTCATGACGTATTTTTCTATGCAAAAATGCATCATGACTTTTCCAACAACCTAACAGAACTCTAAGACCACGCATTCTAGATATAATTCATAAATGGAATACAATTCAGAACCCATGTCATTGAATCTGCATCCAAGAAAGGGTTTATATGTTTTAAATGTACGCATACAAATTTTAAACATGTGAAGTGTGTGGATAGAATGTTTATGTCTCCCCAAAATTCATATGTGGTAATCCTGACCCTCAATGTAATGGTATTAGGAGGTGGAGATTTTGGGAGATGTTTAGGTCATTAAAATGGAGCCCTCTATGAGCTAAAATTTTTTGATATGTAAAGTAAATGTTTGTGGAAAAATGTAAAAATAAATAAATGAAAGAAAAAAAATGGAGCCCTCATGAATGGGATTTAGTGCCTTTATAAAAAGGACCCTAGAGAGCTTCCATGCCCCTTTCCACCATGCAAGGATGTAATGCAAAGATGACAATCTGCAAACCAGAAGAAGGCCCTCACCGGAACCTGACCATGCACTCCCACCTGGGCTTCCAGCCTGCAGCACTTCCAGAAAGCAACTTCTGTTGTTTCTAAGCCACTTAGTGTATAGCACTTTGTTATCAGGCTGTAAGTTAACCTCCATGACTACCCTCAAGCTTATCCTTAAAAAAGAAAGTTAAAATGTTACCAGCAGCTGAAAGCAATCTCTATTATTAATTGGAGGATGTGGTAGTTAAAATCTAACTTGAACCAGTCGAATCTGAAATGTCCAGCAAGAAATAAGAGGTGTAGACCCCTAACTGGAGAGAGAGGCTGGGATAGACATCTGCCTTTGCTAGCATGGCAGAGACAAGTTGCTCATTCCATTTCCTATTTTTGACCTTCCTGTACAATTAAGTGAGGAATCAGGTAACTTAATTCTGGTCAAGAGGATGTGGGTCAAGAGGATGACCCTGGCCATAAAACCCCCTGCATGCCTATCCATGATCTTCCTCTTTCACAGCAACTGCAGTGAGTTCATTTCCAAAATGGCAGCATCCAATGATAAAGATTCTCAGATTCCCAAGTCACTGCTTGGAGGACAGTTGCCAAGCAAGGAGGTCTGCCCAACCCACACAGGATGTAGTGTGAGAAACTCCAACTTAATTGTGTTAAGCCCCTGAGATTTCTATCTTCTTTTCTTTTTTTTTTTTTTTTTGGAGAGATTTTTCGCTATAGGGCGCGTGCGCTCGCCAGACAGACAGAGAGAGACAGAGAGACAGAAAGCGAGAAATCACCCCCCAGAGGGGATAGTCACGCCGCAATCCCTTCTCCTCCATTCTCCTCTTGGGATCTTGGGCACACAAACACACACACCTGGCGTGAGCTTTACGCCACCGAGTCCGGGAGCGAACCACGGTCGACTACGTGGGAGTACAACGACATAACCATCACGCTAACTGCTGGTTCCTGAGCCCCTGAGATTTCTAGAGTTCCTGTCAAAGCAGCTAGCCTGAGCTGCAGGCTAATGACTAATGCAGTAGGCACCTCTAAAGAGGAGAAACTTAAGGTAGACAGGACTGACATCACTGAGGGATTGCTCCTCCTCTGAAACCACTTTGAAAAGGGAAAACGAAGATGTCCTGAATTCCAAATGAAAAGGACAGAAGCTAAACCTTTATCTTACTGGATACATCTAAATTATTTCTTCTCTCCTCCTTGGAACTGCATTCTGCAGGCTCCCAGAATCCAGTTCCTCCAGGACATCGGATTGCTTCACTGACTGTTCCTTCTCTTCCATCTGTATCTGTGATGGAGTATCTCACTTCAACTGACTTTCATTTCCTTCATGTCCCTAGGAATCCCATCGGCTCTCAAAACTTCAAGTCTTACATTCACAAGCCCTCTACCAATATCTACAGTCCTCACTTATGTCTTAAGCTATAATCTTATTGGATATATCTGCCTTATGGAGGAGTATGAGCACTGTCAACTTAGAACTGTATTTCCAACACCAATTCACCTCCTCTACAAAATGGGCCACCTCATCTGCAGTTATTTGGATCAGAAATAGCATTATCCTGGAACAGGTGCTGTGGCACAATGATAACATAGAGCCCTGCAAGGCTGATAGCCGCATGGCCTACTCTGGATTGGCCTGAAAACACAATAGGTGCACCCAGATTCCTGAGGATCTGGAAGGCTGGAAAAAATGTTTGTGATGTGATGAAACCCATGGTTCTCTCTCCCTCTCTCTCTCTCTCTCTCCCCTCTCTCTCTTTCTCTCATATGCACACACACACACACACACACTCTATCGTTAAGAAATAAAGAAATAACATCATCTTTTTAGACACCTAAACTGTAAACTCAGGAGTTACTCTTGACTCTTATTTTTCTTTCTCAGCCTATATCCACATCAAGTCATTTCCACCTTATGTCTTTCTGCTGGAAGAGATCACCCTGATGAAATTCTTCTCAAGCACTTAAGTAGATTTTACCTTGTTTTTCAATTTTATTTTATTTATTATCATAATCTATTTATATTACGTTGAATCACATATATCTTTACAGTGTATTACATTTCTTTTTCCAGCACGATTACCATACATATCAGCCAAGACAAAGACATTACTATCCACATCATCATTATCATCAAATAGCTTTTCATCATTTTTTTCAGATTATTATTATCATTTATTCTCATTTTTTAAAACATTCAATCACTAAATATCATTTGGCTTGTATAAAGAATTTATCCAACATAATATACTTCTGAGACCAGTCCAGTTGATAATACTATGCATGTTATCATCAACAGGTAACAAAACATTTCTGTGTCCCACTAATGCCATGCCTCTCTATTTGTTCTCTAGCTATCCTTCTCTATACTCTTCCATTCTACCACCCCATTCCATACTATCTTCAGCATCCATAAATATTTTCACTGCTTTTAGGACCTCAAATATTTCAATGTCTACCATAAAGTGCAGATACTCAGTATATATTAAGTGGATACATACAATATTTTTCTTTCATATCCCAGCTTGCTTTACTCAGCAATAGATCCTCCATATTCAACCACTTTCTACTGAATGCCAGGGTCTTACTTTTTATGGCTGAGTAGTACTCCATAGAGTATATGTGCCACATTTTTTCCATCCATTCATCTATTTGTAGACATTTACGTTGGTTCCATATCTTAGTGATCATGAATAATGCTGCAATAAACATTGATGTGCAAGCACTTTTCCAACTGAGCATTCTCTTGTCCTTTGGGTAGATACCCAGAAGTGGGATTGCTGGATCAAATGGTAGTTCTATTTGTAGGTCTTTAAGGAACCTCCATATTGTTCTCCACAGTGGCTGAACCAGTTTGCATTCCCACCAACAATGTAGGAGAGTTTCCCTTTCACTACATTCCTGCCAACACTTACCACTTTTCATATTTTCAATCTTTGCCATTCTGACAGGGGTTAGGTGGTATCTCATTGTGGTTTTAATCTGCATCTCCCTTATGATGAGGATGTTGAGCACTTCCTCATATGCTTTTTGGCTGTTCATATGTCTTCCTTACAGAGATTTTTGTTCAGTTCATTTTCTTATTTTTTAATTGGGTTAACTTTTTTTTTTTTTTTTTTTTTTTTTTTTTTTTTTACTCCTTTGTTTTTCTCTTTTTTTTATCAGTCAGTCCTTTGTCTAAGGCATATTTTACAAAAATATTCTCCATTCTGAAGGTTGCTGATTCAGACTTGTTACTGTATCCTTTGCTGTGCAGAAACTTTTTAATCTGAGATAGTCTCACTTGTCTATTTTAAGGATTATTGCCCGTGCTTTGGGAGTCTTATTTAAGAAGTCTTTGCCTACCCCAATGTCTCCCAAAGTTTCCCCAGTATTCTCCACCTGTAGTTTTATAGTTTGAGGTCTTAGGCTCAGTTCTTTGATCCATTTTGAGTTGATTTTAGTTCATGGTAAAAGATGGAGATTCAGTTTTACCTTTCTGCAGGTGGATACCCAGTTTTTCCAGCACCATTTTCCTTTTCCCAGTGGATTGACTGGTATCCTTTGTGAAAAATCAATTTACCTTTTAAGAAAGTTTTTTTTTTCCTTTGACGCTAAATTAGTTCAAGTTCAGAGATCTAAGTCCTTATTTTAAAAGATGAGGGAATTTCATTATAATAGTTCGGATCTGACCTCAAAGGCCATGTTTAAACTGATGAACATGACAGAGTTTATCAAAGTAATTGAAGGCAGTGAGTGGATATACCTATGAAATCCCAGATGCCCTTTTAAAGAATCTCCATAAAAGATGGGGCCTTCCTACCCTCTGCCCTGGGCAATTAGAGGTGACAAGACACACACTCACTACAGTGGTATTTTCTAAAAGCTATGCACAGAATTTCTGTCCCTTTCCTGACAAAAGAACACCAACATTACACGTCAGGACACATGGGTAACTAGGAATACACACATGCACATGGTGAAGGCATAACCCTTACCCACTCTCCACCCCACCCCAGTCTAAGGATCCTCTCCTTCTTTCTCTGGGTCTAGCCATTGCAGGAAGCATTGATACAGTTGATCCTCCTTTGCTCACAGCTGGTGAATTTACATTAGGGCTCAAAATGAAAGAACCTTTGTTTCTACTTGTGAACTCTATATTTAGTCTGTGGATAGTCTAAATCACTCTGCAAACCTCACACTGGTATTGTCTCTCTAGCCCCACTGCGTCCATTCAGATTCATTTTATTTTTCACCATGACTATTGCAATAAACTACTAGCTGGTTCCAACCTAACTCTTTTGCTCTACTCTGCTGTCAGAGTGACTTCAGATAGACACACCTGATCCCAATTTTCTCCTGCTTAAACCTTCCACAGAAATGCACAGGGAGGCAGGCCCAAGATGACTTGTGCAGTACTGTTTGTAAGAGCAGAGAAGCTGGAACGGGGAAACTGAATGTCTATCCATGAGGACTAGAGAAAGAAAGTGAGAAATCTTACACACACACACGCACACACTCACACACACTCATTGAAGATGATCACACCACAATCCCTTCTCTTCCATTCTCCCCTTGAGATTTTGGGCACACATGCACATATGCCTGGCATGTTTTTCAAGATGTCAGGTCCAGGACTCCGATCCCACAGTCGGTGATATAGGCTCTAGCCACCTCACCCACCACATGACCCACTGGCACTTGGTAGTGTTTTTGTTGTTTTTTATTTTTGTGCACAATCCTCATCTTTGGCTGGCTCAATGATCGTGGAGAATCATTCTGAATGAATTTACTGTTGGGCTTGGCAATTTCTCGTTTGTATCCTGTCGTACAAAAGTTTACTTAAACACAAGTAAAGCAAAGAAACACACACAATGATGTTTGCTACTCTAATATATTGTTCATAATATGAAAATTTGAAAATCCCATTGCCCACAATTGGAAAGTGGTTGAACAAAATATAAATCACTGATATGATGAAAGGCCACAGGTCTGAGAAAGAATAAGACAGATTCAGACATTCGACATGTAAAAATTATGACAGTGTACTGTCTAAGTGCTGGAATATATGCAGAATAGTTTATAGAATATGTTGTTATTTTAGAAATGTAATAGATACATGTATCTATACATGTAGAAGAAAATCCTGGGGAAAATACAAAATTGGTAACAGAATTCACCACTAAGGAGTTTTTGATAGGAAAGAGCATTCACTTTCATATTTTTTCTTTCTTTTTTTTTTAAAGAGAGGTTTTTGTTATAGGGCATGTGTGCTTGCCAGAGAGACAGAAAGTGAGACATCACCCCCACGGGAATGACCGTGCTGCAGTCCTTTCTCCTCTATTCTCCTCTTGGGATTTTTGGGCATGAATGCACACATGTGCGGCAAGAGTTTAAAGCCTCTGGGTCAGGGACTCAAACCACGGTTTGCCATGTGGATAGTTCAGCACCATAGTCACTAGCCACCTGCTGGCCCCTCACTTTCCCTTTTAGTTATTTGAGTACCACAGGGGGAAATGGCTTGTTTTTTTAGAAGAAGGCATACTGAAAATGGGTTGTTTTTAAAAAGTTACACTGCTAACTTAAAATAAGTATTTTACTCTTGTAATTTACTCTTAGGGTAAATTACAAATTTCCAAACATAGAATGTAATGTTTTCTCTGAAACCAAAACCTCCCTCCAAAGTCAACTTCCAACACTTGCCCTCATAAATCCCATGCTCTGGTACTAGGACTTCGGTTCTCTGAAGATGCCATGTTCCTCTCTCTGCTCAAAGTAAGTGTTTTCTTCCTTGCTCTTGCCACAACCAAATTCCTTGGCATCCTTCATCCCTACTCAAAGTCCCCTCCGTGAATCGTTCCTGAACAGCTCTACCGACGCACTCTACCCAAAGTGTTTCCAGAGGTTAGCTGCCTCTATCATAGCTCCTATCACCCTAGAGGCCCAGGAGTCCCATGAGGGCAAGGGTCATGTCTTCCTTGTGCCATCACAACCCTAGCACCAAGCAGAATGCAAGACACAGAGGGGGTGGTCAATGTTTGATGAATCATCAGGCCCAAAACAGAGCTCTGGAGACAAGCCAACAGAAGGTAGGGAAAATCAAAAGGGTAAGAGACATGCAAACAGCACAGTGTCAGATCAGGAAAGTATTTTCAAAGTACTGAATGTCACAGAAAATCCAAGGAAGAAGGGGATGAATGGGGGACAGGGACAAGAAACCTCTACTTACATGGTAGCAATAGATGCCCTTAAGCTGTTGCTGATGATGATGGGGAAATAAACTGGAGAATATTCATCTGCCCTAAAGGAGTTTCTGTATTCTATAGGTCACACACATGTTGATAGCCCTCATGATTCCAACTCAACCCCAGGAATGCATGAGGCGAGGCCGGTTCCTCAGTGCCAGGTACACATTAGAGCCACAGGGCAGTTTTACAAGTGATATCCATGCCTGGGTCTTACTTTCAGAAATTCAGACACAGTTTGTCTGGGGAGGCACTCAGGATTATTTTTAAAGCTCCCCTGGAAATCAAATGAGCAGCCAGGGTCAAGACACAGCATGAGAGTAACAGTGCGAGAATGTGAGTGTACAGGAGTGCCCTAGAGGTGTGTTAGTAACTACAGATTAGGCAAAGCCATTAAGCCCCAGAGCTCCTATACCAAAATGGTGATTTCCACTTCCAGACTGTTGGAAAGACAGGATAGTAGTATTAGTTCAGATAACTGGCATATAGGCTGCTATGCACACAGCAGACAAATAAGATATAAATAACTGACAGCAGGTGCTTTTTACTCAATCACCCTGAACAAACAAATCAAACAAAATAAAAAGGTAAAGGATGGTTACCCAAAATATGGATCCTGTGACCAAAAGCCAGTTCCTATGTCTCCATTAGAGCTTTGATTTCCACCTGATAGAGCCCAAGCTATCTCAGAATGGCAAGGATCACTTATTTATGATTGGATCTCACCTAATTTTCTCACTCATCATCCCACATTGAATATCTACTCAGTCCTCAGGCAGTACTAGGGATTCAAAATAAATAAAACATACAAATACAGTTCCTACCCATAAGGGATTCACAGGCTAGAGTGAAGAGACAAATGTCTAACCAAAAATAAAAGGTATAATGAAGTGCTACTGGTACATTATGTGACAGCTATTTTTATGGTGTACAGTGAAGCCATAAAGAAGTGTCATATTTAACTAGGGAAAAAAGAGTTAGAAAGTATAATTCCACAAAAACATAGATAACTGATCTAATCTTGAATTATTCAAAGGTGGTGTTCACTGGGGGTGGGAAATGAACTATAACAAAAAATAGTATTTTAGAGAGTGAAGTGCAAAGGAACAAAGGTATATAGGCTAACATAATAAGCCTTACAATGATATGTTGAAAATTTTACTGGAATCAACCATTAATTAATTTTTTGGTAATCTCAGGGAGACCAGGCACAGTAAACTCTTTAATTTCAATTTACACCAAGGCTTTGTAGAGAGAAATGCCAGTCCACCAGGAATCACCTGTAGAGCAATCAACTGACTATCATAGGAGGGAGTAACAATTCAGCACCACATTGGAGTGAGTAGGTATTGCTATGGTTTAAATGGTCACAAAAAATTATGTGCTGGGAACCAGCAGTTAGCGTAATGGCTATGTCGCTGGACTCCCACGTAGTCGACCGTGGTTCAAGTTCCGGACCCGGTGGCTTAAAACTCACGCCGGGCACATGTGTGTGCGTGCCCAAGATCCCAAGAGGAGAATGGAGAAGGGATTGCGGCATAACCATCCCCCCTGGGGGGTGATTTCTCACTTTCTGTCTCTCTGTCTCTCTCTGTCTGGCAAGCGCATGTGCCCTATAGTGAAAACCTCTTAAAAAAAAATTATGTGCTGAGATTTGTTTGTGATGGGACTAAGAGTGTGAAATTTTAATCCAACTGTGATGTTAATATGTGAAGCCTTTGGGAGGTGATTAGACCTATGGTCATCAAAGTGAGAATCCCATGATTGACTCCTACTGGGTTGATAAGGAGAAATAATGAGACCAAGACAATGACAAACAGACAGACACCAAAGGCATGCACCTATACTTTCTACCTTGTTGTGTAGCCATAAGACCCTCCATCAGATGTGGCCCCTGGACCTAGGACTCCAAACCATGAGTTAAATAAACCTCTATGTTTACAAATTACCCAGACTCAGGTATTTTCTATTATTAGCAGTAAAACATACTAGGATAGAAAAATTAGAATTGGGACCAGCAGTTAGTGTACTGGCTATGTCACTGAACTCCCAACTGTGGTTTGAGTCCCGGACCTGGTGGCTTAAACTCACGATGGGCACGTGTGCGTGCGTGGCTAAGATCCTGAGAGGAGAATAGAGGAGAAGGGATTGCGGTGTGGCCATCCCCCTGGGGGGGTGATTTCTCGCTTTCTGTCTCTCTATCTCTCTCTGTCTTTCTGGCGAGCGCACACGCCCTATAGCAAAAACCACTCCCCCCCAAAAAAAAAAAGAAAAGAAAAGAAAAATTAGAATTGAGAGTGGTGGTGTTGCTGATAACAATATCTGAAAATAAAGAAGTCTCTTTGGAAGTATATAATGGGCAGAGATTTGAAGAGTTTGGAAGAGCAATTAGGAAAAAAAATCTTAGATTCTGGTGGAGGCTTTGAAAAATAATAATTTAGAAATAAGTTGGCATTTTTTTAAACATTGATTAAATGATAGTGACCAGAACACTGATAGGAATACGAACAGTGAAGACCATTCTAAGAAAGATTCAGAAGAAAATGAGGAATATTTCATTGGAAACTGGAGAAAAAGTTACTTGTTTTACACCACTGCAAAAAATTTGGCTGCAATGTGTCCATGGCCTAAGACTTTGTGGAATGTCAAATCTCAGAGTGATGAAGATCTTGCAAATGAAATTTCTAGATAGAGCTTCATGATTACTTCTAATTGCACATAGTAAGATGAGAGTGAAAAGAAAATACTAAAGACAGAATGATAATGAAAACAGAAGCAGAGCAGGAAAAAATGGAAAATTTGCAGCCTTGCTATATAGTAAAGAGTGAAGGAGTGTTTCCAAGACAGAAAATTGAAAGTGTAGCCCAATCACCAGTACTAAAGGGATTAGTAGAGCTAGAAGGGATCCAGGTAATAACAGTTAAAACCATGAGAGAAAAGCCCTGAGGTCATTTCAGAGAGCTTTAAGGAATCCCTTCCCTTCACAGGCCCCACAGCCTAGAAAAGCAGAATGAATTCAAGGGATAAGCTCAGGATGGACTCACTATCCCAGGCTGCCTCAAAACTATGCTTCCTATATCCTGGTAAAGCATTTCTTAGCTCCAGGTGAAGCTTGACCTGCCATTACAGCTGGCATTCCACCCTCTCTGCTCCAGAATTTGCGAGTGGCAAATACTAATGGCGTGCATGTGGAGGTAATTCTGCAAGCTTTCAGAATTCAAGAGCTGTAGAGGCATGAAGACTTCGACCTACATTTCAGGTAACATTTCAGACAACCCAGGAGTTAGAAATATGCACAGGGCAGAATCAACACAGAGAGCCCCCAATATGGCAATTTCCAGTGAAAGTGTCAGGTCAGAGCTGTCAGAGTCCCTATCAGGGAATGCTTAGTAGAATTTTAGGGTCAGGACTGCCTTGGAGACCATAGAACTGTGGATCCCATACAGCAACAGCCTAAAAGAACTACAAGCATGAGATTCCAACTAGAGAATGAGCTAAAGTATAAAATAAATCTAGCAAGACAATATGGCAAAGCTGCAAGACACTTTGGGGCCCAACTCTGTACCAATGTATCCAGGATGTGGCACAGGAGGAAAAGATTATGTTGGTGTTCCAAGATTGAATGTCTGCCCTCTTGTAAGTCAGACTTGCTTGAGGACCTTTTTTTTCTTTATTATTATTATTAATATTTATACATTCAATCACTATACATCATTTAGATTGTAAAGAGGCTTTATTCAGCATGATATACACCTCAGTCCAGCCCCATTGAGAATACTATACACATCCTCATCAACAGATAATAAATCATATCTGTGTCCCACAAATGTCTTACCTCTCTATTTTTTCCCCAAATTTCCTTTTCTACTCTCTACCCCTCCCACACTTTCCTTCCACTTTGTCTCGTGTCCATAACAATTTTTAATGCTTTTTTGTCCTCCAGACTTTCAGTATCTACCATAGAGTGCAGTCAGTATATGTTGAGATATACAGTGTCTCTATTTAATAGCTGACTTGCTTCACTCAGCAACAAATCTTCCATATTCGTCCACTTTCTATTAAATCCCAGGGCCTTGTTTTTTATGGCTGAATAATATTTCATGAAATATATGTGCCACAATTTTCAATCCATTCATCTGTTTGTGGACATTTGGGTTGGTTCCACATCTTAGCAATTATGAATAATGCTACAATAAATATAGTTGTGTAAACACTTTTCTGACTGAATGTTCTTCTGTCCTTTGGGTAGATACCCAGGAGTGGAACTGCTGGATCATATGGTAGTTCTCTTTGAAGGTCTTTGAGGAACTTCCATATTGTTCTCCACAGTGGCTGGACCAATTTACATTCCCACCAACAATGTAGGCGTGTTTCCCTTTCACCACATCCTCTCCAGCACTTACCATTTTTAATTTTTTTAATCTTCACCATTCTGAATGGGGTTAGGTGGTATCTCATTGTGGTTTTGATCTGCATCTCCTTTATGATGAGGGATGTTGAGCATTTTTTTCATATGCTTTTTGGCTGTCTATATGTCTTCCTTAGAGAGTTGTTTATTTAGCTCATTTCCCATCTTTTAGCTGAGTTATTCATTTTCTTCCAGGTAAGCCACTTGAGCTCCCTGTGTATTGTGGTTATCAGTCCTTTATCTGAGGCATGGTTAACAAAAATTCTCTCCTACACTGAGGCTTGTCGATTCACAGTAATTGGTATCTTTTACTTGGGGACTGTTAATCATATCTTGTGGAAAGGAAATTCCTACCCCTTTGGCTGTTCTGGCCATTGTATTTTGCCATAGGGAAGGCACCACCATGGCCCCTGCCATTGTATTTTGGAAGCATGTCATTTATTTGGTTTCACAAGCTCATACATAGAGTAAGTTTGTCTTGGATCTCAGATGAGACTTTGGACTTTGGGTTTTTGAATTGGTGCTAGAATAAATTAAGACTTTGGAGACTATTGGGATGATTTTGTATGTGAGAAGTACATAAATTTGGGGCGCAAAGGGCAGAATATTATAGTTCAAATGTCTCCCCAAAATTCATGTACTGGCCCAGCTGCAGTGGCATAACCAATAGCATACTGATCTGCAGTGCTAGAAACCACATGGCCAATGGCAGGTGCAGATCCAAGGTCAACCTGAAACATTCTAGATGTGCATATGCCCAAGATCCCAACTGGCTAGAGGATGGGGGAAGGGGATCATGGCATGAGGAGACCCTGTTGGGGTAGCTGTCTTTCTCTCTCTCTCTCTCCCTCTCATATGTGCTCCCTCCTGCTCTCATTTTCTCATGAAAGTGAAAAAAAAGAAGAAAGGAAGAAGGAAGGAAGGAAGGAAGGAAGGAAGGAAGGAAAAATGTTGAAAATGTATGTGTTGAGAGTTGGTTGTGATGGGATTAAGAGGGTAAAAACTTAATCTGACTATGAAGTGAAGCCTATGAAAGGAGATTAGGGGTAATGTCATCAGGGTGGGTCTCCCATGACTGAAGCCCGGTGGGTTTGTAGAGGAAAAAATGCAGAGGCATATAGACACAGACACACACTTCCCTGCCCTCTGTTAGGTTGTAAGATGGTCAAAAGACCCTTACCAGATGCAGCCTCTGAACCCTGGGCCTCCAAACCAAGAGCTGAATAAATCCCTATTTTTATCAATTACCCAGATACAGGTATGTTTTGTTTTTAGACAGAACAGACTTGGACAGGTATAAACAACAGACACTTATAAAAAAGCTATTCAAACAGTAGCCACAATGATAGGTTTGTAAACGAACCCAGGAGTTTACCAAAAAAAAAAAAAAAAAAAAAAAGCACCACAATTTAAAAC
>NW_006207284.1:1419923-1427777 GCF_000334495.1 Tupaia belangeri chinensis
AAAAAAACTGGCACATCAATTTCAACCCTTTCTTTCCAGTGGAGAGATGAAAGGAACACCAGAAATCCAACCAGAGTGTGTTTGGAAGGGGAAGAAGACAGCACCTTCCCCAGCTGCCAGCACAGGGTGGTTGCACATAAACCAAAAATCTCTTAGCAACCAGAGAAGAGGACTGGGTAAGAAGCCCCTTAACATTCCCAAAGTACTGTCACTATTTAACTGTTTCCCAGCACCTAAGAAAGCCACATTTATAAGATATGATCACTATCTGACCTGGCTTGAAAATCTCTCCACAGGAAAATCTCTCCACAGGAAAAGGTACTATAAACTTGGAAAGATTTAAGAAATGAACCCTCCATAGGAGACTGTGAGAAGCTCTAACATATTTCTTGGAAGATAGAAGGCTATATACATATTGAGGCTGTGTGCAGACCCAGGAAAGACCAGAGGGAGCACCAGTCTTTCACCTATGGTTGACTTAAGGGCCCTTAAAAGCAGAAGTAAAGGCTGAGCAGTAAACTCTCAGAACTCTGAAGATACAACTCAACATACACACAGACTCCTTGGCAAAAGTTGAAAGATTAAAGGTATTTAAGGAAATCTCTGACTATATTAGCTGTCAACAAAGCTGACAGAGATGTCAGTGGTCACACATTTCAAAAAATATAGAAATTCCAGAATTAGCCCTAGAAAGTCACTAAAAAAAAGTCAGCAAATTTTTTATTTCAAAAGAAGACAAATTATGTGACTAGATATTTCACCAAAGAAGATAAACACATGGCTAATTAACACATGAAAAAAATCCTTAAAAATATTAAGCATTAGAGAAATACAAATTAAGACAAGAAGATACTACTACATACCCATCATAATAGCTATATTCAAAAGGCAGAAAATGACTAGTTCTGGCACATGCTGCAGAAAAAGAAGAGCCTTCATTCACCACTGGTGGGAATGTAAAATGGTATAGCCCCTTTGAAACCAGTTTGAAAGTTTCTTAAAAGGTTAAATTCCACTCCTAAGTATATATCCAAGAGAAACTAAAATATAACTCTACACAAAAACTTGTATGCAAACATTCATTGCAGCCTTTTTTATGAAAGCCCTATTAGTTTGAATAATGGTTATTCCCCAGAGTTTAATGTTTTGGAATTTAGTGTTGAGAGGTGGCAAAATCTAGTGGGTGGTGATTGAATTATGGTGATCGGCTCACAAGAGTGCCACTCTCATGAATGGATTAATAATGTCTGGTGAAAGAGTGAGTTCTAACTCTCATGAGGGGACATGCTGTCAAGAAAGTTGGTTGTTATAAAAGCATAAGCTCGTGGCTCATGCTCTCTCTCTACACATGCCTGCCAACCTCTGCTTCTGTCTGTTACAACTCCATGGAGGAGAATCAATGGCTTCACTTCCACACAGGAAGGATGCTAACTGCAATATTGAAACATTCCAAAATCTTTCTGGTAAATTACAGAAATAGCTATGTCTTTGCATCACCGACATACTGTGGTCAAGTTGAGTAGTATTTGGCATCAGTGTGTAAAAGATAAGAAAAGAATGTGAGCCGGTCATTCTGTAATGGGGTAAGGATACTGATTTCTCCTAATTCTACTTAAATTCTCAACAGAAAGTATTATAAGACAAAAACTACAAATACAACCAAGACAGGCCCATTTGATTTAGAGTGTATGTTGAGTTCCATCATATTAAGTTAAACTTTTTTCAAGTGCTGAGAACAACCAACTTGCTTCCTTAAAGAGAAACTATTGCATGAAAGCACAAGTCTTCAGTGAAATCTACCTTTACTTGAATCTGCCTGCCTAATATTAAATAAAATCTTTACTTCTCACAATAGGAAGAAAGTAGAGGAGAGAAACAGGCAAAAGCAGAGGGAAGATGTTGAAAACACAACAATGAGTGTGCAATATTTAACATCTGACCCAAGCACCATCAATTTCCTAAGGATTTTCAGTGAATAACACTAATTCCTCCCTTCCATGCTATTTTTTTCTCCCTCTCTCTCATCTGAAGGTTTTTGATGATGGTGAAAAAATAGAAGAAAAGGGGGAGAATGCAGAGAAACTCCATTTTCTCACGAACATGGGCCCTGTGTGTATATGTCTGTGTATGAGGAGAAAGGATTGCGGCGTGGCCATCCCCTCTGGGAGGGTGATTTCTCACTTTCTATCTCTCTGTCTCTCTCTGTCTGTCTGGCGAGCGCATGCGCCCTATAGCAAAAACCTCTCCAAATAAAAAGAAAAAGAAAAAAAATGAAGCCTACATTTTTCTGATGTGGCAGTTCTGTACTTTCAGGTGACAGGGTCAATAGTTTATCAGAAAATCTGTTGAGGGGCAGCGTCTCATCCCAGCAAATCATCCCATCGTGATGCTATCCTGTCTCCCTAACCCTCTTACTACATGCCAGCTGTGCCCTAGTATCTGGATTCCCTATTCCTGCTATAACAAATTATCACAAATTTAATTCCTTGACACAATGCAAATTTATTATTTTACCATTCTAGAGGTCAGAAGTCCATAATGAGTCTCAATGGGCAAAAATCAAGGTGTTGGCAAGGCTACATTCCATCTGGTGGCCCTAGTGAGAGTATCGTCTTGCCCTTTTCCAGCTTCTAAAGTCTGTACATTAAAGTAACAAAATCACATTTCTTGGTTTGTGGGTCCACATCACTCTGCCTTCTGTTCTGTCATTCTATCACTTTCTCTGACCTTGATCCTGCTACCTCTATCTTAGAAGGTGCTCTGTGGGTACACTGGGCCCACTCAGCTAATCCAGCAGCATCTCCCGTCTCACTATATTTAACTTGATCATATCGGCAAAGCCCTTTGACATACAAGGCAATGTACTCACAGGTTCTAAAGATGAGAAGATGGACATCTTTGGACATTCAATCGAGCACACCTAGCTATAAAACTGTCTTCAGAAATGTGAAGTTTAATGTATGCTTGGTATTCTATCTTATGACTAAGTTAAACATTATTGTTTCTGTTAAATTTTTCTAAATGTTTTGCTGTATTGCCATTATCAATAATGTTGAAATAGACATGTAAATACTTAAGCATTCCTACTGTTATCTTCAGATTTAAGGATCTGAGTATATGTTTAAGGCTCCTGAGAAATATCCAAACTCCCCTATTTTATTAAAAAAGATACAGGGCACAAAGAGGCTATGCAAGTTTTACAAGGTTCATGCAGCCAGCGCTCATAGCAAGAAATCTAGCCTTCCATTTTTACTGCTCTTTGCAATATTCCATCTACACTTTGAGAACAGAAAAAAGAAAACCATCTATGACAATTGATGAGTAAGATGACTACTTTCCAGTGAACACATAGAAATATTTAACCCCATGACCAGAGTTTTCTCATCACTATCAGGACATTAAAGTAACAAAATTACTGGTTAAAGATGGTGGCAATCCCTTGTATACATGTAATTTTCATGGATGCTCAAAAACAAGAAATCCCAGACACACCATTCCCTCTCTATAACTGGGGCCATCACATAAAGGTAATACTTCAGGAATGCTTACATTTAAAAGCAATGGCATGGTAGTAGAGTTATACAGAAAGAATTACCAAGTATGCATAGAAATTTTTGTCCTTCCTTTTAAAAAATACACTGTTGTATTTTTGAAAAATCAATACACATTCATTGCCAAAAGCAGACTAAGCAAAAAGATATAGTCACAAAAATAGAAATCACCAGTCTTTTCTCTGCCCAGAACTTCTTAGAGCCGTTTCTTAATGAAACCATGCTGCATGGCCTGCATCAGAGAGAGGATTTGTGATCACAATCCATGTGTATTCTGAGCTGGCGTCAGGGAGCACTTGAGGGAAATGGACATTTGGGGATATAAGGAGGTTGGAGGCAGAGACATCCAGAGTGTGGTTCTGATTTTTTCCTCTATATAAGATGTGGTCGTCATGATGCTAAGTGTAGCTTATTAGCCCCCAAATGGCTGAAAACATTGCCTATTGAAAACGCAGACCATTCCATGTGTTGTTTTTGAACAGTGGCAAAAAAGATACAAAAAGAACTATGAAATAGATCAAAATGAAGCCTACAGGGACCAGCAGTTAGCGTAATGGCTATGTTGTTGGACTCCCACATAGTCAACCGTGGTTCAAGTCCCGGACCCAGTGGCTTAACTCACGCCGGGCGCGTGTGCGTGCGTGCCCAAGATCCCGAGAGGAGAATGGAGGAGAAGGGATTGTCTGTCATATTGTAGGCCAGCTTGATATCAAGCCTTTAGACTTTCTAGTCACCAAACTTGTGAATCAATAAACCTCTATTTCTTTATTAAATCACTCAGCCTCAGATACCTCTGTTAGCAATATGAAGAATAGACTAAGACAAGCCCCAAGCTGGAAACAATCCGATGTCCATCAACTGAATAGATACACTAAATGTCATAATCTGTATGATGGAGTACTATTTGACAATTTAAAAGGACTATTAATACTTGCTACAACACACATAAACTTAAAAACATTATGTTAATTGCAAGAAACAGAGCATAAAAGACTACATATTGCAAGAATCCATTTATATGAAATTTCCATAAAAGGAAAATCTATACAAACAGAAAGTAAATCTGTAATTACTTGGGATTGACAGCAGGGACTGAATGGAAATGGACATCAGGGAACTTTTGAAGTGATGAAATGCTTTACAGCCAGAGCCTAGTAATTATGTTGTTGGACTCCCACATAGTCAACCGTGGTTCAAGTCCCGGACCCAGTGGCTTAACTCACGCCGGGCGCGTGTGCGTGCGTGCCCAAGATCCCGAGAGGAGAATGGAGGAGAAGGGATTGTCTGTCATATTGTAGGCCAGCTTGATATCAAGCCTTTAGACTTTCTAGTCACCAAACTTGTGAATCAATAAACCTCTATTTCTTTATTAAATCACTCAGCCTCAGATACCTCTGTTAGCAATATGAAGAATAGACTAAGACAAGCCCCAAGCTGGAAACAATCCGATGTCCATCAACTGAATAGATACACTAAATGTCATAATCTGTATGATGGAGTACTATTTGACAATTTAAAAGGACTATTAATACTTGCTACAACACACATAAACTTAAAAACATTATGTTAATTGCAAGAAACAGAGCATAAAAGACTACATATTGCAAGAATCCATTTATATGAAATTTCCATAAAAGGAAAATCTATACAAACAGAAAGTAAATCTGTAATTACTTGGGATTGACAGCAGGGACTGAATGGAAATGGACATCAGGGAACTTTTGAAGTGATGAAATGCTTTACAGCCAGAGCCTAGTAATGGTTGAACAAGTTTAGGATTTTTACAACTGACACATTTTAAGATATGTAAATTATACCTCAATTATGGCTTGGATGAATACAACAAACATGTTTGCTTCCATCCCTATATTCCCTCTGTTACATGTTTAAGGCTCCTGAGAAATACTTTCAGACTGCTCTCTGGAGAAGCTTTCCATTTATTGATATACACTCAACAGCAGTGCATAAGAGTGCCCATTTCACGGCATTCTTGTGAAAGGGTACATAGATGGACCCGCTTTAGGAGGATTCAACTGAGGACTTCTCCTTTTTTTTTTTTCCCCGGAGAGGTTTTTGCTACAGGGCACATGCCCTCACCAGAAAGAGAGACAAACAGAAAGCAAGAAATCACCCTCCAGGGAGGATGGCCACGCCACAATCCCTTCTCCTCCATTCTCCTCTTGGGATCTTGGGCATGCATCCACGCACACATGCCCAGAGTAAGTTTAAGCCACTGGGTCTGGGACTCAAACTGCGGTAGACTACATGGGAGTCCAGCAACACAGCCATTACGCCAACTGCTGGTCCCATGATTTTTCACTTTTCTAATAGGTTTACCAAGGTATTAAATACATTTTCAACTGAAGATGTTTTCAATTTATAATGGGTTTATCAGGACCTATCCCCATCATCAAAGAGCATCTATCTTATTTTCAGTCATCATCCATTCAACAGGAAATATTAGCTTTGTGTTTAAATTTACATTTCTTTTCTTTCCAGTGATACCGGAAATTAACAAAAAAATTAATAAAATAATAAAGCCTACATTAGAACATAATAGGACACTGAACTGCAAGTATGAAACTTTAATTATTGTTTTACTTTTTTTTTAATTGCCATAGGGCATGTGACTTTGCTGGAGAGACACAGAGAGAAAAAGAGAAAGCATCCCTTCAATGGGGCATGAAAATGGTCACAATTCCTTCTCCATTTCTCCATCCCATGGAGATTTTTGGCACCCACTACATGTACCCAGTGTGGTTTTTTTAAGCCCCAATCTGGTATTCAAACCATGGTTGGTCATGTGGCATCCAGCTCCCTTAATCACTAGGTTATGGTTTATACCACTGGCCCCTGGCTTTACTTAGTACAAAATAGTTTCACATTAACATCAGATAAAAACCAAAAAAGAACTATACGACTTATTTTTATTTTTAATTATTTAAGCTAGCAATCAACAAACTGTCAAAAATTGCATTCCATAGGATCTTTGAGTGGAAATTTTAAATTTTATTAATTCATACTAAAGAAATTTGCACAGAAGTTAACAAAACAATACGTATATAGCTACTTCTTCTGTAGTTTTATTTGTACTATAGCTCCAAAAGTATTATTACAATAGTTTCTTCTTATGAGTGAGAATACAGAAAGAAAAGATATGATCCTTACTGTGAACTTTCATATGTACTGTCTCTAATATAATAAACATCTTATTAATAAGAACATTTTTGTAAATTAGGAGATCAGCTTTATTATATGTCTATTAACAATTGTAAATACTAAAAAATTCCTAAGTGCCTGTCTGTGTGGGATAGGGACATTTTAGCAGACCTACATTGTTCAAACCCTGTACAATCCCCCCAAAAAATTATCTCCTGCGAGATGAACTCTGAGCTCATGGAATATTCTGCCAGATAGGAGTGTTTTTTGTATGTCCAAGGCCTTAAGCCATGTGGTATAAGCTTTATCAATTTATATTGACAGTGGAATATATGGTTGACACCTGTTTTTGCTCTGAAGGGTTGGAGTGCGATCAGCTGCATACAGGCACTGTATGCCTACATAACTAGCCTCCAATGAAAACCCTGAACATCAAGGCTCAGGTGAGCTTACCTGCCTGGAAACACTTTGCATGGGCCGTCATACAACATTGCTGGGAGAAGCACATCCATATGACTTAACTAGGAGTTCATATGGAAGCTTGTGATTGGTTTCTCTTGACTTCAATCTACACACCATGTACCTTTCCCTTTGCTGATTTTAATCTGCCTCCTTTCATTGTAATAAACTGACTATGCATATTACAGATTTTCTATGTCTGGGGAGTCCTTTCAGCAAATTGCAATGCCTGAGGGTGGCCCTAGTGAGCCCCAACACAAAATCGACTATGATCTTTGGAAAACTGATATAATAGGAAAGTGTACAACTGCTAAAATCAATTAAACAAATTTACATGTATATAATACACACAGTAGATATCAATAATATATTATTAAATGATTAGTCGGCTGTAAAACATAATTGTTATTTTAAAAAGCAAAATGTATTGAACATTTATGATGTTCCAAGCCTTATAGAAAGTGTTCTATTGAGTTGTCTGAAAAGTCATCACACATTTTAGCATGGAAAAAAATACATCATGACTTTCCCAACAGCCTAATCCATGATTATCTCATGTGATTCTTACATAACTTTATAATTACTATTATCATTACTTTTTATTTAATTTTATTTATTATCATAATCTTTTTATATTACATTGAATCAAATATATCCTTACAGTGTATTACACTTCTTTTTCAGC